>NC_138773.1:14653668-14793668 GCF_965119305.1 Pelophylax lessonae | reverse complement strand
TTCCCTACTCCCCCTTTTCTTTATGTTACTATGTTATTAATATAATGTTATACTGTATTGGTACCAATTGAACACATTACTTTAACACCTTTGGTAAAGACATGTTGTTACCATTTATTTTGAGATCCCATTGGGGTCACTCCTCCTGATTGTATATATACAGGCGGCACTTGGAGAGGGATGGCAAATTGACTCCCAAGATTTATTTTCCAGTAGTTTTGGGTGTCATCAGCTTGCAGCACATTACGGGTGGTATTTCCCTTCTCATACTGCCACTGATGAGTATGAGGAGGCGGAGCGTCTCCTCCAGGGAACATCCTTTACGTGATTGTGGTGTGCCAATAACATCAGCACACTCTATGTCACGCAAGGGAGGAAGGATCATCTAGGGCGGTGGCTGCGGCAGACACAGGAGAGACAGGATGACTGAGGACAGGCAGTGGGTGTTTGGTGCAAGAAAGGAGAGAGCGGCGCCAGCTTAGTATAGTACAAGTTTATTTAACACTGTTAAAATTGGTGACTCACTGTCCGAGGTTGGGTGAGACCGATACACAAAGACTGTTAGGGTCATCCATCTTCCTCTTCCAGGATAGTGGTCATAGGAGAAGGTGGTGAGGTTCCAGAGGTATAGCCGAGCCGCTGTGGGGCTGCTAGTTGTCACTGGCCGCGGCGGAGCATGCACAACAGGGCTCCAGCTGCCGACTTCTGATCCCTGATGACATCACTTCCTGGCAGGAGAAAAATAGGGGTTGCACGCGTTCAGAGCATCCGTGCTCCTTCGTCAGGCGAAGGAGCACGGATGCTCTGAACGCGTGCAACCCCTATTTTTCTTCGTCAGGCGAAGGAGCACGGATGCTCTGAACGCGTGCAACCCCAATTTTTCTCCTGCCAGGAAGTGATGTCATCAGGGATCAGAAGTCGGCAGCTGGAGCCCTGTTGTGCATGCTCCACCGCGGCCAGTGACAACTAGCAGCCCCACAGCGGCTCGGCTATACCTCTGGAACCTCACCACCTTCTCCTATGACCACTATCCTGGAAGAGGAAGATGGATGACCCTAACAGTCTTTGTGTACCGGTCTCACCCAACCTCGGACAGTGAGTCACCAATTTTAACAGTGTTAAATAAACTTGTACTATACTAAGCTGTCGCCGCTCTCTCCTTTCTTGCATCTCTCAGGGCTTCTCCACGCTTCAGCCGGCTGCCGCGGACTATAGCTTCCCTACAGTACCAAACTTTGTTTCCCCCCCCACGCAGCCCCATAACCCCCCCCATCCACCCACATTCCTTGTACCATCTTGGGATATTAGAAGAGCGCCATGACACCCCCCACTTCCAGTGGGTGTTTGGTGGACTGGTCCAGTGGTGAGTTATGGAAGATAACAGTATATATAATATTTTCTATGTTTTATATTTTCATGGGCATGATTTGTGTTTTTTTTTTTTGGGGGGGGGGGGCAGCATTTCATTCTTTGACCCAGGCAGCACAATGACTTGCGCCAGCCCTGAATATTAGTATCCAGTTATATTATGTACACCTAGGAAATAATCCAGGCCTTTTTTTTTTTTTAAAGCAATCTAGTGAGCTGGCCAGAACAACCTCTGGAGGGAGTCTATTCCACATTTCTTCTTGCTCCTCCTCTCTGTCTAGTGTCCCCCTGGAAAGCTGCTTCCCATTGGGGCACTAGACAGAGAAGAGGGGCCAGGAGCACTGGCTGGGGACCAGCGAAGAGGAGGTTTGTGTTCTTGCTCCTCCTCTCTGTCCAGTGTCCCCCTGGAAAGCTGCTTCCCATTGGGGCACTAGAAAGAGAGGAGGGGCCAGGAGCACTAGCGGGGGACCCGAGAAGAGGAGGTTTGTGTTCTTGATCTTCCTCTGTCCACTGTCCCCCTGGAAAGCAGCTTCCCATTGGGGAACTAGACACAGAGGAGGGGCCAGGAATGCTGGCGGGGGACCCGAGAAAAGGAGGTTTGTGTTCTTGCTCCTTACCCCCCCCCTGCATTTATTGACACAGACAGCAGGACTCAGACCTGAGCCCGCTCCCTCATCACTGGCTTTGATTGACAGCACTGGGAGCCAATGGCTTCCGGTGCCACAGCCAAGCCAGCGAGACCCAGAAGTGAGGGGAGAGAAGAGCTGCAGATGTGCACAGTGCTGGATTAAATGAAGGCTCAGGTAAGTAAAAAGGGGGGAGGAGGTGAGGAGGGGATGCTGATACCTAAACATTGTTTACCTTAATGCAAGGAATGCATAAAGGGAATAAAAGGAAAATAAACAGCACATTTCTCTTTAGTAAATCAAGCTTATATATCAAATGCTGAAGATATTGACCTGTCTAACAATATGCGTTAGGAACCGGGGTTTAGTTGCACACATTTGGAAATACATGCATAAGCTGCAGGTCCCGCCAAGGCACCCTGATATCCGCAGACCCTAACTTCTGTAAATTGGTCTTCCCCCCACTCCATTCTCACTGGCTTTGATTGACAGCACTGGGAGCTAATGGGTTCCGGTGCCACAGCCAAGCCAGCGGGACCCGGAAGTTTTGGGAGAGAAGTGGTGCAGATGTGCACAGTGCTGGATCAAATAAAGGCTCAGGTAAGTAAAAAGGGGGGGTAAGGGGGGGTCCTGATGCCGAAACATTTTTTACCCTAATGCAAGGAATACATAAAGGGAATAAAGGGAAAATCAACAGCATATTTCTCTTTAGTAAATCAACCTTATATATCAAATGCTGAAGATTATTTTTAAAGAAAAATAGAACTTTATTGAGCATCAAAAATGTGTACAAAAATTTTGATCACGCAAACATGAAATATACACAGTGCATTGTACTATCACAATCAGAATTACATTTGTACAAACCACGTTCATTCCACCATAAAGAACAGTTTACCAAAAAGAAAAATGGAATGATGCTCAAAAACCATAACTTCTGCAGTAGAAAAGGAAGGAGGTTTACCTCTAGCAACGTATTGATGCGGGAGAGTAGAACACACATAGAAAAGGGAAAAGTAAGCAAGCACACAGAAATAAAAACCATAAAAGAAGGAAAAGAAGAAGGGGGGGGAAGGGTTGGGTAAAGAGGGAAAAAGGGGAAGGGGAGAAGGGAGAAACAAGGCATCTCACTGTGGAAAACACACCAGGAGTAACCCTGGACCACCCGCCACCTCAACCCTCTAACAGTCTATTCATCACTAGTTGATGTGGTGCCAGGCTAGGATCATCCAACCAGGGCTGCCACATTGAATAAAAATTCCTGGGGACATTTCGGTGTTGATATGTCAATTTTTCTCTTATAAGTAAGGCATTGACTAGCGCAACCCACTGACTGTCCCCGGGGACCCGGGAGAAATCCAGCTGAAGATTCTTTAACTGATGCAAATCTTCTAGAGCAGTGGTTCTCAACTCCGGTCCTCAGGACCCTCTAACAGGTCAGGTTTGCAAGATCACTGAAATACATCACAGGTGATATAATTTGCTGCTGAGCGATTGCAGTACTCTAGTCTGAATCTCCCCAAGGTAATACTTAAAATCTGGCCTGTTAGTGGGTCCTGAGGACTGGAATTGAGAACTAGAGATGTCCTGAACTAGCTTGTTCACGTTCTCCGCAGCGGGCGAACATATGCGATGTTCGGTCCGCCCCCTATACATCATCATTGAGCAAACTTTGACCCTGTACCTCATAGTCAGCAGACACATTCCAGCTAATCAGCATACCCTCCCTCCCACACCCTCCCACCTCCTATAAAAAAGCAAGGACAGCATCTATCTTAGATTCATTCTGAAGCTGCAGAGTTAGTTAGAGCAAGGAGAGGGCTGCTGCTGTTGCTGCTGAATTGATAGGGAAATCATTAGCTAGGCCAGTGTTCTGTTTCCACTACTGCTGTAAGGACAGCATCCTGACAGCACCCCAAAAAAGCCCTTTTTAGGGCTGGTATATCAGTCTGCTTTTATTTATTTTTTTTCTATATATATATACAGACTGTTCTGTGTGCACACCACTCATATCGGGTGGCACAGTACCTTACGGATAAAAAAGTAATTTAATTTTTACTCTTTAATATAATTGCAGTTGCCTGCCAGTGTGTGTCAGGCCCACTGACTGAACTGTGCCCACTGCCAGTGCCCACCACTCATATAGGGTGGCACAGCACCTTGCAGATAAAAAATTAATTAAATGTTTCCTCTGTAATATAATTGCAGTTGCCTGCCAGTGAGTGTCAGGCCCACAGACTGTACTGTGCCCACTGCCCACCACTCATTTAGGGTGGCACAGCACCTTGCAGATAAAAAAGAAATTTCATTTTTTCTCTGTAATATAATTGCAATTGCCTGCCAGTGAGTGTCAGGCCCACAGACTTTACCGTGCCCACTGCCCACCACTCATACAGGATGGCACAGCACCTTGCAGATAAAAAAGTCATTTAATTTTTTCTCTGTAATATAATTGCAGTTGCCTGCCAGTGAATGTCAGGTCCACAGACTGTACTGTGCCCACTGCCCACCACTCATATAGGGTGGCACAGAACCTTGCAGATAAAAAAGTCATTTAATTTTCTCTCTGTAATATAATTGCAGTTTCCTGCCAGTGAGTGTCAGGTCCACAGACTGTACTGTGCCCACTGCAAATGGACTGTTTGTGGTTGTTTGCGGTGCGTTAAACGGGGAGTTTGGTCTGTCACTGTGAAGCGGGCGTAACCCTTACACTACCTGATCGATACAACATCATACCTGATCGTATTCACACACTGGATGTTTTAAAGCACGTTATTCCAAACAATTTAGGAATGTTAGGTGATTTATGCCCTTTATGGATTAAAACCCGACTCTGCGCCAACTACGTACTTTTCCATGGGAGTTTTGCCATGGATCCCCCTCCGGCATGCCACAGTCCAGGTGTTAGTCCCCTTGAAACAACTTTTCCATCACTATTGTGGCCAGAAAGAGTCCCTGTGTGTTTTAAAATTCGCCTGCCTATTGAAGTCTATGGCGGTTCGCGAACATTTGCGGAAGTTCGCGTTCGCCGTTCGCGAACATAAAATTTTATGTTCGTGACATCTCTATTGAGAACCACTGTTTTAGAGAGCAAAGATCCCGAGGTCCTAGCAGTAAGATGGGTAATCAGATTAGGAGGAGACACACATTTCACCCAGGTGTTTTTTTAACTGGGTGTTTCCAATTATTAGAACAATGGAACGAGCTATAGGATATAATGGTAGAGAAGCCCATCTAATTGTGACCACCATCCCTTCACTGTTAAAATTTACTAAAACCAGATCAACAATATTCCCGCAGAAAACGAAATCCAGCAATGCACAAACCACCATGTTACTGGCTGCCCTCACTAGACCGCCAATCTGCGGAGGGGATCTGAGCTGGAGAGAATTCCTCCTTATATTCCAGGCGTGTTTCAGAAGTGATCCAACGCTGAGGGTGATGCAGGTAAAAGTCAAAGTAAAGGGCAAACAGCAACCCAACACCATGTTTAAAAGATTAAAGAGGTCACTAAAACCAATGATATGATCAATGCCTCTTATCGGTTCTGTCCCATTCTCAGGACTGTCAAAATGAACGGTCCAAATAAAAGGAAGGCTTATTAGAAAACAAAAACCTGCAGACGCCAACAAAAGCAGCTTTGTGGAAGTTGATATCATCTTTTTCATCCACTGGAATAAATGGTGGGAAAAGTTGAACAGTTTTACGCAGTAATAAGTTGAGAGGAGAGCGGTTTGCCAAAAACTTGTGTTCATAAGGAAATAAAAAATTACAAGGTCTAATAAATATAATCCTTTTGAGATGGATTGTACACAGAATATGAAACCATCAGCAATCATCATGCACAGGAAAAACATATTAGTGAATGTCATAGCAGACAGGATCAGATCACAGGCTGTAGGACGTTTTCCGTTGTACCAATCTCTGAGATAAACAATCAAGATTAAGATGTTGAGGGCAATCCCTGGTGCACCCAAGATGACAATAATAATAGAACTCTCCAGAGAACACATGATGTTAAAAGTCTTTCTGAAAGACCTCCAGTCTGTTGAGTCACTGCTACAAAGTGTGACGGCTTCTTTTCCTTGTCCCTTAATGGGATAGACTGGGATGCAAATTCTCAGTTCATTTCTTCTGCCTGATGAGTGTTGAATATTCAACATTAACATGCTGAGGTCTTGCTACAGGTCTGTTCAGAATGTTCAATATTGGCTATGATTATCTTTTTTTTTTTCTTCCAAACTTTTTTTATTGAATATCAAAAGAATAACATACAGCTTATACATTGTTAGCTTCTTACATCTGATAACAGAAAAAGAAAAGGCATACTTTTACTAATTGAGAGAATATATACCCCAAGATGGTGTATATCCTTCACGCCTGTGGTAGTCCTAATGTGAGGGGGTGGTGTGGGGTGGGTTATTTAGGTGATAGCAGCTGCTATAAGGTAAGTGGTAATTGAAGGAAGAGAACCCCGATAGTGGGATTTATATAGCGCTTGCTAATATTGCTCTAAGATATGCAATAGAAATCATCAAACTGGTATAAATAAATTAATGGTGTGTATGATAAGTGGATGTATTAAATAATTTGCACAATAAATAAAATAAAATATATCTGCATAAAAATAAATTCCACAATATTAATCACAATGAAGATTAGTTCATATTGTGCACAGTAGATACTAATTAGTTGTAAAGTGGATATTAGTGCCAGTAAATAAATAGGGATAAAAATGTGCCAAAGAATGTCCAAAATGCAGAGTTCATAAGTGACTTTCATGCATGTATAAATTCGGTGCCAAATGAATAAAGTGCAGGTGCTTGGTGCGAATCCTCCAGTAGTCCAACTGCTGGTACTTGGGCGAGATAGGTATGGATAGGTATGGATTAAAGTGGGTTTGCACTCACCAAATGTAGTGGGTCTTAACTACCATATGGCAAAAAGACCTTCAGGGCTGTATGGCCTCCTGGGCCTGAAAGAGGAATCTGCTGGGCCTTGTAGTCCCTCCGTGGTCCGGGATCCCTATCCTCAGGGTCCGTTTTTTGGGGGGAAAATAAAGTGCTCCAGATGGTGCAGTACCATTAAAAAGTAGCCTTTATTGAATAGAGCTCATCGCACAGTACAAAAAGTATTACATTTAAAGGTTGTGCCTGCTGAGAATGGTGCCTATGAGTGGAGAGCGGTAACTACCGGCTTGCCTTCCACCAGGCTCCCAGAGCGTGCAGCGTGCGTTCCACCTTACGCGCGTTTCGTCAGAGCGTATGACGTCTTCAGAGGTACTTTTACTAATACACTAATCAACTACCAATTACAATGTATCGAACGTAAACATAGGTATGTAAATTCAGCGCAACTGAAGCGCTGTGTCTTCTATGATAACAGGAATAACTAGTGAACTGAACATTAACATCCGAGGCAAACTGATATAGAGTGGTTTCAGCATACATGGACAGAGATATATTAATTGAGTACCCGAGAATAAAATCTAAAGGGGTGAAGTATAAGTCTTCTTTTCTTGGTGGTATAGGTATGTGGAGTCAAGTCAATCGGTAGTCTATGATAGGGGGGACATGGTATATGGAATTATACACTTTACAGTACAAGATGGTTTAAAGCATGCGGATTTAGCTGTATGATAGGAGAATATGGGGGGAGGCTTGCGCCCTTCACCGCGGGGGTGTCAGGCACAGTCAAGGTAAGAAGATCATAAAGGGAAATGGGGGGGTGGGGGATAATGGGTTATTGTAACGGAACAGGGCACCCCGACCAGGTACCTCCGTTGAAATATGCTCCTAGTGCTTCCCGAGGGCTCCAAGCACTCCACCAGACACCGTAACCACTTCAGACCCCACGAACCGCCGCAGCTTGGTTAGGGTCTCGCAATCTCCTACCCACTCTGGACCTACGACAAGGCTCCAGGTTCCTGTAGGTGAACCTCTCTTTCCCCAGAGAGTGCAGCAGAACAAGCTCTTACACAAGCTCTTACAAGAGCTTAGTGATTATCCAAGGGAGTATGGAAGACCATAGCAATCCCTTGCAGCAGATTCCCCCAATAAGAGACAGAACTCTAGATTGAGGTTGAAGGAACTCTGCACAACTTTATTGAACAAGACTTATATACAGTTTTCACCCACAAAGTTACCACCCAAATGGACCTTGTTGAAGACTGAACATAATATTCACTATCCAATAGGAACAGAGTTTTACACTCTCATACAGTGTACAAAATATACAATGTGGGACAATCCCCCCCCCCCCCTCTTAGCATCCAATCCACATTCCTATAAGTTTCTCTTAAGGCAGACAGACAGAACAATGGAAGGTCATTAACATGTAACAATGCAAAAGGGCAATCCACATTCCCTCCCAATACACAACAAAAGGAATACCTGTCTGACATTGAAAGCCATGTAATATACCCAGCATTTAGGAAGAACAGATTTCATGGCAAATGGGAATAAATCTTTATATTCCTATATGGAGATATTGCTGGCAAATATGAAGCAATCCAAACCATTATTTATCTGTCTTTAAATTCCAGTGACGGTGAATACTGTCACAGTTATAATGGGAAGGATATGGGCGCGAGGGAGGAAAGGGGCCGACAGGGGGGGTGGGGGAGGGTTAATGGGAGGAGTTAGGTACATACGTATCCCAGTCCCCGTCTCCTCTGCGGGTATGATGAAAATTAGGGGTGGGATGGGGCAAAGTTGGGTAAGGCTCTGGAAGTGACAGTCGAGATCAAGTGGCTATGGGGCGTATTGATAGAAGAGGAGAGGGTAGGGTCCCCCCACTATCATCCCTTGTGTAGGGGTGAGAGGAGCCCTGTACATTGGTTAACCTCCCTGGCGGTGATCCCGAGCGTGACTCGGGGTTGATTTTTTCTATCAGGAGCGGTAACCCCGAGTCACGCTCGGGGTGGATGTGCAGAGAGCGCAGTGGTGTTCTCTTACCTTATCCTGGCGATCCAGCGATGATCTCTCATTGCATATATATATATATATATATATATATATATATATATATATATATATATATATATATATATATATATATATATATATATATATATATATATATATATATATATATATATATATACATATACATATATGCATATATGCATATGTATATATATATATATATATATATATATATATATATATATATATATATACACACACACATATATCTATATATAATATATAATGCATGAATTATAATCTAATCAATAATATAATTTTATTATATATATTATATATTAAATAATAAAATTATATTATTGATTTGATTATAATTCATGTGTTTGTGTTTCAAATTTATCACATCTGGGATGTCTACTAGACTCTTGTTTTGGTCAGGTTTAAGTCAGTAATTACTAAGAATTGTAGGCCTATAATACATAACGCCAAATTTCCATGAAAAAAATTGTACCGCTTTTGGTATGTAATTCCTGACATACTCATACCGCCAGGGAGGTTAAAGCAAGCAGAGAGACTATGTCTTCTAATCCCCTTCTCTTGCGATTTGTAAGTAAGTATTATCAGAGGGAGGCAGTGAAAGATGGTTTCAGTCATTATATTAGCTTTGTTTGGGTTGTGTGTATGATCCAATAGACATTAGTCGGTAAGAGTCAAATAGGTGGAAGATGTGGTTCATAATATCCATTTGTCCCAAGTATGGGCATGTTTATCAGTTGAATCTCTCGAGATCGAGATCAGTTCTTCCATTTTCATTATTTTATTGATTTTGTTCAGCCATTCTAGGATGGTTGGAGGGGTCTGTGATTTCCAATGAATGGGGATGCAGGATTTGGCTGCATTGATTAGGTGTGGAGTCAGAGTTCTTCTATATCTATGGGAAGGGAGGTCGGAGAGATGAAGTAGATATATTGCTGGGGAAAACTCTAATTGTGCGTCTGTAATTTTAGGGATTAATCCATGTACCTGTTTCTAGAACGGTTGTATCTTGGGGCAGGACCAGAATAGATGCAGGAGGGTACCAGGGTCTTTGGAGCATCTCCTGCAGACTGAAGGGATGTCAGGGTAGATTTTATGTAAAAAGGTTTGGGGTCTTGTACCATCTGGTTATTATTTTGTAGCAATTTTCCTGTAGGGAAACGTTCAATGAGCTTTTATGGGTAATGTTACATATGTTTTCCCATTGTTGCTCTGATAGGTTCAGGTTAAGATCTGCTTCCCATGCGGAGATAATCTCATTCGAAAATAGTGGTTTGTTGGTAAAGAGCATGTTGTAGGCGGCGGAGATCAAGTGTCTTTGTGGAGATGTATGTGTACACATTTGTTCGAATGGTGTAAGAGCTCTGGCAAGTGCTCCATTTTGTTTAGAGATGTTAGAAAGTGGCGTACTTGGAAGTATTGCCATAAAGGGATGGGGGACATATCAGAATTTGATCTGGTAGAAAGGTGATCAAGAAGGGTGACATTAGCATAAAAAAGAAGTGCTCATGGCTGGCTATTAGGCCATATGGCAGCAAGGAACTTAGATGACATCCCTGGGAGGAATTCGGGGTTTAGTGTAAGGGGGGTCAAAGGGCCCGGGGTTGAGGACATATCTGAATGACGACAGAGATCCCTAAAACAGGATAGAGTAGTGCCAATTAAGGGGTGATTTCTCAGGTTTTGGGGTATAGACGACAGGGTTATTCATGGGGTGTTTTGGACGGGTATATCAGAGAAAAAAATTTGCTCCTTCACGACTCTTGGCGAACCTTGCACCCCTCTGACAAAGTTTACACCTTCTTCTCCCCTCCACACAACAGGTATTCAAGGATTGATTATCTCTTTCTCTCCCAGAAAGACTTACCCCTCATAAAAAAAGCAACGATCGAACCAATGCTACTCTCAGATCCTCATCCCATTACATTAACATTATCCCTACCAGCCATCAACACACAATCAAAGTCTTGGAGATTAGATTCCTCGCTCCTAACCGCAGCTCCTGACATCCAATATATTCACAAGGAAATCTTGGCCTTTTTTTTAGACAACAACACACCTGACATATCACCTGTCAAACTATGGTACTGAATGACGGGTCTGCCCCCTTCAACTTCTGGGTCTCCAAATTGGGCACATGGCCTGAGCTTGCCCTTTACGCCTTGGAGGTGCTGGCGTGCCCTGCAGCCAGTGTATTATCTGAACGTGTATTTAGCACGGCTGGGGTCGTTATCACAGACAAGCGCAGGCACCTGTCCAGAGCCAATGTGGACAGGCTCACGTTCATTAAAATGAACAAGGCATGGATTCCACAGGACTTGTCCATACCTTGTGCAGAATAGACATGTATACCAGCCTTACCCAGCCACTGTTGTATTTTTGATCTTTCTCACTCTTTTGGGGTGTACCCTAATTGAAAAAGAAATTTAAAATTAAAACAAAATCCAGTGTTGGCTTCCTCATCCTCCTCCACCGCCGCTTCCACCTACACCGCCACATCCACCGCCACCCTAACCTCCTACTCCATATGGGCCTCGTCCTCCTAGATCAAGATGATTATTTTTTATTTTTATGTTTTTTTATGTTATTTTAAGTTATTTCCCTATCCACATTTGTTTGCAGAACACTTGCCATGCTCTTAAGAAGATTTTGCTGCCATTTACAGCCCTCTAGCCCTTTCCATGTTTTTTTTAGAGCCATTTTAGTGCTCAAAAGTTCGGGTCACCATTGACTTCAATGGGGTTCGGGATCGGGGTAAAGTTTGGGTTAAGTTCGGGTCACGAACCCAGACTTTTTATTTCAAGTTCGGCCGAAACCGCCGAACCCGGACATCCAGGTGTTCGCTCAACTCTATTTACCAAGCATCGGGGAAGAAGAAACGCAAGGGAGTTCTCATAGCTATCAAAAACATGCTACTCTTCCAACTGCATGAGGATATTATTGACCCCAAAGGCCGATACATCATACTAAAGTGCTCCATTGATAACAAGCAATATACTATTGTGAATCTCTATGCACCCAACCAACACCAAATGGCGTTCATCCAAGCAGTTGTGCGCAAGGCGAAAGGCCTTCAGTTTGGTAATCTTTTATTATGTGGAGAATTTAACCTAGCTCCGGATAGTGACATGGACTCTTCTGCCGTCCCCAAACATCATGAAGCCTCCCTTTCAAAGTTCCTCTGGGCTAGTGAATTATTTGACGTGTGGAGGTGCTGTCATGCGTCAGAGAGGGACTTCACCTTCCTCTCTCTGCGTCACGGCACCTACTCGCATATTGATTTATGCATATCAGACAGAAAGCTTTTGGACTGCATTCTGGCATCAGAAATTCACACGGCCACTTGGTCGGATCATTCCCCGATCAGCATTACGGTAGCTTCAGGTCCACCCTCCCACGTACATCTCAGGGATCTGAACATTCAGGGCTATGTGAGATGATTACAGCCACGCACACCTACACAGGTTGAACTGGATGGACTATTGTCTTTATTCAACCTCACCTACTATGTAACTATGTAACCCTCCCACTCCGCATTTTTGTAGCGCTTACACAATCATCTAATATCCAACCCGGCATATGCCGTTAAGGCCCAAAAACATCTGGATGATTACTTATCCTTTAATTTACAACCTGACTCTGACCCAGTGGTCGTGTGGAATGCGCAAGGCTATCTTAAGAGGGGTGTTTATGCAATTGGGCGCTAAAGAAAGGAGGAGAATGACGCAGCAGATAGATGACATTAGTAAACAAATATCCACCATTGACTCTCGAAATAAACAAAACCCCTCCCAATCTCTACACGCACAAATTTTTGCATTGAGACAGGAACTAAGAGCTATTTTGCTGGAGAGATACAGAGATAGTTACAAAAAATGGAAAGCAATCACCTACTCAACTAACAATAAAGCCAATAAAGCTATGGCCCTACGCATCAAAGGCCACAGACTCAAAGCTAGGATCTCGTATATCTTCCACCCCAAATCAAAAGAAAAACTCCTTAAACCCAACCTTATAGCGGACGCATTAAGCTCCTATTACGAAACTCTCTATAACATTAAAGATGATCCAGCGACTCACCAACCTTCACTCACCGAAATTCAGTCATTTTTAGACCACATCAAACTACCTTCTATACCTCCCCAAAGAATGGAAGTCCTTAACCAACCCTTTACCGTGCAAGAATTAGCTAGGGCCATTTCCACTCTCCCTAATCTAAAATCACCAGGTCCAGACGGCCGAATATTATAAAAAATTCTCCCAATCCCTAATACCTCTACTAAGTAGGGGCTTTAACTCTGCTGCCACCTCCTCTTCTTTTCCAAGGGAAATATTAAGTGCAATGATTGTGACATTACCGAAACCGGGGAAGGAACCAAATCAACCCCAAAACTTTAGGCCAATCTCACTTTTAAATATGGATGTGAAATTATATGCCAAATTAATAGCTACTAGACTATTGGATGTCCTCCCTTCAATTATCCATAAGGACCAATCGGGCTTTACGATAGGGTACACTGAGATTTTTATCATCAGTTCTCCACAAATTTGGGCTCTAGGGTTTTCTCTATAACGCTATTATGGCGCTATATTCAGACCCATATGCGAAAGTCCGTACCACGGAAGCAATCTCAACAACATTCACTATAACAAATGGAACGAGGCAAGGGTTCCCCCTATCGCCCATAATTTTTAATATGGTTATGGAACCCCTTGCCGAACACATTCGTTCTAATCCCATGATTTCTGGGATCCACATAGCAGAACAACAACATAAAATCAGACTCTTTGCGGATGACGTAATTCTCATGAATCCAACAAACTCCCTGACGGAAATTCAGAGGACACTAAAGTGGTTTGGTGATGTTTCCTTGTACAAAGTCAACAAGACTAAATTACATATTCTCAACATTGGTGTAAACTCCACTACCAGCAATCTCTTACAACACCAGTTCCCCTACACATGGGCGGATCACAGTTTAACATATTTGGGCATCAAACTGACCGCGTCTCCAAAAACATTTTTTTTAAATACAATTATGTACCAGCACGCACTAAACTGCAGGCTGACCTCAAGCAATTGGCGTCCTCTGAGTTTTCATGGTTAGGGAGATTGGCAGCATTCAAAATGATGTATCTTCCGCAAGTGCTATACCTGTTAAGAATGTTGCCAATTCCCATCCCAAAACAATTCTTTAGATCAGTACAATCTCTGTTATCCGCATTTATATGGCAGGGCAAGAAATCTAGCTGTGCACACATTAAGTTGATCAAACATCGCAAAGTAGGAGGTGCTGGATACGTGGACATATATGACTACTATCTGGCCTCAGTTCTCACACAACTGAGAGAATGGCTTAAACCTTCCCCACACACACTCTGGAGCATCATTGAATCCACATACTGTAACAGACGCGGGTGTCAGCATGGTTATTGGCTACCACTTTAGGAGCCAAGATTCCCACAAATTTTCCCCCTACTATGGTTGCCACGGCTAAGGCCTGAAAAGCATTGTCTGCGCAAAGCCCAAACTTCCCTGACCGGAGAGAACTCAAAATCCCAATAACAGCCCTGCACACACTCATAGATAACTCTTACCTTATGGACTGGCACAAAATGGGCATCACAGATATTAATACCATTTTTCACGACTCTAAACTTATTCCATTCCAGACACTGCAAACTAAATATAATCTTCCCAACAACGCCTACTTCACCTACATGTGAGTAACTCATTTTTTGACTTCCCTCCCTCTATGGCCATTAACCATCCACACACCGGCCTGGACATATTTAACATCTTGGCCTACCCTCCAACAAAAGGGAATAACCGTCTTCTATAATCTCCTTCAACAGAAAACAATATTCACCAAATCCTCTCCCCACCGCCAATGGGAAAAGGACATAAGAATGCATTATACGGATAGGCAATGGACCCAAGCCTATAACTCCATATACTCTTCTACTAGCTGCTCCAATCTTTGGGAGCTCTCAATCAAACTCTCTTTAAGATGGTATCTCACACCTGCTAGAGTACACAAGTTTGACATACACAATGATGGCAAGTGTTGGAGACTCTGCAGCCATAAAGGAGATCTCTTACATATCTTTTGGCAATGCCTACTTCTATGTAATTACTGGAGGTCAATTTTTGAACTCCTATCTAAAATCTCCCAAGTACATATCAAGCCAGATCCTGGATTGGCTCTTCTTTCCCTGGGGATAGGAAAGTTTCCTAAACACATAAGACACACCATGACACATATCCTCTTAGCTGCCAGACTCAATATAACAAGGACATGGAAACAGGTGTCCCCTCCGACAATTCAGGGAGTTATCCATCTGATCAAAACGCATTTCACATATGAAAGTACCCTGTCTTTGAAAAACCAATACACAGTTCTACGAACGAACTATGGCAACCTTGGGCTCTTTGGCTTGATTAATGAGTGCTCACTATCCCTATCCCAAACATGCTACTTCTACACTATTAGATTTATCTTCCTTTGCCCCACGCTGGGGCATAGATGTAGATCCCGTGTGGGGTGCCCAGGCGTGGGGCAATGCGAATGCCTCATAGCAGTACAAACAATCATAACTTGATGGCTATATGTGCTAGCTCCCTCCAGTGGTCAATTATGTCAGTTACATCCAACTTATCAATTGTAATTCAAGGAATCTCGCTAGTTGTTTGTTCTCGCGCATCTGAAAGTTAAAACCCAAATTTTCTTCTGTTCCAACATAGTTGTTTTATTGCACTGTTATGCCTACATCATGTTTCTTGAGCATAATTGCTGTGTCCACCACAAATGTTATATATTGCCATTCACTTTCCCGCTCGCAGCGGAATTACCTGGTCATGACACAATGTTGACTTCAATGTATTGTTACATACTACTTCTGTTTTTCTATGCTTTAAACCTAATAAAAAGATTTATAAAAAAAAAAAAAAATGATTATGCTCTTAGATTTATGTCTCACAGAATATTCCATTTAGTTTGCATGCTTTATTTGAATGTGATCTCTAAACCTCGGTATTCAGATTTTTGCATTTCAAACTCATCACACTAAAATAACTACCCACAGGTAGAGTTTGCACAGTCAGTGAAGAGTGGATAACAAGAGGATCCCTGTGTCTTCTGTGTGAAAGAGACTCTACTAGAAGACATTGGATTCTCCTTTCTCTCAGTCTTGTAGAGAACATCCTAAGTTAGCCCTTTCCAAGAAAAAAGTTTGTGTTCCTTCTGAAGATGATTAGCTCTACCACTGTGACTTGTCTCGGGGTCTTGGCCATTGAGGCCATTGCTGGCTTGTGTTCTGACATTTTTATTATAATTTCACTTATTCTCTCCGGTTACAGAGAGAAATATTTTGCACCCTACACCAGCATTCTGATTGCTCTCTGTGTTTCCACTGTTGTGTACACCATATTGATGTCTGCAAGCATACTAAAAGTCATTGTTTGGCCATTATTATTTAGGATTTCTTATGTCAGCTACATTGTCAACTATTTGACTTTGTTCAGCATTGCCTCCAGCTCATGGCTTGCTTGCACTCTGTGCTTCTTCTATTTTATAAAAATTGTACAGTTTAAGCCTGGATTCCTTGCTTGGGTGAAGATGAAAATAGAAATGATAATACCTTGGATGATACTGACTGTGGAACTCATCTCTCTTTCTGGGAGTTTCCTGGCCTTTCTGGTCTATGATGAAGAATCCGCAAAGAACTCAACTATGATGGTTGATGTTACCTCAAATCAACGCAATCTAAGCCTGAAATTAACATTTATTTCCCTACTATTCATTTCTTTGCCTTTCTCACTTTCAATTTCATCTATGGCTGTCAGTGCCTGGTTTTTGAAGCGACACAGTCATCATATTAGGAGGAATGTGGAAGCATCTCATGCCAGTGTGAAAGATTATCGGAATGTTGTTCAGACCATGTCCTGTCTCATATTTTTCTATGCATTTATATACCTTGCTTCGCTTCTCTTCGGGCTACAAATATTTAACAGTCAAAGTTGGGGGTACTGGATGTGTTTGATGGTTCTCCTTTCTTTTGCTCTGGTTCAGTCCAGTCTTCTGATTGCTGGTAATCCCAAACTCAAAGAAGCTTGGAGGCAAATGTTTACCTGTACATAAACTACTGAAACAGTCACATGGTTTCATTAAATGTGTTGCAACTATTTGTTGGTAATATGTATTTTATATAATGTAATTTAAAAAAAATGCACCTCCTACTTATCCACACAATGCTTTAATTGTATCCTTATATATTTATTTATCCACACAATGCTTTAATTGTATCCTTATGTATTTATTTATCCACACAATGCTTTAATTGTATCCTTATGTATTTATTTATCCACACAATGCTTTAATTGTATCCTTATGTATTTATTTATCCACACAATGATTTAATTGTATCCTTATGTATTTATTTATCCACACAATGCTTTAATTGTATCCTTATGTATTTATTTATCCACACAATGCTTTAATTGTATCCTTATGTATTTATTTATCCACACAATGCTTTAATTGTATCCTTATGTATTTATTTATCCACACAATGCTTTAATTTTTATTTTTTGCAGAAAATTATGTAGTTGATGTTCAGTAAGGAAATGCCATGTGTAATGTATTTGGTACAATGAGCGAATTAAAAAAAAAAAAAAAAAAAAAATGTTCAGTTTAATGAGGTTTGACAATTAAAGCCTTATGGTTGAAAATAAAGGTTTTTCTCCTTTATTTAGTGATCCTGATTATGACTCAGCTTTTTTTTTTTTTTAATTAGGCCCTTGACATGCTACAATATATCTATATTGTATAATTTATATTTATATAATTTATTATTAATAAAATCAGTTATGAATGTAGCACCCTTGTCTTAATGAAAATTATGAAATTTATTTTTTAGTTCAATGCTAAAAAAAAAAAAAAATAATCAAAATTCTAATTGGCAAAAATAATTTAGGCTTAGAAAAATGCAGACCTGGGTTTATAATACTTGACTGGCATATCATATGCCTAACAGCAAACATTTCTTAAAATATGAATGTCAACGAGTCTGTGGTAGTGAGCCCTTATAGATCCCCAGGTCAGGATTCCCCAGGGCGTGGAGTCTAAGCCCCAGCCTGCTTCTTCACCAGGGCCCCTGATGGTGGGGATGGGCTTGCAGCAGACTGGAACCAGGTCGCAGCCCCCAGGTAGGCCCAGCTGAGGATGTGGTGACCGCTGGCGTGTGCAGGGTAAACAGGAGACTATGAGGAGATCCAAGAGACAAACCGAGGTCAGGACAGGCAGCAGACGAACATAGATGGAGAAACGAAGCCGGGTCGGTACACAGGAGATCAGATACAATAACCAAGAGATACACGGATGGGAGCTCAGAGAACAGTGATGTTGCTCAAGCAAGGGGCAGTGCACTGAGCATGTATATATATATATATATATATAGGAAAGCATACAGGGAGGTGACCCAGGAAGTAATTGACAGGAACAGGATATAACCCACAGTGGAGCAGGCGACGCCCATGGAAGCCCAAACACCACATGTGAAGGGAAGCAAGACAGAAGCACTGCAGCAAGGAGGTAAGAATATACAGACAAAACTATAGGCTAACTTGTGACAATGAAAGAAAATATAGGAACCCAATAAGTTCTAAACACGCGCAAATCCATAACCAAAAAACAAATAAACTACAATAAAGAGCTGCGTGTTGTAAAATGTAAAAAACGTATTTTTATGACGCACTTGCATCATAAAATACATATCACCATAGTGAATAAACAATAGTGAATAGATAAGTAAATAAATAAATAAATACATCTTCATTTAAATTATAGAAAATACGTAAAAATTGTGAAGTCCATATGTAATCCCACATGTGAATAGCATCCTCAGTGAGTATAGGAAAGGTTCCTCTCCACCAGCATGCAGACACACTATACACTCTGCAGAGTTTGCCAGCTTGATTCTGCTGAGGGTTGCATTAGCACAATCACCAGTAATTACAAGCATGTGTACACTGGGAGGATGAGGACTGGAAAGGTGTGAGGGACAGGCACAATCCCCTTTGGAGCAATCAGAACTGGAAAAGAGCTTTCCCTTCATGCAAATTGCAATATTGGAATTTCACCTTTAGCCAAAGAGTTGAGTTACATCCTGCTGCCTGTCTGCAGCCTTTTGGTAAGTGGCCATTACCTTATCCCACACTTGGGTGGATTAAGGCCCCTTTCACACAGGTGGACCGTTCAGATCCACCTGTCCGTTTTTTTGGCGGATCTGAACGGTCCCCCCATGCATCTCTATGGAGACATGTTCGCTGACATCCGATTCGTCAAATCTGGACGGACGGAAACCCTATTTTCCATCCGTCCAGCGGATCGGATGGGATCGGATGAGAACGGACCGACGGTCCGTTCCCATCTGATTTCCCCCATAGAGATGCATGGGGAACTGACAGCTGTGTCTCCGCACACAGTGCATAGACACAGCTGTCATCCTGCTGCTCAGCGGGGGATCGGCGGCTCGATCCCCCGCTGAGAAAAACGTAATCCGTCCGACGGACGGATAGTGTGAAAGGGGCCTTAGGAGCACCTGGAGGAGTTTATCTCAATAGGGCTCACCCTGTGCCACTGATTGTGGTATCTTTTTCTCTCACACATGGGATTTGACTATTCTCTACCATCAAAATCTCTGGTGTTTTGTTTAATTTGAAACAGGCATTTTTAATTAGATTTTTTTTCCTTTATAACTTTTTTACTGTCACATAGATTGAATGTGTTTTTTTTTTTTATAGCAACGCCATTCGACTTGTGTTTATTTGTACATGTAGGTCAATTGTTACCTTGTTCTAGGCAACATATACATGCTAATTGTTATTTTGTGTCACATGCAATATTCTAGGATAGCACCATTTATCACTTTTTTTTCACACTATGCACTCACCAGAGTTGATTGACCCCTATTACAGGGAGTCAAATTGCGCATATGGAGAAAATCCAAGATGTCATACATGAGGTCCCAGCAGTGGCGGCCCGTGCATAGGGGGCGCCAGGGTGCCGCCCCCCTACCCCTAAAAAAAAAAAAAAAAACAAAACGAACAAATAAAGTTGTTCAAAAAAAAAATTGGGTTCGCCGGCCTGAACCCAAGGAACTGGTGGCTGGGGGGGGGGTGGGGTTACGTCCCAGAAGAGGCGCCGATTGGCTGCCTTCTGGGGGGGTAGGGCGGTTGGACACCCCCACTTTCTGATATCCTGGCTGTGATTGGTCCAGTCTACAGCCTGGACCAATCATCATCCAGGATATCGCTGACGTTGCAATGGGGGCGGTGCCGGTGCGTGCGTCAGTCACTCACCGTCACCGCCGCTCAGAGAAGAGGAGAGGCCGCCCGCCGGTTCCCGCCGCCAAGACGACGAGGGAGAAGGACCCGCCAGTTCCCGCCGCCGAGACGAGGGAGAAGGACCCGCCGCAGAAGAGGAAGAAGCTGAGCCGCCCCGCCGCCAGGTAAGTTTGAAGGGAGCACGCACGCTGACACTCTGCAATCATTGGGGGACAATGCTGGCACTCTGCAATCATTGGGGGACAATGCTGGCGCTCTGCAATCATTGGGGGAACAATGCTGGTGCTCTGCAATCATTGGGGGACAATGCTGGCACTCTGCAATCATTGGGGGACAATGCTGGCGCTCTGCAATCATTGGGGTACAATGCTGGCACTCTGCAATCATTGGGGGACAATGCTGGCGCTCTGAAATCATTGGGGGACAATGCTGTGGGCACTCTGCAATCATTGGGGGACAAAGCTGTGGCACTCTGCAATCATTGGGGGACAATGCTGTGGCGCTCTGCAATCATTGGGGGACAATGCTGTGGCGCTCTGCAATCATTGGGGGACAATGCTGGCGCTCTGCAATCATTGGGGGACAATGCTGTGGCGCTCTGCAATCATTGGGGGACAATGCTGGCGCTCTGCAATCATTGGTGGACAATGCTGGAGCTCTTCAATCATTGGGGGACAATGCTGTGGCACTCTGCAATCATTAGGGGGCAATGCTGGCACTCTGCAATCATTGGGGGACAATGCTGTGGCGCTCTGCAATCATTGGGGGACAATGCTGTGGCACTCTGCAATCATTGGGGGACAAAGCTGTGGCACTCTGCAATCATTGGGGGACAATGCTGGCGCTCTGCAATCATTGGGGGACAATGTTGGCACTCTGCAATCATTGGGGGACAATGCTGGCACTCTGCAATCATTGGGGGACAATGCTGGCACTCTGCAATCATTGGGGGACAAAGCTGTGGCACTCTGCAATCATTGGGGGACAAAGCTGTGGCACTCTGCAATCATTGGGGGACAATGCTGGCGCTCTGCAATCATTGGGGGACAATGCTGGCACTCTGCAATCATTGGGGGACAATGCTGGCACTCTGCAATCATTGGGGGACAAAGCTGTGGCACTCTGCAATCATTGGGGGACAATGCTGGCGCTCTGCAATCATTGGGGGACAATGCTGGCACTCTGCAATCATTGGGGGACAATGCTGTGGCGCTCTGCAATCATTGGGGGACAATACTGTGGCGCACTCTGCAATCATTGGGGACAATGCTGTGGCGCTCTGCAATCATTGGGGGACAATGCTGTGGCGCTCTGCAATCATTGGGGGACAATGCTGTGGCGCACTCTGCAATCATTGGGGGACAATGCTGTGGCGCTCTGCAATCATTGGGGGACAATGCTGTGGCGCTCTGCAATCATTGGGGGACAATGCTGTGGCGCTCTACAATCATTGGGGGGGAAAAAAAAAAAGGAATTGGCAGCACTCCAGGTTGAGTCAAAATCCAGGTTTATTGACTGGACATCCAAATATGACAATCGTGACAAGGTAGACGCGTTTCACACACTGACTGTGTGCTTAATCATTAGTTTTATTTGGATGTCCAGTCAATAAACCTGGATTTTGACTCAACCTGGAGTGCTGCCAATTCCTTTTTTTTTTATCAAGTTTTCACGGAGGCGAGCCGGGGCATGCACCTGTGTGAGTCATCAGGCAATTACACCACCTCAAGCAGTGACTCCTTGTCTGTTCAATCATTGGGGGACAATGCTGTGGCGCACTCTGCAATCATTGGGGGACAATGATGTGGCGCTCTGCAATCATTGGGGGACAATGCTGTGGCGCTCTGCAATCATTGGGGGACAATGCTGTTGCGCTCTGCAATCATTGGGGGACAATGCTGTGGCGCTCTGCAATCATTGGGGGACAATGCTGTGGCGCTCTGCAATCATTGGGGGACAATGCTGTGGCGCTCTGCAATCATTGGGGGACAATGCTGTGGCGCTCTGCAATCATTGGGGGACAATGCTGTGGCGCTCTGCAATCATTGGGGGACAATGCTGTGGCGCTCTGCAATCATTGGGGGACAATGCTGTGGCGCTCTGCAATCATTGGGGACAATGCTGTGGCGCTCTGCAGTGATTGGGGACAATGCTGTGGCGCTCTGCATTGAAAGGGGCTCGCACGCTGAACTCTGCATTGATGGGGGCACGGAACAGTTGCATTGAAGGGCGCATGCACGCTGAACTCTGCACAGTGTTTATTGCATTGAAGGGGGCACAGCACAGTTGCATTGAAGGGGGCATGCACGCTGAACTCTGCATTGTGGGGGCACAGCACAGTGTTCATTGCATTGAAGGGGGCACAGCACAGTTGCATTGAAGGGGGCATGCACGCTGAACTCTGCATTGTTGGGGCACAGCACAGAGTTCATTGCATTGAAGGGGGCACAGTGTTGGATTGAAGGGGGCACAGCACAGTGTTTATTGCATTGAAGGGGGCACAGCACAGTGTTTATTGCATTGAAGGGGGCACAGCACAGTGTTTATTGCATTGAAGGGGGCACAGCACAGTGTTCATTGCATTGAAGGGGGCACAGCACAGTGTTTATTGCATTGAAGGGGGCACAGCACAGTGTTTATTGCATTGAAGGGGGCACAGCACAGTGTTTATTGCATTGAAGTGGGCATAGCACAGTGTTTATTGCATTGAAGGGGGCACAGCACAATGTTCATTGCATTGAAGGGGGCACGCACGCTGAACTCTGCATTGAAGGGGGCATGTACACTGGTCTCTGCATTGAAAGGGGGCATGTACGCTGGTCACTGCATTGAAAGGGGGCATATACCATCTCCTGTACCATGACCTGTGCCATGCCTATACCATCACCTGTGCCATGCCTGTACCATCACCTGTGCCATGCCTGTACCATCACCTGTGCCATGCCTGTACCATCACCTGTGCCATGCCTGTACCATCACCTGTGCCATGCCTGTACCATCACCTGTGCCATGCCTGTACCATCACCTATGCCATGCCTATACCATCACCTGTGCCATGCCTGTACCATGACTTCAAAGTCACGCAATTTTTTACTGCGTTTTTTTGACGCGAAGCAATACCTATTACATTTTTCTTTTTGCACCCCCCCAAAAATTTTGAGCACCAGCCGCCACTGGGTCCCAGGAATGAATTTCAAACCGCTGCTGTCACGCAATCAATATATATATAAATAGCGTATTCAAAGCTCCAGTGTTGCCATATAGAGAGGGAGAGGAAGAAAACACTCTCATGGTGCAGTATTTCAAATAATTTATTTAAAAAAAGAAGGTTGTATTGCACTTACATCAAAGAAGACAGGGATCAGCATATATTGTATAGGAATCATCGGTTTGTGCTCCACCTGCGTTCCAGCAGACCGGAAATTACGTATCTCAAACACCACCCAACGCCGTTTTGTCGGTCTATGTCTGACGTCCCCTGAGGATATGACTGATGGGGGATCCCCAAACCATTCTGCACAATGTTGCTGAATTTAGAATTCTATAATACATGTAATAATCCCTTATGATATAGGTGATATAGGGCGTATGTGGTGTTTGGATATTGTTAGTGATTTCTACATCATCTTTTAAAAAACAAAAAAAATGTAAGTTTTAGAAAAGAGTGTGCTAAAATAACTCTTTAACCACTTAAGGCCCGGAGGATTTGGCTGCTAAAAGACCAGGGGGTATTTTGCGATTTGGCACTGCGTGACTTTAACGGACAATTGTGCGGCCATGCGACGCTGTACCTAAACGAATTTTATGTCCTTTTTTTCCCACAAACAGAGCTTTCTTTTGGTGGTATTTGATCACCTGTGCGATTTTTTGATCATGCGCTATAAACAAAAAAAGAGCTTAAATTTTGCAAAAATAACAATATTTTCACATTTTTTTTATATGAAATTCCCAAAAAAAAAATGTAAAAATCAAAATTTTTTAACATTTTCGGCCAATTTGTTTTCTGCTACATATGTTTGGTAAAAAAAATTGCAAAAAACGTATTTTGATTGGTTTGCGCAAAAGTTATCGCGTTTACTAACAAAGGGAAAGATTTTTGTCATTTTTGTTGTTTTTTTTTTTAACGCGTAATGGCGGCGATCTGCGTTTTTTTTTGCGGTACTGCGACATTGCGGCGGACAGATCGGACCCTTGACTGACATTTTTGACACTTTTGGGGTTACCAGTGACATTACTACAGTAATCAGTGCTATATATATGCACTGTTACTGTAAAAATACACTGGCAGTGAAGGGGTTAACTTTTTTTGAGAGGGAGGGGCTATGTGTGTCCCTAGGGGCGTTATTCTAACTGTGATTGGCTGTGGCTTGAGATGTATGAACAATGATCAACGGTCCTACATAGTAGAACCGTATGATCATCATTCATACACCGGGGAGAATGACAGGCGGCTTGTTTACATCAGCCGCCTGCCTTTCTCCCTCTCCCCCGACGATCGCCGAGTGACAGGCGGACATCGGGTCCGCCGGTCACGCGCGCGGGGGGGGTCCGTGACCGAGCGGGAGCGCGCCTCCGGCGGCGCGCGCTCGCTCCCCAGAGCCTTACAGGCTAGCGATGTAGACCTACGTTGCTCTGCCTGTGAGGGGCTGACTGCCGCAGTAAATATACTGTGAGCAGTCGGCAAGTGGTTAAAATAAAAATAAACATTTGAAATATATTTTAGTTGTAAAACAATTTAACAGCAGATGATTAACTCACTGAGTAAGAAAAGTATTCAAAATAGCACTGCCACTACAGGGCTAACAGAAAAAAAAAAAAAGACTGCATAACTACCTTTCCAGTGGCCCATGTGTAGATATGCCTCCGCTGCAGGTGTACACTTTGTGTGCTTACTTATCGTTCCCATGAGGGCTGTTGATAAGGCAGTACAACCCATCCTGTTGTACTGGGCCCAGGCCCTATCAGCTAAACAGCGGGCTGAGGCCCCATCAACTAAATGGGGGCCCAGGCCCCATCAGCTAAACAGGGGGGCGGGGGGTAGCTTTATTGTTAATTTCTGCCTAATTGAATAAATGTTTTTTACTAGACAACACCCCCAGTTCTACTGGCTTACCAGGGCTTAAATACAATTCCCTGGGCCCCATCAGGTCAAAAGAGGGGCCACGGAGGTGGGATCAGAGGAGGGACTATTTTTCATTTTTAGGGCATAGGTGGATAAAGTAAGTGCCGCTGTTTCACTGCAATTCGAAGGGCGGCTAGGGGTGGCGTGTAAACAGGGTTGAGGGGGTGCCCCGTCAGGAAGGCTGTATAGGGCCCCATGATTTCTAACAGCAACCCTGGTTCCTATAGTTATGTACAAACCACAATGTGCAGTGAGGGGAGCGGGTATTCACATGTCCACAAGTGCAGTGGCCAGGGAGCAGCAGCATGGTGGCATTTCAACACACAGTCTGCTAGAAAAGCAGTATATAGGGGTTTATTCACTAAAGACAAATGGGCTATGCACTTTGCAAGGGGAGTTGTGCTTTGCAAGGTAACTTTCCTAGAACTTAGTGAATGTGGTGAGATTTCACTTTGCAAGGTCTACCCAATCACTGCAAGAACAATAAAAACAATTCAGATATGTTTGCCCATGTTTGGATGATGCAAGTCAGCAGAGCTTTACCTCATTCACTAAGCTCTAGGGAAATTTCCCTTGCGAAGTGCAACTTCTCTTTCTAAGTAAACAGTCTATTTGTCTTTATTAAATCAACCCCTGAGCCTCTCCTTTTACAGGATGTGCTGATTTTGAACCTATAGTGATAGGGTCACTTTAAGGTTAACCACTTGCCGACCAACCGCCGTAGTTTTACTGTGGCAGGTCGGCTCTGTCCCGCGAAACAATGTACCTGTACGAAGCTTTGCGGGACTGCTAGTGGGGGGGGGCATGCATGCTGATTGGCCACAGGGGAAGCCAATCAGTGGTTCCGGCAGCCAAAATTGCTGCCGGGCATCCGCGGTCGCTTCCCCGTTGAGACAGAATGGTGGTCTGCCATTGTAAACACGGCAGACCGCTGTTCTGTCAGTAATGAACACAGGGATCCTGTGTTCCTCTTATTTAGGAACACAGATCTCTATGTTCATACAGCAAGCCCACCCCCCCCCCCACAGTTGAAAAGCACCCCCTAGGGACACATTTAACCCTTTGATCGCCCCTGGTGTTAACTCTTTCCCTGCCAGTGTCATTTTTACAGTAACAGTGCATAGTTTTAGCACTGATTATTGTAGTAAGGTCACTGGCCCCCCAAAAGTAAAAAAAATGTCAGTTAGGGGTCCGATCTGTCCGCCACAATGTCGCAGTCCCGCTAAAAAAGGCTGGTCACCGCCATTGCTAGTAACAAAATAAATAAAAATGACATAAATCTTTCCCCTAGTTTATAGACGCGATAACCTTTGCACAAACCAATCAATATGCACTTATCGTTTTTTTTTTTTTTTTTTCTAACCAAAAATATGTAGCAGAATACAAATTGGCCTAAAATGATAAAAACATTTGATTTTTATTTATTTTTTTTTACTTGGAATGTTTTATAGCAGAAAGTAAAAAATATTTTTTTTTTTTTTTTTTTTAGAATTGTCGCTCTTTTTTTGTTTATAGCGCAAAAAATAAGAATTGCACAGGTGATCAAATACCACCAAAAGAAAGCTCTGTTTGTGGAAAAAAAGGACATCAATTTTATTTGGGTACAGCATTGCACGCAATTTTCAGTTAAAGTAACGTAGTGCCGTATCGAAAAAAATGGCCTGGTCATTAAGGGGGTAAAACCTTCTGGTCCAGAAATGGTTAACCACAGTAAAAAAAAAACAAAAAGTTGGCATTTTCTTAGTAGAATATATTGTATTTTCATATGGTCCTCCAAGCAGTTTCCATCCTTTATTTGAATAGAGCCAATGTCCATATTTTGCATGCGGATAAAATAACGTAAACATTCAAATGACGTTGTACTAAATTTCTGATGTTGATAATGTTTACTAGATATAAAAATTGCTTCTAAAGTGAGGATAAGTATTTCCTTCACAAGTGGGACTTCTGCACAGAGAAAAAGAAATCCTCAAGACCTCCTATATGTCTGCTAAAGGCATCCAGCTTTTTTTAATTCTGCTCTGATATCTAATCTCTCAGAATGATCGCCCCAAATACAGACAAATAAATAAAATGGTCTCACACAGTCCAATGTAAACACCTCTATCCTGAATCAATACAAGAAAAAGAGGGGGTGCCCTTTGGGTGGGACTTTATATGAGGTATTTACAATCAGTAACCATAGTTGTAAAATGGCAAAAAAATGGCAGATTTTATTGATGCAGTCGTACATAAAATGTAACAACAATAATAAATATACAGCACAATCGGCTTGTAACATAGTAACATCAACAGTACAAATAAATATCATAGGTTGAACTCATATACTGTAATAACTCAACGCGTTTCGTGAGTCTTGAGTAAGCTCACTCATCAGGAGTATATATGAGATAAAATGTATCTAAAAATAAGACAGTAAACAGCATGTTAAAGCGGAGTTCCGGGCACAAAAACATTTTTTCAGTGAACATACCCCCGGGACAGTCAGGGCTAGTACATTCCACAATGGCTAGCCTCTGATCTGTCCTGGGTCGCACTTACCTGCAAGAAGAAATACTCACTTTTAAAATGTCTTCCCCAGCGTTGCCATCTCTGTTGTGGGCAGCTGAAGCCAGCGTGATCCTCTTCTGCGTCCTCTTCCGTGTCTTCTTCTCCCAGAATGCGCCTGCACCGGCCCCTCTCGTCACTTCCGGTGCGGCGCCGCATTCCTACACAGCTTCTGGGCATGCCCAGAAGCTGTTTAGCAGGGAATGCGGCATCGCACCGGAAGTGACGAGTGGGGCCGGTGCCGTCGCATTGATTCCTGGGAGCGATGACGTTCAGCTCCCAGGAATCATTGCAAACCGGAAGTGACGGAGCGGGCCGCGGCCGCCGAGGGAGGAAGTGGAGAATAGGTGAGTATTTCTTTCTACAATTACAAGGTAAGTAAAAAAAAATAATCCTAACTACCCAATTCCTTTTCAGGTTAAGAAGAGCAAGCGGATGGCCACAAAATTGATTAGGTCGATTTTGTGCCCGGAACTCCGCTTTAATATATATGATTAGACCAGTGAGTGTGATATTTCAGCATCTGTATGTGAAAATCGCACTCACACATGACCCAAAGTAAAATGGTGGATTCATGCTCCCATAAGGCGGGGGCTGCCATAGTCTAACCCAGGAGCTGACAAGACTTGAAACGATGGCGAACACAATGGGAAGCCAGGTGAGGAGGCAAGGGTTGTAGAAAGTAAAGCTTCTGCTTGGTGGTAGCGCATGGGCTGGAAGTAAATACAGTAAATATACATGTCAGTCAAGTAAAAAGTAAAAAATAAATTTATTGTATCACATAGTGATATCCAAAAAGTAAAAATATGTATGTGTGTGTAAATGTATAAATCATAATCCAGACACAGATTTACACATTTACACATTGTTTATCACTTAAGTGACACAGTACTTCATTTGCCCAATTTTTTTGCACTGTCAATCGAATATACTCTAGCATATCCACCTAGATTCAACCTACTCCTGTTTTATACATCTTCTGCTCGGACTGGATTATGATTTATACATTTATACACACATACATATTTTTACTTTTTGGATATCACTATGTGATACAATAAATTTATTTTTTAATTTTTATTTGACTGACATGTATATTTATTTACTTCCAGCCCATGCTCTACCACCAAGCAGAACCTTTACTTTCTATAACCTTTGCCTCCTCACCTGGCTTCCCATTGTGTTCGCCATCGTTTCAAGTCTTGTCAGCTCCCGGGTTAGACTATGGCAGCCCCCGCCTTATGGGAGCATGAATCCACCATTTTACTTTGGGTCATGTGTGAGTGCGATTTTCCTATTTAGGTTTTCACATACAGATGCTGAAATATCACACTCACTGGTCTAATCATATATATTAACATGCTGTTTACGGTCTTATTTTTAGATACATTTTATTTCATATATACTCCTGATGAGTGAGCTTACTCAAGACTCATGAAACTCGTCGAGTTATTACAGTAAATGAGTTCAACCTATGATATTTATTTGTACTGTTGATGTTACTATGTTACATGCCCATTGTGCTGTATATTTATTATTGTTGTTACATTTTATGCACGACTGCATCAATAAAATCTGCCATTTTTTTTTGCCATTTTACAACTATGGTTACTGATTGTAAATACCTCATATAAAGTCCCACCCAAAGGGCACCCCCTCTTTTTCTTACCCCAAATACAGATGCCGGTCTCACTGTTATAGGACTCGAGTGCCTTGCTGGACTTTGCTCTAGTGCAGGGATCGTCAAACAGCGGCCCTCCAGCTGTTGTGGAACCACACATCCTATGAGGCATTGTAAAACTCTGACATTCACAGACATGACTAGGCATGATAGGAATTGTAGTGCACAAAGTGGTCACCGCCTCCATCTATAACTGGTCTTGATGGTAAGAAGCACTGGAAGGGCGTACGCAGATCAAAAATGAAGAGATTTCCAGTCACAACTTACCAACCAGTCAGCGATCAACCGAATTGGCCTGTCTAACAGTATGCGTTAAAAACAGGGGTTTGGTTGCACACATTTGCAAATACATGCGTAAGCTGCAGGCCCCGACAAGGCACCCTGTGATCTGCAGTCCCTAACTCTACAATTTAAAGAGTCTCTACAGTGAGAGCACATGTATTTAATGGGATGGATGGAGGACAGGTGACTAGAGGGAGCCCACCCCTCCTTAAAGGCACAGGGTCACGCTGAACACCCAGCACATCGCACAATGGCGGCAAAGGTGTCAGTGCGTTGCCTGGCTCAATATAGATATCAATAATGCACAAAGTGGTCACCGCCTCCATCTATAACTGGTCTTGATGGTAAGACCAGTTATAGATGGAGGTGTCCTCCATTTATCCCATTAAATACATGTGCTCTCACTGTAGAGACTCTTTAAATTGTAGAGTTAAGCCCCGTACACACGTACCGATCGTCGGCATACAAACGTCGGCGGACGAAAGATCTGCCGATTGTACGCTTGTTAGTATGGTGCCTCCGACAGCCGTCAGCGCACATTCTGCAGACAAGAGTCTGTCTTGCAAGCATTAAAATTTTTGTATGCCGACACCAGAGCGGCCGATTGTTCGCCAGTCAGTACAGAATTCGGCCGACAGACCGCAGATTTGCAAGACTGGGCATGCTCAGAAAAGAAAAAACACAGGGAAAGTTAACCATCACATGACATCACTTCTGCAGTCGGCTGTAGTCGGCGGACAAAATTCTTGTGCTGTCTTTGCACTTTTCAACAGACACTGACAGCCCGGGGACAAAAGACGGCCGATCGGTCGGCCGACGATCGGTACGTGTGTACGGGCCTTAAGGGACTGCAGATCACAGGGTGCCTTGTCGGGGCCTGCACCTTACGTATGTATTTGCAAATGTGTGCAACCAAACCCCTGTTTTTAACGCATACTGTTAGACAGGTCAATTTGGTTGGTCGCTGACTGGTTGGTAAGTTGTGACTGGAAATCTCTTCGTTTTTGATGATAGGAATTGTAGTTCCTGAACAACTTGAGGGCCATAGATTGAAGACCCCTGACCTAGTTTCTTCATAATATTATATCTCAGTCTTACCAGTTTCAAGAAAAGAAAAGTCACATCCTGAAACTGTACCCTGATATCTCTAAATATATCCAGTCTGTGCTTTACCATTATATCATCTGCAAACTTGCTAGTTACCTTTGTTTGGCCGTGGTTGTACAGTGTGCCATATGTTTTTCATATTATCTACTATATGGTCTTATTCAACCTCTCCTCCAGCTAATCACTTTCTGCCATTTTGAGCATCTTCTATTTTATTAAAATCCAACAGTTTCAGACCAGATTCCTTGCCTGGGTAAATATGAAAATCGATACAATGGTTCCTTGGTTGATACTAATTGTGCTCCTTGTATCTTTTTTTGTGCCTTCTTATCAATGCTCATTTCTGATTTAGAACGACCTAAGAACTTAACAAACGCGATAAATGGTCTTAGCTTAGAGAACCACAAACAAAGGCTGAATTTGGTGAAACCCACGGTCATAATATATTCCATAGCATTACTGGTTTCATTGTTGTCAGCATCTGGAAGTACATGATTTCTGAAGCAGCAGAGAAGTGCTGAAAAATTTGGTAACACCAAAATTAAAGACTATCATAGTGCAGTCCACACTATGATCTGCATTGTCTTTTTGTATGCCTTAACCACTTTACCACTGAGTACTGTAGTAGTACTGCGGCAAAGTGGCACGATCCCATCTGACGACATAGACCTACGCCGCCAGACTCCTCCCCTGTAGGCGGCACTCGCGCGCCGCCGGAGGTGCGCTCCCGCTGTTTTCATTCACAGCGGGAGTCGGGCCAGGGGAGGAGCAGCCGCGATCGCCGCTGCTCTGCCCCGATCGTCGGGGGATCTAGTGTGGAGATCCGCCCGCCTGTGTAAACACAAGCGGGCGGATCTCCTCAGTGACAGGGAGTGACAGATCGGAGTGTTCAGCATAGCTGGACATCCGATCTGTCCCTGTCTCACACAGTCACCTCCCCCCCCCACACGTCAGTAAGCACCAGGCATACATTAACCCCTCCCTCTCCAATAAAATTAACCCCTTCCCTGCTGGTGTCATTTTTACAGTAACAGTGCATATTTATAGCACTGATTACTGCAGTAATGTCACTGGTACCCCCAAAAGTGTCAAAAATGTCAGTCAAGGGTCCGATCTGTCCGCCGCAATGTCGCAGTCCCGCAAAAAAAAATTGCAGATCGCCGCCATTACTCGTTAAAAAAAAAAACACCAAAAATGACAGAAATCTTTCCCTTAGTTAGTAAACACAATAACTTTTGCGCAAACCAATCAAAATACGGTTATTGCGATTTTTTTTTTTTTACCAAACATGGGTAGCATTAAACAAATTGGCCAAAAATTTTAAAAAAAATTGGTTTTTACATCTTTTTTGGGGGGAATTTCATATAAAAAAATGTTAAAAATATTGTTATTTTTTCAAAATAAATGCTCTTTTTTTGTTTATAGAGCAAAAAGTAAAAATCGCACAGGTGATCAAATACCACCAAAAGAAAGCTCTGTTTGTGGGGAAAAAAAGACATCAATTTCATTTTGGTACGGTGTCGCACGGCCGCGCAATTGTCCGTTAAATTCACGCAGGGCCAAACTGCAAAAAAAAACCTGGTCGGAATGGGGGTAAAATCTTCCGGGGCTTAAGTGGTTAACCAGCGCCATAAATGGTCTTAGCTTAGAGAACCACAAACAAAGGCTGAATTTGGTGAAACCCACGGTCATAATATATTCCATACCATTACTGGTTTCCTTGTGGTCAGCATCTGGAAGTGCATGGTTTTCTGAAGCAGCAGAGAAGTGCTGAAAAATTTGGTAACACCAAAATTAAAGACTATCAGAGTGCAGTCCACACTATGATCTGCATTGTCTTTTTGTATGCCTTAATTTACCTTGTTTTTGCTTTGCATGTGTTGCAAAGCATTTGCTTTTAAGAGCTGGGGGTACTGGATGTTCGATTATAGGCTACTCCCTTGCTGCAGTTCAATCTGTTCTCATTATCAGATGAAACACCAAAGTCAGAGAAGCATGGGGACAATTACTCAGTTGTAGATACATTCTGGGTCATCAAGATGGTTGAATTAACCTTTACCAGGGTTGGCCCAAGACATTGTGCTGCCTGGGTCCAAGAATGAAATGATGCCCCCCACCCCATCAAAAAAAAAAATCATGCCCACCAAAAGGCCCCCCACATCCATTATTTTATATGAATATACCATTTTGAAAATAATATGTATACTGTTATCTTCTTCCATAACTCACCACCGGACTGGTCCACCAAACACCCGTTGTCTGTCCTCAGTCCTGTCACTCCTGTGTCTGCCCAGCCTGCCCTACGTGAGATGGAGTGCGCTGATGTCTGACGTCACTGCACACACCACAATCACGCATGGTATGTTCCCGGAGACACTTCGCCTCCTCATACTCATCAGTTTGCACTACGAGCAGCAGTATGAGGATTGGGAAATGCCACCCGTAACACACCGCAAACTGATGACACACAAAACTGCTGGAAAAAAATATTGGGCGCCAATTTGCCGCCCCTCTCATAGTGCCGCCTGGGTCCCATGTACTCAGTGGGACCCATGGTAGGGCTGGCCCTGCCCTTTACACTATAACACTGGAATTGTGCAGGTGATTTTAATATGCTAATAATTTACATGTTTACATTTGCCCAATATGCATATGTAATTAGTAATAAAAGACAGGTTGGAAAAAAAAAAAACAATGTGTGGCATTGAAAAAAACGGGCATTTATAACTTTCTTTTCTTTAACTACTCAGATTATAGCATACTACTATCTGTCTACATATAACTATGTTTTTTAAATATGTATCTGCTTGGAGTTGGGTGGTGGGACCAGAGCCTTGACTATTTTAGCCACCATGAGCTTTTTTCCATGCATTCCTCACAAATATTTTCTTAACCATTTTTTTTTTTTTTTAACGCAAAGATCTGAAAACCACAGTAGATAGTTTTTTATATCTTGAAGAAGCGTGTGAGCTTCTGAGGGAGCCGCACACTTTGTTAAACCTATCTCATCAATTCCTGGAAAAGATTCTTTAAAGGAGTTGTAAAGTCAAAAGGTTTTTTATCTTAATGCAAAAAAAAAAGCTTTCTGGGTGTGGCAGCCTCCCCAGCACCCCCTAATGCTTACCGTAGCCCCATCCCAGTCCAGCGATGTCAATGAGTCCCTCGGCTGTTGGGGACTCTCCCTCCTAATTGGCTGAGACACAGCTGTTGTGCCATTGGCTCCCGCGGCTGTTAATCAAAGTCAGTTAGCCAATCAAGAGAGAGAAGGGGCGGGGTTGAACGGCATGCTCCATGTCTGAATGGACACACGGAGCTGCAGCTCGGTTTGGGTGCCCCCATAGTAAGCTGCTTACTGTGGGGGCACTCAACAGGAGGGAGGGGCCAGGAGCTCCAGCCAGGGACCCGAGAAGAGGAGGATCTGGGCTGCCCTGTGCAAAATTAACTTCACAGAAGTGGTAAGTATAACACCCAATTTTTCAAATGCATTTTTTTTCGGCTGCTTGTAAGTTTGTGGAAGATCCAGTGTATTTTAGCTAGATGTGACAGGAAGGTTGAAATGGAGTTTGAAATGGAGGAATGTGAAGGTCAAGAATAGAGAATATCCCATGAGGGCCAATGTAAGGCTGGCCATCCTGTTTTTTTAGGATCTTCTAACAATGACCACTAATTGCAATTTTTTTTGGGCAACACAGTCAATGTGGAGAGGGTAGTGGTTAACTTTCACTATTGGAATGTGGTAGTGGGGAGCATTACTGGACATTTTAGTCTTTAGTCGGTTTCCTGGGGCCACCCTCTTCTAATTTTTGGTTGGTTTCCCTAAAGTATGTCCCTAAAGTAAAGCATGGCGTTCTTTGTAATTCTATTTTCTTTTTGACCATGTTAACCTCATCTTGTCCTGGATAGAGTTGAGCGAACACCTGGATGTTTGGGTTTGGCAGGTTCGACCGAACTTGAAAAAAAAGTCCGGGTTCGTGACCCGGACTTAACCCGAACTTTGTCCTGATCCCAAACCCCATTGAAGTCAATGGAGACCCAAACTTTTGAGCACTAAAATGCCTCTAAAACAAACATGGAAAGGGCTAGAGGGCTGCAAATGGCAGCAAAATCATCTTAAGAGCATGGCAAGTGCTCTGCAAACAAATGTGGATAGGGAAATAACTTAAAAGAACAGAAAAAAACAGAAAAATAAAAAATAATCATCTTGAATGATGTAGGAGGAGGACGAGACCCATGTGGAGTAGGAGGTTGAGGTGGCGGAGGATATGGTGGTGTAGGTGGAAACGGCGGCGGCGGTGGAGGAGGAGGACGAGGCCCATATGGAGTAGGAGGTTGAGGTGGCAGTGGATGTGGCGGTTTAGGTGGAAGTGGCGGTGGAGGAGAATGAGGTAGCCAACACTGGTTTTTGTTTTTAATTTTATTTCTTTTTAAATTAGGGTACACCCCAGGCAGCACAATGATTTGGGCTAGCCCTGAATATTAGTACTCAGTTATATTATGTACACCTAGGAAATAATCCAGGCCTTTTATAAAGCAATCTAGTGAGCTGGCCTGAACTACCTCTGGAGGGAGTCTATTCCACATTTTCACAGCTCTTACTGTGAAGAAACCTTTCCGTATTTGGAGACAAAATCTCTTTTCCTCTAGAGTTAAAGAGTGCCCTCTTGTCCTCTGTGATGACCTAAAGTGAATAACTCAACACCAAGTTGACTAAATGGACCCCTTATGTATTTATAATGGAGATCATATCCCCCGCCCTTATGTATTTATACATGGAGATAATATCCCCCTTATGTATTTATGAATGGTGATCATATCCCCCCCTTATGTATTTATATATGGTGATCATATCCCCCCTTATGTATTTATACATGGAGATCATATACCCCCTTATGTATTTATACATGGTGATCATATCCCCCCCTTATGTATTTATACATGGTGATCATATCCCCCCCTTATGTATTTATACATGGAGATCATACCCCCCCCCTTATGTATTTATACTGTTGATCATACCCCCCTTATGTATTTATACATGGAGATCATATCCCCCCTATGTATTTATACATGGTGATCATATCTCCCCTTATGTATTTATACATGGTGATCATATCCCCTCTTATGTATTTATATATGGAGATCATATCCCCCCTTATGTATATATACATGGTGATCATATCCCACCTTATGTATTATACATGGTGATCATATTCCCCTTATGTATTTATACATGGTGATCATATCTCCCCTTATGTATTTATACATGGTGATCATATCCCCCCTTATGTATTTATACATGGTGATGATATCCCCTCTTATGTATTTATATATGGAGATCATATCCCCTCGTATGTATTTATATATGGAGATCATATCCCCCCTTATGTATTTATACATGGTGATCATATCCCACCTTATGTATTATACATGGTGATCATATCCCACCTTATGTATTATACATGGTGATCATATTCCCCTTATGTATTATACGTGGTGATCATATCCCCCTCAATCTCCTCTTCTCAAGAGAGAATAAATTCAGTTCCTCTAATCTTTCCTCATAGCTGAGCTCCTCCGTGCCTCTTATTAGTTTGGTTGCCCTTCTCTGCACTTTCTCCAGTACATATTTATTATACATTCACATCAGTCCCTGCCTTTAAGGAGATTACAATCTAGGGTCCCTGTACAGATCAACTGGCACCCTGACTGGGTACCTCCATTGACAGATGCTCCTAGTGCTTCCTGAGGGCCCCAAGCACTCCACCAGACACCATAACCACCTCAGACCCCACGAACTGCCACAGTTTGGGTGGGGTCTCACCGCCTTCCACCCACCCTGGACCTACGACAAGGTTCCAGGTTCCAGTGGGTGAACCTCTCTTTCCCCAGAGAGTGAAACAGGAACAAGCTCTTACAAGAGCTTAGTGATTATTCAAGGGAGTATGAAGAGCATAGCAATCCCCTGTAGCAGATTCCCCCAATAAGAGACAGGACTCTAGATTGAGGGTGAAGTACAACTCTTTATTGAACAGTCACACAGAATTTATATACAGCATGGACCTCCCCATCCTGATCATATTACCACACACAGGTCAGGTGTTGCCTGATTACATTATCATATGCAAATGAAATTGTATACAGGAACAGAATTAACCTGAACTAATTATCTAGCTGTCTGGACAGAATAATGTGAGGTCATTAACATTTAACAATGGAACAGGCAGACTTAACACAATACACATCATCTCAATACACAAACAATAGGACAAGACTGCCAATGGCAGTCAATGAGTCAGACTTCATGGCAACAGGCTTAAGGTCTCACAGTGTAAAGTGGGATTAAATCTTCATATTCCCTGAGAGATATTGCTGACAAATATTACTGTCCCATCTGAAGCCCTCCAAACCATTCTCTCAGCGTCCCCCAAGTATCTGTCCCTCACTCCCAGTGATGGTGAACGCCATCACAGTCCCTAACCCACATTCATACTTATACTGGGGCCAATTTAAACAGGATCCAATTAACCTCCCAGCCTGTCTTTGGAGCGTGAGGGGAAACTGGAGTACCCAGAGGAAACCCACACAAGCACAGGAAGAACATGCAAACTCCATGCAGGTAGTGCCATGGTTGGGATTCATACTGACAACCCCAGCACCACTAGGTGAAAGTGCTAACCACATATCCACTGTGCCGCCCATCATTATTATCATTTCTTAAAATGTATTTCCCTTTTGGTGCAAATATATTATGTAATGATATTGATTGATAATCATATCTGTGACGGATCTTAGATGCCCCATCTGCCAGACCTGTGTCTCCTGTCCTCCAAACGCACCCACAGCCTGCAGATTAGCCATACCCAGCCTTAACCCCTCAATCACGAGACAATCCACACAGGTGTTGAGGGTTAAACATGCAGAGCCTAAACTGTTTATTAAATTCCAAGACATACAGTTTTATACACAGTTAGGGGCACTCCCCTTAGCCTTGCCAACGAGGGGAAGGGGACAAGGAACAACCAATGGGAACTGAACATTTTTACATTGAAACAGGCTACAGATAACCTGATGAGATTATGGTAAACAGGCAGTCTCTCAATACACACCCCTCCCGCGGAGAGATGTCTCCAGTCCAGACCATTGTCTATGTGTCATGAATCACCACAATGAGACACAGCAACAAGGGGGGGGGGATGGGCTGTAGCATTACATTACATTACATTAACTCAATGCCAGCATGTCCCCAGGTCTCCAGTATCTTCAGTATCCCACATTTTGTCGGTAGGAGGCACACACACAGTCCCTTCCAAAACACACAGTGACAGTGGGTTCTGTCACAATATCCACAAACTTTAAACCAATAACTAAGAAGTGATCTGTGCTCATCTTAGCTAAACATTATACTATGTATAAACACAAAAGGGTAGATTTACTAAAGGCAAAAATGCTGTTCACATTGCAAGGGGACTTTCCCTCAGCTAAGTGAATGTGGTGAAATATAACCTTGCAAAGAATACCCAATTGCATGCAAGAAAAAAAAAAAGATTATTGCTTTCACGTGGTTGGATAATGGAAGTCAGCAGTGCTTCACCTTATTCAGTAAGTTAAGGAGATTTTCAAGGTAAAACATGTTTTTTTTTTCAAAAAGATAACAAATATCTCTATTCTTACCTGATCTGAGCAGCCACAAACCTCCTCTTGTCGGGTCCCCAACCAGTGCTCCTGGCCCCTCCTCTCTGTCTAGTGCCCTCCCTGGAAAACTGCCTACCACTAGGGGCACTAGACAGAGAGGAGGGGCCAGGAACACTGGCGGGGGACCTGAGAAGATTAGGTTTGTGTTCTTGCTCCCCCTCTATGTCCCCTGTCCCCCTGGAAAGCTGCTTCCCATTGTGCCCCAATGGAAAGCAGCTTCCAATGGGGCACTAAACAGAGAGGAGGGGCCAGGAGCACTGACAGGGGACCGGAGAAGAGGAGGTTTGTGCTCTTGCTCCTCCTCTCTGTCCCCTGTCCCCCTGGAAAGCTGCTTCCCATTGTGTCCCAATGGAAAGAAGTTTCCTATTGTGGCACTAGACAGAGAGGAGGGGCCAGGAGCACTGGCGGGGGACCCGAGAAGATTAGGTTTGTGTTCTTGCTCCTCCTCTATGTCCCCTGTCCCCCTTGAAAGCTGCTTCTCATTGTGCCCCAATGGAAAGCAGCTTCCCATTGGGGCACTAGACAGAGAGGAGGGGCCAGGAGCACTGTGCTGGATCAAATGAAGGCTCAGGTAAGTAAAAAAGGGGTGGGGGGAGGTGAGGGGGGATGCTGATGCCTAAACATTTTTTACCTTAATGCAAGGAATGCTTAAAGGGACTAAAAGGAAAATAAGCAGCATATTTCTCTTTAGTAAATCAAGCTTATATATCAAATGCTGAAGATATTGACCTGTCTAACAATATGTGTTAAGTACAGGGGTTTAGTCTGCACACATTTGCAAATACATGCATAAGCTGCAGGCCCCGCCAAGGCACCCTGTTTTCGGCAGTCCCTAACGTCTGTAAGTTGGCCTTGCCCCCCACTCCATGCTCACTTGCTTTGACTGGCAGCACTGGGAGCTAATGGGTTCCGGTGCCACAGCCAAGCCAGCAAGACCCGGAAGTTTGGGGAGAGAAGTGGTGCAGATGTGCACAGTGCTGGATCAAATAAAGGCTCAGGTAAGTAAAAAGGGGGGTTCCTGATGCCGAAACATTTTTTACCCCAATGCAAGGAATGCATAAAGGGTATAAAGGGAAAATAAACAGCCCATTTCTTTTTAGTAAATCAACCTTGTATATCAAATGCTGAAGATTCTTTTTCAAGAAAAATAGAACTTTATTGAGCATCAAAACAGTGTACACAAATTTCCTTCAGGCAAACATGAAAACTACACAGTGCATTGTACTATGACAATCAGAATTACATTTGTACAAACCACGTTCAATCCACCATAAAGAACAGTTTACCAAAAAGAAAAATGGAATGATGCTCAAAAACCATAACTTCTGCAGTAGAAAAGGAAGGAGGTTTACCTCTAGCAACGTATTGATGCGAGAGAGTAGAACACACATAGAAAAGGGAAAAGTAAGCGAGCACACAGAAATAAAAACCATAAAAGAAGGAAAAGAATAGGGGGGGGGATAGGGTAAAGAGGGGAGAAGGGGAGAAGGGAGAAACAAGGCATCTCACTGTGGACAACACACCAGGAGTAACCCTGGACCACCCGCCACCTCAACCCTCTAACAGTCTATAAATCACTAGTTGATGTGGTGTAGGGATGATCGAACGGTTCAGGTCGACCATCGGTTCGACCCGAACATTGGGTGTTCGAAATTCGGCCAAATTCCGAATTTTTGCGGTAAAAGTTCGGAATTCGGCCACCAGAACCGCCCAAAATGCAATGGGACAGGAACTGGGCTTTAAAAGCCCGTGATTGGCCCAGAAACATCAGTAAAATATGATTGGAGTGACTACGGGGTCCAGAGGCCAGTCAGGAGTGAATCCCCCCCCCCCCCATACGCTCCCCAGTATATAACATAGCCCCGCCAAAACTGTAGCATTGTAATACAGAGGCTGTGGAAGAGAGTGGAAGCATTTGTGTTTCTCCTGCTGCTTGTAAAGCTCCAGTGTCATTTTCCAATTATTAGTGTGAGGAAAGGGATATGCAGTGTAGTTAGAGTACTATATACTACTATAGTTAGATTCAAAAATCTAGTTTTTGTAGGGATAGCTTTAAGTGTCAGGGTGACCGTAGTGTAGTTTAGGGTGAACTGACTCTGCCATGTCAGGGTGACCGTAGTGTAGTTTAGGGTTAACTGACTCTGCCATGTCAGGGTGACCGTAGTGTAGTTTAGGGTTAACTGACTCTGCCATGTCAGGGTGACCGTAGTGTAGTTTAGGGTGAACTGACTCTGCCATGTCAGGGTGACCGAACTCTGCCATGTCAGGGTGACCCCACTATGCAGATTCTGGGTTAGGGGTATATATATATATATATATATATATATATATATATATATATATATATCAAAAACGACAATTTTTAAGAACTTTTTTTTGCCTGATTCATATTCCCTGGGGCATGACCCAGCACCCTAGGCACTTTTTATGGGTATTTATTGGGTTTTAGGGCTTCAAAATTGTGTTTTTTGATTCCAGAAGTTCGGTTCCCATTGATTTCAATGGGGTTCTGGAATCCTTTTGGGAAATTCTGGTGTTCTGGTCGAACCAAACTTTTCAAAAGTTCGATCATCCCTAATCTGGTGCCAGGCTAGGATCATCCAACCAGGGCTGCCACATTGAATAAAATTTCCTGGGGACATTTTGGTGTTGATAGGTCAACTTTTCTCTTATAAGTAAGGCATTGACTTGCGCAACCCACTGACTGTTCCCCGGGGACCCGGGGAGAAATCCAGCTGAAGATTCTTTAACTGATGCAAATCTTCTAGAGCAGTGGTTCTCAACTCCGATCCTCAGGACACACTAACAGGCCAGGTTTGCAAGATAACTGAAATACATCACAGGTGATATAATTTGCTGCTGAGCGATTGCAGTACTCTAATATGAATCTCTCCAAGGTAATACTTAAATTCTGGCCTGTTAGTGGGTCCTGAGGACTGGAATTGAGAACCACTGTTTTAGAGAGCAAAGATCCTGCAGTGAGATTGGTAATCAGATTAGGATGAGACACACATTTCACCCAGGTGCTTTTTTAACTGGGTGTTTCCAATTATTAGAACAATGGAACGAGCTATAGGATATAATGGTAGAAAAGCCCATCTAATTGTGACCACCATCCCTTCAGTGTTAACATTTAATAAAACAAGATAAACAATATTCCCGCAGAAAACTAAATCCAGCAATGCACAAACCACCATGTTACTGGCTGCCCTCACTAGACCACCAATCTGCGGAGGGGATCTGAGTTGGAGAGAATTCCTCCTTATATTCCAGGCGTGTTTCAGAAGTGATCCAACGCTGAGGGTGATGCAGGTGAAAGTCAAAGTAAAGGGCAAACAGCAACCCAACACCACGTTCCAAAGAAAACCAATACTATGATCAATGCCTCTTATCGGTTCTGTCCCATTCTCAGGACTGTCAAAATGAACGGTCCAAATAAAAGGAAGGCTTATTAGAAAACAAAAACCTGCGGACGCCAACAAAAGCAGATTTGTGGAAGTTGATATCATCTTTTTCATCCACTGGAATAAACGGTGGGAAAAGTTGAACAGTTTTACGCAGTAATAAGTTGAGAGGAGAGCGGTTTGCCAAAAACTTGTGTTCATAAGGAAAAAAAAAATTACAAGATCAAATGAATATAATCCTGAGATGGATTGTACACAGAATATGAAAGCATCAGCAATCATCATGCACAGGAAAAACATATTAGTGATTGTCATAGCAGACAGGATCAGATCACAGGCTGTAGGGCCAGATCCTTTGTACCAATCTCTGAGATAAACAATCAATATTAAGATGTTGAGGGCAATCCCTGGTGCACCCAAGATGACAATAATAATAGAACTTTCCAGAGAACACATGATGTTGAAAGTCTTTCTGACAGACCTCCAGTCTGTTGAGTCACTGCTACAAAGTGTGACGGCTTCTTTTCTCTGTCCCTTAATGTCATAGACTGGGATGCAAATTCTCAGTTCATTTCCTCTGCCTGATGAGTTATGAATTTTCCACATTAACATGCTGAGGTCTTCCTACAGATCTGTTCAGTATGTTCAATATTGGGTTTTTTTACAATTAAAATCATTTTTTTTTTTTGCTAGAAAACTACGTAGAACCCCCAAACATTATATATGTTTTTTTTATCAGAGACCCTACAGAATAAAATGGAGATTATTGCAATATTTTTTTTTACACCGTATTTGCGCAGCGGTCTTCCAAACGCAATTCTTTGGGAAAAAAAAATCACTTTTTTAAATTAAAAAATAAGAAACCAGTAAAATTAGCCCAATTTTTTTTTCATAATGTGAAAGATAATGTTACGCCGAGTAAATAGATACCCAACATGGTTCAAAATTGTGCACGCTCACGGAATGGCGACAAACTTTGGTACTTGAAAAAAATCCCCATAGGCGACATTTTAAAAATTTCTCCAGGTTGCCATCTTAGAGTTACAGAGGAGGTCTAGGGCTCAAATTATTGCTCTCGCTCTATCGATTGCGGCGATACCTCACATGTGTGGTTTGAACACCATTTACATATGTGGGCGGGGTTTCCGTATGCTATCGCTTCTGCGTGCGAGCTCACGGGGACAGGTCGCTTTAATTTTTATTTTTTTTTACTATTTATTTTATTTATTATTTTTTATTTTTACACCATTTTAAAAAAAAATAAAATAAAAAAATATATCATTTTTATTCCTATTACAAGGAATGTAAACATTCCTTTTAATAGAAGTAGGCGCGACAGGTTCTCTTTTTTGTGAGATCTGGGGTCAAAAAGTCCTCAGATCGCACAAGTACACTAAAAGATGAAAAAAAATAAATAAAATGAAATGAAAAAAAAAAAAAGGGACCTTTAAACCGGTTGCTAGGCAATGACGTTTGCCGAGACCATAGACCAAGACCATAGAGTAGAGTGAGGGCAAGCTTGCCCTCACTCAACATCCTGTCTGTGAGGATCCGGGACCGGATCGTTTTCCCCGCTGCCGGCGGGTCTGGTAAGCGGATAAAAGTACCTGGACGCGGCGGGAGGGGGCACCTCTTCCGCCGCCCCGCAAGGGTGATCTCGCAATGAATCTGCTGCTGGGACCACCCTTATCGCAAAGCCGACCGCCCGCCATTTAAAAAAATACCAGGGTTATGGCAGCTATCTGCTGCCATAACACCGGTATTTAGGTTTAAACGGCCAGCATAAATAGTCGTTGGGCGGTCGTTAAGTGGTTAAAACTAATTTTCCCTGTGGTGCAAATATACAATGTAATAATATCAACCAATTATCATGTCAACACTTGTAAAGCTTTAACTACTTCAGCTCTGGAAGGTTTTATCCCTTTTGTTGACCACACCATTTTTTGCTGTTTAGCTCTGTGCTATGTTACCTGGTAATTATGTGACCATGCAACGCGGTACCCAAAGTTTATATGATTTTTTTTTAAACACAAATAGAGCTTTCTTTTGGTGGTATTTAATCACCACTGAGCTTTTTTTTCTTTTATTATATATATAAAAAAAAAATGTTAAAATATATATACAGTATCTCACAAAAGTGAGTACACCCCTCACATTTTTGTAAATATTTTATTTTATCTTTTCATGTGACAACACTGAAGAAATGACACTTTGCTACAATGTAAAGTAGTGAGTGTACAGCTTGTATAACAGTGTAAATTTGCTGTCCCCTCAAAATAACTCAACACACAGCCATTAATGTCTAAACCGCTGGCAACAAAAGTGAGTACACCCCTAAGTGAAAATGTCCAAATTGGGCAAAATTAGCCATTTTCCCTCCCCGGTGTCATGTGACTCATTAGTGTTACGAGGTCTCAGGTGTGAATGGGGAGCAGGTGTGTTAATTTGGGGTTATCGCTTTCACTCTCTCATACTGGTCACTGGAAGTTTAACATGGAACCTCATGGCAAAGAACTCTCTGAGGATCTGAAAAAAAGAATCATTGCTCTACATAAAGATGGCCTAGTCTAGAAGATTACCAATACCCTGAAACAGAGCTGCAGTACAGTGGCCAAGACCATACAGTGGTTTTTACAGGACAGGTTCCACTCAGAACAGACCTCGCCATGGTCGACCAAAGATGTTGAGGGCACGTGCTCAGCGTCATATCCAGGGGTTGTCTTTGGGAAATAGACGTATGAGTGCTTCCAGCATTGCTGCAGAGGTTGAAGGGGTGGGGGGTCAGCCTGTCAGTGCTCAGACCATACACCGCACACTGCATCAAATTGGTCTGCATGGCTGTCGTTCCAGAAGGAAGCCTCTTCTAAAGATGATGCACAATAAAGCCACAAACAGTTTACTGAAGACAAGCAGACTTAGGACATGGATTACTGGAACCATCTCCTGTGGTCTGATGAGACCAAGATAAACTTATTTGGTTTGGATGGTGTCAAGCGTGTGTGGCGGCAACCAGGTGAGGAGTACAAAGACAAGTGTGTCTTGCCTACAGTCAGGCATGGTGGTGGGAGTGTCATGGTCTGGGGCTGCATGAGTGCTGCTGGCACTGGGGAGCTACAGTTCATTGAGGGAACCATGAATGCCAACATGTACTGTGACATACTGAAGCAGAGTATGATCCCCTCTCTTCGGAGACTGGGCCGCAGGGCAGTATTCCAACATGATAACAAACCCAAACACCTCCAAGATGACCACTGCCTTGCTAAAGAAGCTGAGGGTAAAGGTGATGGACTGGCCAAGCATGTCTCCAGACCTAAACATTATTGAGCATCTGTGGGGCATCCTCAAACAGAAGGTGGAGGAGCGCAAGGTCTCTAACATCCACCAGCTCTGTGATGTCATCATGGAGGAGTGGAAGAGGACTCCAGTGACAACCTGTGCAGCTCTGGTGAACTCCATGCCCAAGAGGGTTAAGGAAGTGCTGGAAAATAATGGTGGCCACACAAAATATTGACACTTTGGGCCCAATATTGTCACTTAGAGGTGTACTCACTTTTGTTGCCAGCGGTTTAGACATTAATGGCTGTGTGTTGAGTTATTTTGAGGGGACAGCAAATTTACACTGTTATACAAGCTGTACACTCACTACTTTACATTGTAGCAAAGTGTCATTTCTTCAGTGTTGTCACATGAAAAGATAGAATAAAATAGTTACAAAAATGTGAGGGGTGTACTCACTTTTGTGAGATACTGTATATATACATTTTACTTTCTGCTATAAAACATATATAATACAAAATTAAAAAAAAAATCAAATTTCTTCAAAAATGTAGCCTAACGTGTATTCTGCTACGGGTCCTAATTAGTGTATAGTGATTGGTTTGCATGAAAGTTATAGCTTCTGCAAACTATGGTATGTATACTGGAATTTTAATGTATTTTATTTATACTACTAATGGCGGTGATCAGCAACCTATAATGGCACTAAGCTATAAATAACACTAACTGGCACTGAGTGGGAACTGACTAACTGGCACTGACATCACGGGTTACACTTATACTGACAAGTGGCCACTGCCCCCACCTATAACTGGTCTTTATAGCAAGTAGCACTGGAAGGGCGACGTATGTCAAACAAATACAAAGAGATTTCCAAGCTCAAACTTACCGACTGGCCAGCGACCAACCGAATTGACCTAACGATATGCAATAAGAACAGGGGTTTAGTCTGCACTTATTTGCAAATACATGCGTAAGCTGCAGGCCCCGCCAAGGTACCCTGTTTTTTGCAGTCCCTAACTTCTGTAAGTTGGCTTTGCCCCCCACTCCATGCTGGCTTTGATTGACAGCACTGGGAGCTATTGGGTTCCGGTGCCACAGCCAAGCCAGCGAGACCCAGAAGTGAGGGGAAAGCAGAGCTGCAGACGTACACAGTGCTGGATCGAATGGGGGCTCAGGTAAGTAAAAGGGGGGTAGGGGGAGGCGAGGGGGGATGCTGATGCCTAAACATGTTTTACCTTAATGCAAGGAATACATAAAGGGAATAAAGGGAAAATAAACAGCCTATTTCTCTTTAGTAAATCAACCTTGCTGAAGATGCTTTAACTGATGCAAATCTTCTAGAGAGTATAGCCCCTTTCACACGGGCTTTCTTATCAGGTCTGTCTGTCAGTTTTTTCAGGCAGAACTGATCGGATGCTCCAGGCATCCCTGTGGGGCAACGGATGTCAGCTGTGACATGTCTGCTGACACCTGCTGCTATCAGATCCGATTCTGTCCGTGAAATTCAGACGGATGGAAACCCTATTTTCCATCCATCAGGAGCATCAGATCGGATAGGATTGGATGAAAACGGACAGGCGGACTGTTTTCATCCGATCCCCCTTAGAGGAGAGCAGGCATCTGCAAAGTAAACTGGGACGGACCTGTCATCCGCCTGCTCAAGGGGATCGGCAGATCAATCCCCGCTGAGCAAAACTGAGTCCGCCTGGCGGAAAGCCCGTGTGAAAGGACCCTAAAGCCCCGTACACACGCAACGATTATCGGCCGAACGATCGTCTGACTTTTGTCCAGAGTTGTGTTTTGTTGGTTGGAATGTGCCTAGACTGCACACGAATTTTCTCGGCCAACAAAATTCTACTTCAGAAGTGATGTCATGTGATGGTTTGCTTTCTTTGTGTTCTTTCTTCTCTGAGCATTCCCAGTCTTGCTCATCAGATTTTTCCCTGTCGAAATCTGTACTTACTGCACGAAAATCGGCCGTTATGTTGACGGCCAACAAAAATTTTATAGTCTGCACACCAGATTTTTTTCGGCCGAAAAGTCAGAGTTGGTTGTCGGCAGATCGGACGTTGGACGAAAATTCCCTGCCAATTTTCGACGCGTGTGTACGGGGCTTAAGGGTCCTTTCACACGAACGATCAGGTCAGATCCACCTGTCAGTTTTTCAGGCCGACCTGATTGGATGCTCCATGCATCCCTATGGGGCAGCGGATTTCAGTGGTGACATCTCCACTGACACCCGCTGCTATCCGATCCGATCCTGTCCGTGAAATCCGGAGGGATGGAAACCCTATTTTCCATCCATCTGGAGGATCGGATAGGATCGGATGAAAATGGACAGGCGGTCCGTTCTCATCCGATTCCCCTATAGAGGACAGTGGGGAATCTGACAGCTCTGTCTCTGCACACAGAACGGGGACAGGGCTGTCATCCGCCTGCTCAGTGGGGATCGGTGGATCGATCCCCGCTGAGCAGAATGGACCGTGTGAAAGGACCCTTAGGGGGTACGTTTTTTTGGCGGATCTGAATGGTCACCCCATGCATCTCTATGGGGCATCGGATGTCAGCGGAGACATGTCCGCTGACATCCGATCCGTCAAAACTGGATGGATGGAAACTCTATTTTCCATCCATCCAATGGATCGGATGGGATTGGATGAGAATGGACTGACGGTCCGTTCCCACCTGATTCCCCCATAGAGATGCATGGGGACCTGACAGCTGTGTCTCCGCACACAGCACGGAGAACAGCTGTCATCCTCCTGCTCAGCGGGGAATCGAACCAACGGACTCCACTGTGTGAAAGGACCCTAAGGCTCCTTTCACACACTCCGTCCGTTGGACGGAGTCCGTTTTTCTCAGTAGGGGATCGAGCCGCCGATCCCCCGCTGAGCAGCAGGAGGACAGCTGTGTCTCCGTGCTGTGTGCGGAGACACAGCTGTCATTTCCCCATGCATCTCTATGGGGGAAATCGGATGGGAACGGACCGTTGGTCCGTTCTCATCTGATGCCATCCGATCCGCTGGACGGATGGAAAATAGGGTTTCCATCCGTCCAGATTTGACGGATCGGATCGGGTCGGATGTCAGCGGACATGTCTCCACTGCCATCCGATGCCCCATAGGAATGCATGGGGGGACCGTTCAGATCCGCCAAAAAAACGGACAGGCCGGATCTGAACGGTCCGCCTGTGTGAAAGGGGCCTTAAGATCTGAGATCCTAGCAGTGAGATGGGTAATCAGATTAGGAGGAGACACACATTTCACCCAGGTGTTTTTTTAACTGGGTGTTTCCAATTATTAGAACAATGGAACGAGCTGTAGGATATAATGATAGAAATGCCCATCGAATTATGGTTACCATCCCTTCACTATTAAAAATTACTAAAATCAGATAAACAATATTCCCACAAAGAACTAAATCCAGCAATGCACAAACCACCATGTTACTGGCTGCCCGCACTAGACCACCAATCTGCGGAGGGGATCTGAGTTGGAGAGAATTCCTCCTTATATTCCAGGCGTGTTTCAGAAGTGATCCAACGCTGAGGGTGATGCAGGTGAAAGTCAAAGTAAAGGGCAAACAGCAACCCAACGTCACATTCAAAATATTATGGAGATCACTAAAACCATTAATATAATCCATGCCTCTTATCGGTTCTGTCCCATTCTTAGGACGGTCTAAATGAAGGGTCCAAATAAAAGGAAGGCTTATTAGAAAACAAAAACCTGCAGACGCCAACAAAAGCAGCTTTGTGGAAGTTGAAATGATCTTTTTCATCCCCTGGAATAAATGGTGAGGAAAGTTGAACAGTTTTACACAGTAATAAGTTGACAGGAGAGCGGTTTGCCAAAAACTTGTGTTCATGAGGAAAAAAAACATTGCAAGATCAAATAAATATAATCCTTTTGAGATGGATTGTACACAATATATGAAACCATCAGCAATCATCATGCACTGAAAAATCATATTAGTGAATGTCATAGCAGACAGGATCAGATCACAGGCTGTAGGACGTTTTCCTTTGTACCAATCTCTGAGATAAACAATCAAGATTAAGATGTTGAGGGCAATCCCTGGTGCACCCAAGATGATAGGAATAATGTAAATCCCCAGAGAACACATGATGTTAAAAGTCTTTCTGAAAGACCTCCAGTCTGTTGAGTCACTACTGCAAAGTGTGACGGTTTCTTTTCTCTGTCCCTTAATGGGATAGACTGGGATGCAAATTCTCAGTTCATTTCCTCTGCCTGATGAGTGCTGAATATTCAACATTAACATGCTGAGGTCTTGCTACAGCTCTGTTCAGTATGTTCAATATTGGTTATGATTATCTTTTATTAAAAGTAATTCTCCCTGTGGTGCAAATATCACGTCTACACATGTAAAGCTCTAACCTCGCTGGCAGTCTGATTATGTCCAGATTTCTGTGCTAAAAGCTGCCCTCCACCGCCGCCCTCCCCCGCTGTCCTCCCCCGCCGTCCTCTCCCGATGTTCTCCCCCGCCGTCCTTCCGCTGTCCTCCACCGCCGCCCCCCCCCCCCCCACCGTCCTCCCCCGCCGTCCTCTCCCGCTGTCCTTGCCCGCCGCCCTCCCCCGCTGTCCTCCCCGCCGTCCTCTCCCGATGTTCTCCCCCGCCGTCCTTCCACTGTCCTCCCCCGCCGCCCCCCCCCCCCCACCGTCCTCCCCTGCCGTCCTCTCCCGCTGTCCTTGCCCGCCGTCCTCCCCCGCCGTCCTCCCCCGCCGTCCTCTGCCGCTGTTCTCCCCCGCCGTCCTTCCGCCGCCCTCCACCGCCGCCCTCTGCCGCTGTCCTTGCCCGCCATCCTCTTCCGCTGTTCTCCCCCGCCGTCCTTCCGCCGTCCTCCCCCGCCGCCCTTCTGCTGTCCTCCCCCACTGGCCTCCCCCGCTGTCCTCCCCCACTGTCCTCCCCCACCGTCCTCTCCTGCTGTTCTCCCCTGCCATCCTTCCACCGTTCTCCCCCACCGTCCTCCCCCACTGTCCTCCCCCATCATCCTTCCCCACCGTCCTCTCGCACTGTCCTCGCCCGCCATCCTCCCCCGCCGTCCTTCCGCCGTCCTCCCCCACCATCCTCCCCCGCAGTCCTCTCCCGCTGTCCTCCTCCGCCATCTGCCGTCCTCCACCGCCGTCCCCCCCCGCTGTTCTCCCCCGCTGTCCTCCCGCTGTGTGCTCGGCCGATGCTGGCACCTGTCTTCCTGTTCCCTTCCCTGCGATAGCTGCGACGCAGGAGAGTGGAACTGGCAGCAATTTCAAAAACGTAAATACACCAAATTGGGATTATACAAATTGTTATTATCCTGTATCATCCCATTTCCCCACAGGATTTCACCTGGTGACTTTTCCAGTGCCCTGCCTGTGCTTTTCCAGTGCTTTGTGCCTGGAAAATAGAAAACGACCATGGCGTCCACAAAGCGTTCTTTTTGGGCAAAAGCGCTTTTAGACGAACTGGAAAACAGTGACAACGAAAAGCTACTTGAAGAACTGAGCGATAGCGATTGGTGGGAAAATTTGTCATCAGGTACGGAAAGTGAGGACAGCGACGATTCTGATGTCTCTTTCTGGTGAGTACCATTCTGGGGTAATCCGGAGTGTGGCTCGGGGTTACCGCTTTTGGTACTGAAAGTTAACCCAGAGCCACACTCAGGAATGCCGCCAGGGGGGTTAACTACTTCAGCTCCGGAAGGTTTTATCCCTTCTTGACCAGAACCTTTTTTGCTATTTAGCTCTGTGCTATGTTACCTGGTAATTATGCGACCATGCAACGTGGTACCCAAACAAAGTTTATATATGCCTAGCAGCAAAAGGGTCACTGGTTTGAATCCCAACCATGACACTACCTGCCTGGAGTTTGCATGTTCTCCCTGTGCCTGCCTGGATTTCCTCTGGGCACTCCAGTTTCCTCCTAGACTCCAAAGACATGCTGGTAGGTAAATTGGCTCCTGTCTAAATTGGCCCTAGTATGTGTATGTATGAATGTGAGTTAAGCCCCGTACACACGTAGCGATTGTCGGCCGTAAATATTCGGCCGCCGAACGATCGGGCCGATTGTCGGCTTGTTAGTATGATGCTTCCGACAACCGACTGCGACTTTTCGGCCGAACAGAATCGGGTGTGCAGGCTATAAAATTTTTGTTGGCCGTCACCAGAACGGCCGATTGTTCGCCAGTCAGTACAGAATTCGGCCGACTAACAGCAGATGAGCAAGACTGGGCATGCTCAGTGAAGAAAAAACACACGGAAAGTTAACCATCACATGGCATCACTTCTGCAGTCGGTTGTTGTTGGCCGACAAAATTTGTGTGCAGTCTTTAGCACTTTTCAACCGACAGGACAGCGCCGGACAAAAGACGGCCGATCGTTTCGGCCGACATTCGGTACGTGTGTACGGGGCTTTAGGGAACTTAGATTGTAAGCTCCTTGAGGGTAGGGGCTGATGTGAATGTACACTATATATGTACAGCGCTGCGTAAATTGATGGTTTTAGAGAAGTACCTGAAATAAATAAATAAATGAATATTATTTTTTTCACACAAATAGAGCTTTCTTTTGGTGGTATTTAATCACCACTGATTTTTTTTATTTTATAAACAAACAAAAAAAAATAAAAAAATCTAAAACACACAGTATCTCACAAAAGTAAGTACACCCCTCACATTTTTGTAAACATTTTATTCTATCTTTTCATGTGACAACACTGAAGAAATGACACTTTGCTACAATGTAAAGTAGTGAGTGTACAGCTTGTATAACAGTGTAAATTTGCTGTCCCCTCAAAATAACTCAACACACAGCCATCAATGTCTAATCTGCCGGCAACAAAAGTGAGTACACCCCTAAGTGAAAATGTCCAAATTGGGCCCAATTAGCCATTTTGCCTCCCCGGAGTCATGCAACTCGTTAGTGTTACAAGACCACCAATCTGCAGAGGGGATCTGAGCTGGAGAGAATTCCTCCTTATATTCCAGGCGTGTTTCAGAAGTGATCCAACGCTGAGGGTGATGCAGGTGAAAGTCACAGTAAAGGGCAAACAGCAACCCAACACCACGTTCAAAATATTATGGAGGTCACTAAAACCATTAATATAATCCATGCCTCTTATCGGTTCTGTCCCATTCTCAGGATGGTCTAAATGAAGGGTCCAAATAAAAGGAAGGCTTATTGCCAATGCCAAGCCGCCGCAAGCAAAGCCAACAGAATACTGGGATGTATAAAAAAGGGGATTCACTCCAGAAATAAAGAGATTATTCTCCCTCTCTACAAGACTCTGGTCCGACCACATCTGGAGTATGCTGTCCAGTTCTGGGCACCGGTCCTCAGAAAGGATGTCCTGGAACTGGAGAGAGTCCAGAGAAGGGCAACAAAAATAATTAGGGGAATGGAGGACATCAGCTATGAGGAAAGACTACAAGCACTGAACCTTTTCTCTCTGGAGAAAAGACGATTGAGGGGGGATATGATATCAATGTACAAATACTGTACTGGTGACCCGAGCATAAGGAACAAACTATTCAGAGAAAGGAGATACAATAAGACATGTGGCCACTCACTAAAACTAGAGGAAAGGCGGTTTAACCTTAAAGTGCGTAAGGGGTTCTTCACTGTAAGAGCGGTAAGGATGTGGAATTCTCTTCCACAAGCAGTCGTATCAGCGGGGAGCATTGATAGTTTCAAAAAACTATTAGAAGGACACCTTAAAGACCACAACATACAGGGGTATACAATGTACAACATACAGGGGTATACAATGTACAACATACAGGGGTATACAATGTACGGTTAAAAGCAAACACACACACGCATCATAGGTTGAACTGGATGGACTGATGTCTTTTTTCAACCTCACTAACTATGTGACTATGTTATTAGAAAACAAAAACCTGCAGACGCCAAGGAAAGCAGTTGTGTGGAAGTTGAAATGATCTTTTTCATTCACTGGAATGAATGGTGGGAAAAGTTAAAAAGTTTTTTTCTTCAGTGTTGTCACATGAAAAGATAGAATAAAATATTTACACATTCTAACAAGTGTACTCACTTTTGTTAGATACTGTATATATATACGTATATATTTTACTTTCTGCTATAAAACACATACAATAAAACTTAAAAAAAAAATTGAATTTCTTAATAAATTCAGCTCAAAATGTATTCTGCTACATGTCCTAATAAGTGTATATTGATTGGTTTGCATGAAAGTTATAGCTTCTACTAACTCATGTTATGTATACTGGAAGTTTAATGTTTTGTTTTTTTATATACTACTAATGGCGGTGATCAGCAATCTATAATGGCACTGCTATAGTGCGGCAAGCAATCTAACACTAACTGACACTGAGTGGGAACTGACACTGAGTGGGAACTGACTAACTGGCACTGACATCACGGGTCACACTAATACTGACAAGGGGCCACTGCCCCCACCTATAACTGGTCTCTTCTAGCAAGGAGCTCCTAGCAAGGAGCTCTGGAAGGGTGACGTATGTCAAACAAATTCAACAAGATTTCCAAGCTCAAACTTACCGACTGGCCAACGACCAACCAAATTGAAAAACAACAACAATAATTTTGGTGCAAATAAGGGTTTACTGTGTGACCCCAACAGGCCTAAAGAAGGAGCGCATGTTCTGCAAACGTGTCACCTTACGTCTAGACATCACATCCCAGACGTGACATCACGGTCAGCCCGATGACGAGATTCTGTGTTTCACGGACTAGGGGAGAAGCGGAAGCCACAGAGGTGGGCCCAAACCACAGGAACAGTGCCTACACTGCCATCGAGGATTGTGATGTTGATGACCACCTACATAGCGTTATATGCCTGATACACACTTGCCTTTGTGTGTAAGAAATGTACTTGCACTTGATTAAAATTTCCTGAATGCTGCACTTAGAAGGCGCTTGTGTCTTTCTCCTTGTCCTCAACCGAATTGACCTGTCTAACAATATGCGTTAAGTCACACACTTGCAGATACATGTGTAGCACTTTAAGAATATCGATTGGTGGTTGCAGCGCTGCTTAAAATATACTGTGCAAATATTCTATTAGATAAATATGCATATAAATATTTACTTCAAACTTCATAAAAAGAAAAAAGTGAATAAATTCATAAAATGTGAATATCAAAATATATATAAAAAATGTGAATATCAAAATATAAAGTGTCCATAATCAAGTCCTTCAAAGGAAAAAAGTGCTTCAGTGCTTATCCGTGCTTGATGTGGGGTCACCCCCCCCCCCCTGTTGTTATCTACTTACCACAATGTGGTTGAAAGCAGGCATTTAATGCTGATTACAATCTGTGCATAGCTTCTCCGGTGCTATTGGGAAGATTATTGCCGGTAAGATCCTTATAATCGGTTGTTAGTCCCGAGTTTCCTCATAAAAGAAAAAGCTGATCATGGTGAAGATCGTTTAAACATTCGTTTATTGAGGTAAAACAGGGGTATACTCACAAACATATTAAAATCACACGCATGAACAAAGCTCGGCTCGGTGGTTCGCTGCTCCACCGGCCGGAAGTGACGTGGCAATTCGCTCGGCCAATCGCTAGTGATTTCCCTACCCCATCAGATTTCCCTACCTACGTCATTTCAGATTGAGATCAGCTGTGGATTCGTCATGCAGCAGCTTGTACCTGCGTCACACGTCCTATTGGGCATGCGCAGAATAGGTAGGGAATTATGATAGCATTGTAAGGGGTCAGACAAAAGTCCTAGTGTGCATGCACCGGCGCATGCGCACCAATGGGTCGGGCAGCGGGATCTCTTATAACAAACATCCATCCAATCTCCATGGCACACACTGCGCTGACCCGACACTGCACTGACCTGACAATCCGATCCCCATGCCCCACACTGCGCCGACCCGACAATGAGACAGTGGGAATACGCGTGTGGGTAGGGAATAGGATTGTCCGATCAGCGCAGTGTGTGCCATGGAGATGGGATGTATGTTTGTTATAAGAGATGGCGCTGCCCGACTCATTGGTGCGCATGCGCCCACTCATGTGCAGTAGGACTTGTGCCTCAGCCCTTACGATGTTATCAAAATTCCCTACCCATTCTGCGCATGCGTAGTAAGACGTGTGATGCGACTACAGCTGGTGCATGACGAACCTGCACCGGAAATGCCGCAGGTAGGGAAATCTGATGGGGTAGGGTTTTCTGACAGAACACCGGCTGCCAATGTTCCCTCTAATTTTTTACTGTGCTGAGCAAGTAAAACATTTTCTGAGCGCAAACCTTTAGACTGAGCAATTGGGGGGGGGGCGACGTCAATGCAGAGTGACCAGCGTGCCCCCAATCAATTGCAGAGTGCCCACAGCAATGCCCCCAATCAATTGCAGAGTGCCCACAGCAATGCCCCCAATCAATTGCAGAGTGCCCACAGCATTGCCCCCAATCAATTGCAGAGTGCCACAGCATTTCCCCCGATCTCCAAAAGGCCGCAGGCCAGCCGCAGTCTCCGCACTCCAGGGGGTGGCAGTCTCCACAGATCGGAACGCCAGCCAATCCTGAGGAGGAAGTTAAGTGGGCGGGGATCCGCTCCTGTGTAACACGCGCACCCAGTGCCGGCCGGCCGCCCTAAGTCTCTCTGCGTCCCAACGGCTGTTCGTGCGGCACATGCGCAGTAGCGCAATTCCGCGGACACAGGGACGGACGCAGAGACACTTGGATATTATTATTATAGATTGGAGTTCACTTTAACCACTTTCTTACATTTATCTGTACGTCATTTCATGCAATAGACACTAGGGGGCGTGCATCCACAGCCAGAGGCAGGATTGCATGGTGATTAGACAGAGTGATAGCCAATCAGCTGGGCCGGTAGACTTGAGGTCCGCCGGCCACCCGTGATCCTTCGCCAGAGGGGCTGTCTATGTAAAGAAGGCAGATTGCCACCCTGACAGGGGAGAAGACAGAGATTTTGTAATCCCACTAAGCAGAAACACGGATCTCTGTCTTCCCCCAGTCAGAGCACCTCCCCCACCCACATAGTTAGCAAGCACCCCCTAGGGACACATTTAACCCTTTGATTATCCTTCATGTTGACCCTTTCCCTGCCAGTGTCATTAGTACAATAACAGTGCATATTTTTAGCACTGGTCACTGTAATAATGTCACTGGTCCCCAAAAAAGTGTTAAAAGTGTCAGTTAATGGTTTGCTCGTGGCAGGTGTTCCAAGAAACTGTGCCACATCCCTAATAAAGATACACAGCAAAAATTCCCCTGGGTTTGGGATTTTATAGACACACAAATGTGAATGCAAAAATGTATGCAAAAATTATATAGTTTATTAACGTGACAAACATATAAGTGTAAAAAGGCATAAAAACATTACAGGCATTATATAATCATCAAGAATATGACCATAACCATGGGATGACAGGAACCAATACCCAATATATTTCGGAAAGTCAATTTCCTTCTTCAGGGGAGGTTCAAACAATGGGAAGTGTTCTAGCAACAGAAAACAATAATATAGTTATATCTTTGTATAATGTGAGAATATATCACACAGTATAAACATTAGCATGTGAATACATTGTTAGAAGTAACTTGTATATCTGTTTTAAGTTGAAGCACAAAGGAAAACACTTACATGGTTTGTCTTGTGATAGATGTAAAGCCTGTAGGGTAGCTAAAAGCAAAGCTGGTTCACCGCAGATGTGGATTCACTATCATGAGCAAATATGTCTCATAGGTCAGAACAAGACCACTATATTGGAAGTAAAACGTAAGATGATTTTGTATGCAAGCCCTCCGTCTCCAAAGCAGTGTGGCCACCTGAAGTCCCAAAGAAAGGCTAAAGCGCCAGGAGGCTGACCGTGTGGACCAACTAGAAAGGGGAATATATATAAGTAAAGGATATATTGTTTATAAAGTAATTTTAAAGAAACTCCAAGGTCGGACAAATGGATCATCAAAAAATTGAAGTCCAATATGTCTCAGGGAAAAATGTAGAAGATAATGATTACCTGTACGATAATGAAATAGCGGACACCACATCTAGGGATCAGCCAGCACAGTTCAAAGGGTATGGGAATAGAGAGAGAAATGGAGTTATATAAATAGTACCTTAAGATGGACCCAATTGTCATCAGCTGGCGCTAAGCCTACGGGGCTTCCCGAAACGTAGACGCCAGGACCGCCCCGCCATGGAGATTGCTCATGACCAGCGTCATAGCGCCGGCGGAACCGGAAGTGGCGTCTGCGCTCCACCGGCACGGGTCACGAAACCGGAAGCGGAGTTCCACATCCGGTTTACGCTCGGTAGGGCCAGCCCCAGTCTGCAAAGATGTGCAGTGGGCAGGGCCAGCCAGAGACAGCGAGCGCCAATAGGCGCCCTGTCTCCCCGTGCCGGAGGGGGTCACAGAGGAGGAGAAAGAAGGGGGTACACACAAAGATCATCCAACATTGATTGTGGTTCTGGCATTAAAATAAATTGCTATCAGACATCTTGGCAAAAGATTGTCCTGAATCTGAAAACGCTAGTAAATAAATAAATGTTTTGATAATTTGATAGAAATTGGCTATTAATTGTCTGACAATGAAAATCCACATATAGCGAAAAACAACTTGGAATTAGCTACTCCTTTAACAAATATATATATATATATATATAGAGAAAAAGATTTATACAATAGACATATTAGACACTTGATATTGTGAAGATGGTATATATAGCAACTAAAAGGGAAATGATGGAAGAGAAGTAATGATATAAAATACAAATTAGGATGGAGTAAAACTAAGTCTCCATCCCCCCTGAGGCGAATCCCTCTAGAAATGGCTTAAAGGACATTTTTCCTGTGTAAAAGTGTCAGTTAGGAGTCAGATTTGTCCGCCGCAATGTCGCAGTCCTGCTAAAAATCGCTAATTGCTGCCATTACTAGTGAAAAAAATAAATAAATAAATAAAAATGCCATCAAAAATATCCCAATAACGTTTGCACAAACCAATCAATACACTTATATAATATGACAGCTTAAATACCCGCCAAAAACCAAAATGAAATAAAATAAGCTATCCCAAGCGCTCAAAAAGAGGACCACTCACCTATAAATACAATGGCTATGCAGCTACTTAACTGAGAAAATATGGAATAAATATATATACTAGATAGACATTGCAAAATATCCCTACATATATATAGTAGCGCAAACTCATCAAAAAGATAGTGCCAAAAATAATGTGCAAACCGCAGAGTCCAATACTTCAACAGATGTCACATAGGCAAAAAAGGAGATATCATAAACAGTCCATAATCCTTCAATCTATTTCCTGGGATGACTACGTGAAGAAACGTGTTTCTCAAGGGGATCACCACCACCACCGTGCTCCAAAGGGGCGAGGAGAAATGCCCACTCACCAGATGCTGTGGCCCAACCCACTTTCGTGTTTGAGCGTTAAGGCTTATAATGATGGTCACTGGTCCAGAGTATCCACACCGGGAATTACACCAGCACAGTCAACAAAAGCTCAGATTTCAGCCATCAAGAAAAAACTGTGCGCTCAATCACGGAATACCGTCTAACATCTCTCAGGGCAAAGATTTACTAAAACTGGAGCACTCATCTGGTGCACCGAAAGTGGGTTGGGCCACAGCATCTGGTGAGTGGGCATTTCTCCTCCCCCCTTTGGAGCACGGTGGTGGTGGTGATCCCCTTGAGAAACACGTTTCTTCACGTAGTCATCCCAGGAGATAGATTGAAGGATTATGGACTGTTTATGATATCTCCTTTTTTGCCTATGTGACATCTGTTGAAGTATTGGACTCTGTGCGGTTTGCACATTATTTTTGGCACTATCTTTTTGATGAGTTTGCGCTACTATATATATGTAGGGATATTTTGCAATGTCTATCTAGTATATATATTTATTCCAATCAATACACTTATTGGGATTTAAAAAAAAAAAATATGTAGCAAATTACATATTGGCGCTAAAATGATGAAGACATTTTATTATTTTTTTTATTTTTATTGTATGTGTTTTATAGCAGAAAGTAATATATACATATATATATATACATACATATACATATATATATATATATATATATTTTGACAGTGTTCACCATCACTGAGAGTGAAAGACAGATAATTAATGGTTTGAATTGCTTCAGATGGGACAGTAATATTTGTCAGCAATATCTTCATACAGAAATATGAATAGTTAATACCACCTTACACAGTGTATTCCGTGTGCTTGTCTGTGAGAGAAACACCCAGACTGTCATTGGCAGACTTCCCTATTGTTTGTGTATAGAAATGGAATGTGGATTGTGTCTGTCCCATTGTTATATGTTAATGACCTCACATTGTTCTTTCCAGATGGCTAGATAATTAGTTTAGGTTAATTCTGTTCCTGTATACACTTTCATCTGCATATGATAATGTAATCAGCCAGCGGGGAGGGATTGTGTACATTGTATGGGAATATATGTAAAACCCTGTTTCTATTGGATTGTAAATGTCATGTCCTGTTCCCAACAAGGTCCACCTGGGCGTTAACCTTGTGGGGAAAAACTGTAAAAAAGAGCAGCTGTACCATTAAAGTTTGAGTTCTATTTCACCCTCAATCTAGAGTCCTGTCTCCCATTGGGGGAACCTGCTATGAGGGATTGCTATGCTCTTCATACTCCCTTGGATAATCACTAAGCTCTTGCAAGAGCTTGTTCCTGTTCCTGTGCCTGCTGCACTCTCTGGGGAAAGAGAGGTTCACCCACTGGAACCTGGAGCCTTTTAGTAGGTCCAGGGTGGGTCGGAGAAGGCGAGACCCCAACCAAGCTGCAGCGGTTTGTGGGGTCCTAGTTGGTTATGGTGTCTGGTGGAGTGCTTGGAACCCTCGGGAAGCACTAGGAGCATCCGTCAACTGAGGTAACCAATCCAGGGTGCTGGTTGATCCGTTACACATATATATATATATATATATATATATATATATATATATATATATATATATATATATATATATATATATATATATATTTTTTTTTTTTCCAAAATTGTCGCTCTTTTTTTTGTTTATAGTGCAAAAAAATAAAAACTGCACAGGTGACTAAATACCACCAAAAAGAAGCTCTATTTGTGGGAAATAAAGGACACTAATTGTATCTGGGTACAGTGTCGCACGGCCGCGCAATTGTCAGTTAAAATAACGCAGTGCCGAATCGCAAAAAATGGCCTGGTTGTTAACCGCTTGCCGACTGCGCACAGTATATTTACTGCGGCAGTCAGCCCCGGCCAGCCAGAGTGACGTAGTCGCTAGCCTGTGACCGGCTTTTGAGCCAATAGCGGGCGAGCGCGCGCCCGCCCCGGCTCGTTCACTGAGGAGTCCGCGTGTGTGACCGGTGGACCCGATGTCTACTACGAAGACTACGATCATCGGTAGAGAGGGAGAAAGTCAGGTGGCTAATGTAAACAAGCCGCCTGTCATTCTCCCCTGTGTAAAAATGGAGATCAGACGGTTCTGCTATGTAGAACCGTTGATCTCTGTTTTTACAATAGTAGACATGTCCAATCACAGTTAGAAACACGCCCCTAGGACACACTTAACCCCTCCCTCTCCAATACAGTTAACCCCTTCCCTGCCAGTGTAATTTTTACAGTAACAGTGCATATGTATAGCACTGATTACTGCAGTAATGTCACTGGTACCCCCAAAAGTGTCAAAAATGTCAGTCAAGGGTCCGATATGTCCACCGCAATGTCGCAGTCCCACAAAAAAAAAAAATCGCAGATCACCGCCATTACCCGTTAAAAAAAAAAACACCAAAAATGACAAAAATCTTTCCCTTTCTTAGTACATGCGATAACTTTTGCGCAAACAAATCAAAATATGCTTTTTGCGATTTTTTTTTACCAAACATATGTAGCATAAAACAAATTGGCCGAAAATGTTAAAAAATTTAGATTTTTACATTTTTTTGGGGGGGAATTTCATATAAAAAAAAGTGAAAAATATTGTTATTTTTGCAAAATTTACGCTCTTTTTTTGTTTATAGCGCATGATCAAAAAATCGCACAGGTGATCAAATACCACCAAAAGAAAGCTCTGTTTGTGGGAAAAAAAGGACGTGAAATTCGTTTAGGTACAGCGTCGCACGACTGCGCAATTGTCCCTAAAAGTCACGCAGTAAAAAAAAATCGCAAAAAACCCCCTGGTCAGGAAGGGGGTAAAATCTTCCAGGGCTTAAGTGGTTAAAATATGTAGAACTAAAAACATGTCTTGAAAGACAGGAGGTAAGCTTAAGTGGCGAGGATGGAGATTGTGTATAATAATTTACCTGTTTAGTAAATTCCAATTGTAAAGTTTAGTAACGAATTACAAAAAAACTCTCAGTAACTGACATTTATACTGACACTAAGGGGTTGATTTAACCACTTTACGACTGCCGCCGCAGTTATACTGCAGCAGGCAGCCGCTCCTTTGCAAACCCTAGGGGCATCACTGGGGAAGCCGATGCACGGGTCAGCAGCTCCAATTGCCGCCTGACACCCGCGATCGCTCCCCGCTGAGAGAGAAGGACGGTCAGCTGTTGTAAATATAGCTGACCGTTCTTCTCCCTGGAATGATCACAGAGCGCCTGTGATCCTTCTATATAGGATCATAGGTCTATAGGATCATTTAACAAGCCACGCCCCCCCCACAGTTAGAATCACTCCCCTAGGCTCACATTTAAGCCTTTGATCACCCACAATGTTAACCCCTTCCCTGCCAGTGTCATTATTACAGTAGCAGTGCATAGTTTTAGCACTGATTACTGTAGTAATGTCACTGGTCCCCCCAAAACTGTCAAAAATGTCAGTTAGGGGTCCGATCTGTCCGCCGCAATGTCGCAGTCCAGCGAAAAATCACAGATCGCCGCCTTTACTGGTAAAAAAAAACAATAAAAATGACAAATAGTTTGTAGACGCTATAACTTTTGCGCAAACCAATCAAAATACGCTTATTGTGATTTATTTTTACCAAAAATATGTAGCAGAAAAGAAAATTGGCCTAAAATGATTAAAAAGTTTTGATTTTTTTTTTTTTTTTTTTGAGAATGTTATATAGCAGAATGTGAAAAATATTGGTATTTTTTTCAGAATTCTCGCTCTTTTTTTGTTTATAGTGCAAAAAAATAAAAATCGCACAGGTGATCAAATACCACCAAAAGAAAGCTCTGTTTGTGGGAAAAAAAGAACTCTGTGGCAGAAGTTTTGAGGTTTGTCTCTGTGCTGTTTGGCGTAGTGTAAGCGGGATACTTTCGTGACATTTGCGTAGTAATGGCTTTCTTCTGGTGACTCCACTATGCAGCTCATCTTTCTTCAAGTGCCTCCTTATTGTGCATCTAGAAACAGTCACACCACATGTTTTCAGAGAGTCCTGTATTTCCCCTGAAGTTATTTGTGGGTTTTTCTTTGCATCCCCATCAATTTTCCTGGCAGTTGTGGCTGAAATTGTAGTTGGTCCCCTGGACCGTGGTTTGGTTTCACCAGAACCCCTCATTTTCCATTTCTTGATTAGAGTTTAAACACTGGTGATTGGCGTTCTCAATTCCTTGGATATCTCTTTATATCCCTTTCCTGTTTTATACAGTTCAACTACCTTTTCCCGCAGATCCCACAGACAATTCTTTTGCTTTCCCCATGACTCAGAATCCAGAAACCTCAGTGCAGCACTGGATGAAAGATGCAAGGGTCTGACAGGAGCCCATAAACTCATTGACCTTTTAGGCCCCCTTTCACACGGGCGATCCAATCAGTTTTTCAGGTGGACCGGATCGGATCCTCCATGAATCCCTATGGGGCAGCGGATGTCAGTGGAGACATCTCCGCTGACACCCGCTGCTATCCGATTCTGATCTTGTCCGTGAAATCCGGATGGATGGAAACCCTATTTCCCATCCTTCTGGTGAGATTGGATGAGAACGGACAGGCGGTCCTCATCCATCCAATCTCCCCATAGAGGACAGCAGGGATCTGACAGCTCTGTCTCCGCACAGAGAGAGCGGAGACGGAGTTATCATCCGCCTTCTCAGCGGGGATCGGCGGAACGATCCCCCGCTGAGCAGAATGGACTCCATTCCATGTGAAAGGACCCTTAGGCTCCTTTCACACGGTCCGCATTTCGTTGTGGGCCGTGCTCTGCTCAGGGGGGGTCAATCCGCCGATCCCCACTGAGCAGGCGGATGACAGCTCTGTTTCTGCTCTGTGTGCAGAGAGGGAGGTGTCAGAGCTCCGCTGTTCTCTATGGGGAATCGGATGAGAGTGGACCGCCTGTCCGCTCTCATCTGATCCCATCCGATCTGATCCCCTGAATGGATGGAAAATAGGGTTTCCATCCATCCGGACTTCACGGACAGGGTCGGATGCAGATGGCAGCGGGTGTCAGTGGACATGTCTCCGCTGACATCCGCTGCCCCATAGGGATGCACGTAGCATCCGATAAGATCCGCCTAAAAAACTGACAGGCGGATCTGATCGGATCGCTCGTGGAAAAGGACCCTAAGGGCCTTTTCACACTGTCCGTCTGACCGTTGGACTCCGTTTATCTCAGCGGGGGATCAATCCGCCGATCCCCCGCTGAGCAGGAGAAAGACAGCTGTTCTCTGCACTGTGTGCGGAGACACAGCTCTCAGTTCCCCATACATCTCTATGGAGGAATCGGATGGGAACGGACCGTCAGTCCGTTCTCATCTGATCCCATCCGATCTGCTGGAGGGATGGAAAATAGGGTTTCCATCCGTCCAGATTTAACGGATAGAATCGGATGCATGGGGGGACCGTTCAGATCCGCCCAAAAAATGGACAGGCAGATCTGAACGGTCTCTTTCACACAGCCTGTCCGTCGGACGGACTCCGTTTATCTCAGCGGGTGTTAGATCCACCGATCCCCCGCTGAGCAGGAGGATGACAGCTGTTCTATGCGCTATGTGTGGAGACACAGTTGTTAGTTCCCCATACATCTCTATAGGGGAATCGGATGGGAACGGACCGTCAGTCCGTTCTCATCTGATCCCATCCAATCCCATCCGCCGGACGGATGGAAAATAGGGTTCCCATCCATCCAGATTTGACGGATCGGATGTCAGCGAACATGTCTCCGCTGACATCCAATGCCCCATAGGGATGCATGGGGGGACTGTTCAGATTCTCAAAAAAAACTGACAGGCGGATCTGAACGGTCCGCCTGTGTGAAAGAGCCCTTATACACACACTAATTACAAGCAAACAGATCACAGAGGTGAGGGTGGTTACCTTTAATAGCCATGCAAACCCCTTTGTGTCAACTTGTGTGCATGTTATCAGGCCAAAATCCCCGGGGTGTATAAACTTTTGATCAGGGTCATTTGGGGAGTTTCTCTTGTCATTTTGATTTATAAAGAGTAAACACAGTTCATGATAAATGGACTACCACAAAACACTAACCATGAGTGAAAGAAAAGTTTTTGTGTTATCATTCATATTCTCTGCATCTCTAAATTCTGCCAGGGTGTGTAAACTTATGAGCACAACTTAACCACTTTAAGACCGGAACGATTTGCCCCTTTAATGACCAGGCCCCATTTTGTGATTCGGCACTGCATTATTTTAACGGACAATTGCGCGGCCGTGCAACGCTGTACCCAAATAAAAATTGACGTCCTTTTTTCCCCACAAATAGAGATTTCTTTTGTGGTATTTGATCATCTCTGCGATTTTTATTTTTTGCAACAATATTTTTCACACTCTGCTATATAACATTCCCCAAACAAAAAATCAAATTTTTTTAACATTTTAGGCCCTTTTGTTTTCTGCTACATATTTTTGGTAAAAAAAGCCCCTGTAAAAAGCATATTGTGATTGGTTTGCACAAAAGTTATTGAATCTACTAACTACAGCAAAGATTTATGTCATTTTTTTTATTTTATTAGTAATGGCGGTGATTAGGCTGATCGAACTTTTGAAAAGTTCGGTTCGGCCAGAACACCCGAATTTCCCGAAAGTTCGGATTCCAGAACCCTATTGATATCAATGGGACCCGAACTTCGGTAATCAAAAAACACTATTTTGAAGCCCTAAAACCCAATAAATGCCCCTAAAAAATGCCTAGGGTTCTGGGTCATGCCCCAGGGACTATAAATCACACAAAAAAAAAGTTCTTAAAAATTGTCGTTTTTGATAGAGAGCCAATTATTGAAAAAAATTATTTAAAAAAAAAAAGAGATTTCTTTGGATTTAGTGTCGGGGGGGGGGGGGGTCTAAAAAGATACGTTTTCTTATAATTTTTAGTAGCGCAGTGATGGGGTTCCGCTCCTTTCACACCTGGGCATTTTTGTTTCAGGCGTTTATTGGGCTTTTTTGTGGACGTCTTTGGAGGCAGGCATGACATCTGAACTTCTGTATAGGGGTATATATACACACATATATATATATATATATATATATATATATATATATATATATACATACACACATATAGGTGTGAAAGGAGCAGAACCCATCCCTGCGCTACTAAAATTATGTCAGTAGCGCAGGGATGGGGTTCCGCTCCTTTCACACCTATATGTGTGTATGTATGTATATATATATATATATATATATATATATATATATATATATATATATATGTGTGTATATATACCCCTATACAGAAGTTCAGATGTCATGCCTGCCTCCAAAGACGTCCACAAAAAAGCCCAATAAACGCCTGAAACAAAAATGCCCAGGTGTGAAAGGAGTGGAACCCCATCCCTGCGCTACTAAAAATTATAAGAAAATTTTTCTTTTTTTTTCTGGCGGTCACCCTGACATGGATGAGTTCGGTCACCCTGGCATAGCAGTCAGAGTCAGTTCACCCTAAACTACACTACGGTCACCCTGACACTTAACACTTTCCCTACAGAAACTAGATTATTGAATCTAACTATAGTGGTATATAGTACCCTAACTACACTGCATATCCCTTTCCTCACACTAATAATTGCTAAATGACAATGGAGCAGCAGGAGTAACAGAACTGCTTCCACTCTCTTCCACAGCCTCTCTATTACAGTGCTAGAGATTTGGCGGGGCTATGTTATATACTGGGGGGGGCGTATTCACTACTGATTGGCCTCTGGACCCCGTAGTCACTCCAATCACATTCCTAGCAGACTCCTGCCCCCTCAATTGGCTTTTACTGATGTTTCTGGTCCAATCACGGGCTTTTAAAGCTCAGTTCCTGTCCCATTGCATTTTGGGCGCTTCTGGTGGCCGAATTCTGAACTTTTACCGCAAAAAGGTCGGAATTCGGCCGAATTTCGAACAGCCAATGTTCGGGTCGAATCGATGGTCGACCGAACCGTTCGATCATCCCTAGCAGTGATCTGCAATTTTTTTGCAGGACTGCGACATTGCGGCGAACAGATCGGACCCCTAACTGACATTTTTGAAACTTTTGGGGGGACCAGTGACATTACTACAGTAATCAGTGCTAAAAATATGCACTGCTACTGTAATAATGACACTGGCAGGGAAGAGGTTAGCCCTGTGGGTGATCAAGGGGTTAAATGTGAGCCTAGGGGAGTGATTCTAACTGTGGGGTGGGCGTGGCTTGTGAAATGACCATAGAGACATGTGATCCTATATAGAAGGATCACATGTGCTCTATGATCATTCCAGGGAGAAGAATGGTCGGCTGTGTTTACAATAGCTGACCGTTCTTCTCTCTCAGCGGGGAGCGATCGCGGGTGTCAGGCGGCAATCAGAGCCTCCTGACACATGCATTGGCTTCCCTGCTGACGATCGGGGGCGGGAGCGCGCCACCGGAGGTGCGCGCTCGCCCCCTAGCTCCTCCCAGGCAAATGACGTATCCATACGTGGTTTTTGCCTGGGAGAACCACTCTGCCGCCGTATATATATGAGTATTTACATAAAATAGGTGAAAATCAGCTACCACAGATCCAAGTTGTAGAAACAGATCAATAAACATATGTAGCAAGGGTGTAGCGCTAATCAAAAAGATGCAAGTCCATAAACAGGGAAAGTCCACAAGGTGATAATGTCAACTCCACAAACATATGTGTAAGGGTTGAGAGATCCAAGACCACCACCAAGCTGAAAGACACACTGCCTCTTACCAGATGACATGGGCCCTCATTACAAAGGCCATGTCCAGCATTCACTTGAAAAATCAAATCAGAACTCCTCCAAGATGACAGGAACGATTCTCTCCAAGTGTGCCTCAGTAAAACAAAGCAAGAGTATCCTCATAGCGTAATATGTACAAACTGTTTATTATCACGCAAATGAATAAAGCTGCTTACATGATAGTTGAATCAGTATAGCAGAGTGGAAGTTCCCCATACATTGCGGTCCGCATCCCTCCAACAAAATGGCCGCCGCATCTCCTCGTGGTGGCTAGCGTCGCCGTAGGCTCCTCGCCATATGTATACTACAGTATGCGGTCGGCAAGCGGTTAAATAACCAAAAAGTAGCGCGTTATTCAAAAATCTTGCTAAAATAATTCTCAACAGGTATGTATAATAAATATGAGTAAAATACATCAAAAACAATTTATGAATGTGTAAATATAAATATAAATAAAGTCCAAAAAAATAAATTAAATAAATAAAATAAATCCAAAAAAAGTAAAACTTATTTAACATAAACTCATACTTGTAACAAAACTCACTAAAATTTGAATGCGGTGACACAGATGATTCCAATCTGAGATATATAATTTGTTTGAAGGTTTCATGACAGGGTGACAGGTGGAAGGAAAATCACAAACCTTGATGCTGTGATCAGTTCTGTAATGAACTACAATAAGAGGCTTTGAGTTTGGCCAACAGCAACTTTATTTATTTTTTCAAAAATTCTATAATTAGTCAACATACAGTTGTGCTCAGGATTTAATAAATTAAATAAATTAATATAATAATAAATTAATTCAATACATTTAAAGTGCAGAAAGGTGCGCTGATATGAATGAACCACACAATACTTGTGTGCTTGTAATAAATCATAAATAACCAAAAAATAATAATAGTAATAATATAAAGTAAAATACATGAAAAACAATTCATGAATGTGTAAATATAAATATACATATAAATAAGTTGATCCAAAAAAGTATTTATATGTATATTTATATTTACACATTCATGAATTGTTTTTGATGTATTTTACTCATATCTATTATTACTATTATTAATTTTTGGTTATTTATGATCTATTACAAGCACATGAGTACTTGATTTGGTGAGAGCTGCAATCCGGTTAGTATTGTGTGGTTCACCATATCAGCGCACCTTTCTGCACTTTAAATGTATTTAATAAATGTATTATTATTATTATTATTATTATTATTATTATTATATTAATGTATTTAATTTATTAAATTTTGAGCACAACTGTATGTTGACTAATTATAGAAATTTCAAAAAATAAATAAAGATGCTGTTGGCCAAACGTAAAGCCTCTTATTGTAGTTCATTACAGAACTGATCAAGGTTTGTGATTTTCCTTCCATCTGTCACCTCTCATGAAACCTTCAAACAAATTGTGTGTCTGAGATTCAAATCATTTGTGTCCCCGCATTCAAATCTTGGTGAGTTTATGTTACAATGTAAAAAAGAAAATATGATGTTGATTTTTTACTAAGCGCTGACATTTGATCCGTACTGCGGTATGGAGGACTGATTTTCTCTCTCTAAATGTATCTGGGTGAGTGTTTATTTATATTACTCTGCGAAAGACAGATGTGAATAAATACAGTAAAGCAAGAATGCTTTCAAAATCAAAAATATATATTAAAATAATAAGAGGACTACAAACCAAATCAATATTTGGTGTGACTACACTTTGGTTTCAAACCATTATCAGTTCTTACACTAGCACAGAGTCAGAGATTTTGTAGGATTAGAGTCAGGTGTCCTACAATATTTCTGCCATGCAATCTTCTAACAAATTGTGTATCTCAGTTCCAAATCATTTGTATCTCCGCATTCAAATCTTGGGGAGTTTATGTTACAATGTAAAAAAAGAAAACATGATGTTGATATTACTGAGTGCAAACATTTGATCTGTACTTCTGTAAACAGGACTGATTTACTCTCTTTTATATATATCTGGGTGTTAGTATGTATATATATATATATATATATATATATATATATATCTGTATGTTGCAAAGTAAGAATGTTTCCACAACTATAAATATATATTTTAGTTGTTTATTTCCATCAATTTACGAAATGGAAAGTGATCAAACAGAAGAAGAATATAAAATAAATCAATATTTGGTGTGGCTAACCTTTGACTTCAAACCAGCATCGATTCTTACACTTGCACACTTTGTACACTTGCACAAAGTCTGGGGTTTTGTAGGATTAACCGGTTGCCGACCGCCCGCCGCAGTTATACTGCGGCAGGCAGCAGCTCCTGCGTGAACCGACGTAGGTATAGGTCGGTTGCGCGCCTGCAGCTAGGGGGCGAGCGCGTGCAGCCGGCGGCACGCTCCCACCCCCACTCGTCAGCGGGACTCAGATGCATGGGGAAGGCGGCTCCGATTGCTACCTGACACCCGCGATCGCTCCCCGCTAAGAGAGAAGAACAGTCAGCTGTTGTAAACACATCTTACCGTTCTTCTCCCTGAAATGTTCATAGAAGCTCTGTGATCCTTCTATATAGGATCACAGGTCTCTATCATAATTTCACAAGCCACCCCCCCCACAGTTAGAAACACACCCCTAGGTACACATTTAACCCCTTGATCACCCACAATGTTAACCCCTTCCCTGCCAGTGTCATTAGTACAGTAACAGTGCATATTTTTAGCACTGATTACTGTAGTAATGTCACTGGTCCCCCCAAAAGTGTCAAAAATGTCAGTTAGGGGTCCGATCTGTCTGTCGTAATGTCGCAGTCCCGCTAAAAATTGCTGATCACCGCCATTACTAGTAAAAAAAAAAAATTACATAAATCTTTCCCGTAATTAGTAAACGCAATAACTTTTGCGCAAACCAATCAAAATACGCTTATTGTGATTTTTTTTTTACCAAAAATATGTAGCAGAAAACAAATTGGCCTAAAATGTTAAAAAATTTAGATTTTTTTTTTTTTTTGGGGGGGGGGGGGGTGTTATATAGCAGAATGTGAAAAATGGATTTTTGTAAAATCTTACCGTAAAATCCTTTTCTCTTAGCTCATTGACAGACGTAGTCCTCGGTGATACACCACCTTCGGGTTATGTTGCCTCCACAGGAGCAGGACTAGACAGGAAATTAAAAAGCTCTGGCCACACCCCAGGGGCAGTCCCAGAGGGTATATCCTCTCTCTCTCTGCCTCAGCAAATCAGTAATGTGAAAAAGCAGTCTTTAGAGATTTTAACCCAACTCAAAAAAACAGAGGGGCGGGGACTACGTCTGTCAATGAGCTAAGAGAAAAGGATTTTACGGTAAGATTTTACAAAAATCCATTTTTCTCTAGCGCTCATTGACAGACGTAGTCCTCGGTGATACACCACCTTCGGGACGTCCCAGAGCAGTATCACAACTGAGGGGTGGGAAAATGGAAATCAAATCCCAATCTAGAAGGCCCAACCGGTGCCAACTAGAAGTTTACAATGCTCATCCTTAATGATGAGACTCAACAAAAAAAGAGAAAACAATTTTTTTTTTTTTTTTTTCAAACAGAAAAAAACCCTCGAGGTAGACCACTGGTCTCCTCAAATTGCGGCCTGCAAAACCTTGCGGCCAAATGAGGCATCCGCCGATGCCGTCACATCAATTTTATAGAATTTTGTAAAGGTATGTACTGACGACCAGGTGGCCGCCTTACATACCTGGACCACTGACGCCTGATGGCGAAAGGCCCAGGAAGTACTGAGCGCTCGAGTGGAGTGCGCCCTAACAGGGAACGGAGGACTCTGACCCTTAATAGAATAAGCCTGTACCACCGTTTGTCTAATCCATTTGGCAATGGTCGCGGCAGATGCAGGCAAACCCTTTCTGGGGCCATCCGTGATCACAAAAAGTGAATCCGTCTTACGGAATGATTCCGTAGCTTTCAGGTATACCCTGATTGCCCGAACCACATCTAAGGAATGCAACGCATGTTCCCGATGATGATTGGGCTGAGGACACAAGGAAGGTAGTACAATATCTTCATTCAGATGAAAATCTGAAACCACCTTGGGAAGAAAAGATGGCTTAGGATGAAGTACTACCTTATCCCTATGAATCACTAGGTATGGGGACTGGCATGATAATGCAGCCAGTTCTGACACCCTGCGAGCAGAAGTAATAGCCACCAAGAAGGCCACCTTCTGGGATAAAGTAAGCAAGGGAATCTCCCTGATGTTTTCAAAAGGAGGTTTCTGTAGAACCGACAAAACCAAATTAAGATCCCAAGGCGGTAAGGGCGCGCGGACTGGAGGAGCCAGGTGCCGCACCCCCTGGATGAAATTCCGCACCAAGGATTTGGTAGCTAAAGGCTTCTGAAAGAAGATTGCTAATGCTGAAACTTGACCCTTGATGGTGCTCAAGGCTAGCTTCTGCTCAACCCCCTGTTGCAAAAAGGCCAATATTCGAGACACCGAATAGGTACGTGGAGGAAATCCTAAAGATTCGCACCACGCAATATAAGTTTTCCATGTGTGATAATAGACTTTGCTGGAAGTCGCTTTCCTTGCTTTAATAAAGGTAGGAATGACTGAAGCTGACAAACCTCTGTCCTTCAGTACTTGGGTCTCAATGGCCAGGCCATTAAACCCAGCGACTGTAAAGCATGATGGTAAATTGGTCCTTGAGACCACAGACACTCCCTGAGACGAAGTTCCCACGGAACGTGTACGACTAACATGTCCAAGTCGGCCAGGCCGGCTTGAGGAGGCCAGCCTAGAATTTCTAGGACCACTGGCGCTGATTGAATCGGAACCAGGCGTCCCTAGAGGTATCTGGCCCCGACCATCCGAGAAAGTCTGGTCGTTTTCTGTTCCCACACATTTATCAGATACCTGATAGATATCAGGAAAGGTGATCTTTTCTGGTTGAACCTCAGGGACCGAAGTCACCCGACTAGAGGCTACTTGGCCTATCTGGTCAACCAGATCCGATTCCTGTGAGGTATCGGGACTAATCTTAGGAAAAGGTAAAGGAAAAGATCTATTCAGGGAACGGTAATTACCGCTTCCTGTAGTACTTAAATGTTGGAAGGGAAGAATCGCACCGGTAGTAGTGGTTGATGCTCGATCTAATGTCCTGAATACCGGTGAAAACGTCCCCCCACCCTGAAACCGGGTGGGGGCGCACCTTCAGGCTGTGTACTCCTTTGCTTCGGGTTTGGCTGGGTTGGTCCTTTGCTTGTCCGACCAGCCCTTCTTGAACCCTCCTGGAGGAGTCTTGCCTTTCCCGCTAGTACCAGCCGGGCGCCCTTTATGGGCGGTAAAGAAAGGTCCTCGCTTGTTGCGAGGTCCCTTAGCTTTAGCAGCCTGTGGCAAAAAAGTGCTCTTGCCCCCAGTGGCATCCTTAATGATTTCATCTAGGTTGGCCCCAAATAGACGATTCCCCTGAAAGGGGAGATTTGTCAAGGTCTTCTTGGAACCTAGGTCAGCTGACCAGCATTTTAACCACAGCACACGTCTGAGGATCACCGCTGACATAGATGCATGCCCTAATAAGGGAGTAGTGTCCAAGGCTGCGTCACAGATAAACTGTAGCCCTTGTATAATCTGTTCCATCAAATCAGATGTCTCCTGGGGAATATCTTTTCCCCTAAGATCTTGGCGTACCATTTTCGCCCATTCCGTAAGTGTCTGGGAAACTAGACCAATAACAATTACTGGTCTAAAAGCTGACCCTATCAGAGAGAAGATGGTGCGGGACTCTGCTTCCATCTTTCGATCCACCGGATCCTTAAAGGACGAAGTGTCCTCCACTGGAATAACCGTGGCTTTATTCAGCCTGGAAATAGGCGGATCCACGACTGGTGGTACCGCCCATTTCTTAATGATGGATTCCTCAAACGGATAGCGTCTAGCAATACGCTTGGAAATAGTAAAGGTACGTTTAGAATGCTCCCATTCTCCTTTAATCTGATTACCGAAACATTTAGGTACAGGAAAAGCCTTCATCGTCTTGATGGGCTTATTAGTACCAAAAGGAATCTCTGTTTCAGTTGCCTCTGCCGGTAAAGCCTCAAGTTTTAAGGTTTCCTGCACTGCCACAACTAGTGCGTCCACCAATGCTTCTTCCTGAATAATAGCAGGAGAAGAAGCGTCCTCCTCACTGTCTGAGGGGGCTTTACCTGGGATAACAGCCCTTGCAGAGGAACCTGCAACTGCCGTGACCACCTCTGAATCTGAGTCAGAGGTGTCAGATGGTATAGGGGTAGGCGGGGGTCGCTTCCTTGACCCCCGTCCCTGACAGGCCGCCTCCACCCGAGCCACCATAGACTCCAAAATTGCTGTAAATGACTCTATACTCTGTGCACCGGCGGGTCCCGTGGCCCCCTCGAGGGAAACAGGTGGGGGAATATGTGTGGCAGGGTCCATGATAACTCCAGTTACTTCCTGGATAATATAATTCAAAAATAAAACTTTTCTTTTTTTTTTTTTTTTTTTTCGACCCCCAGCGCCACAAAAGCCCCTTAGTGTTACCTGCTAGGGATCCCTATCGATCGAGAGAGAGAGAGATAGACCCCCAGGCTCACCACTTGATGCTCAGAGTTTAACTGCAACAGGTTACAGCGCTGTCTTAACAAACAGGAAGTCTTTTGGCTGGCTGCCCAGGAAGAAAGGAGGCGGCTCCGCCCCTCTGTACGCCTTCCGGCGCCTCCCCCAAGCTCCACGAGGTGTTTGGATCACCTCAAACATGGCCGCCCCCATGCTGGAGACACGAGGCTACGCCAAAATGGCGGCTCGTGCGATCCAGCAAAAAAAATGGCGGCGGCCCGTACTGAATAGCGGTGTGCTGCAGGGCACACAACACTCTCACTGCATGGGGATATGGCGTGGTTGGCGGTACCGGCCCTGGCGGACCGCATGGCCGTTCGGGAGGCCTGCTAATAGCTGGAGATCTGATTAGGAAGGCAGTCTACATGTCCGTGGCTTCTGACTGGTAGGTAGCTTATTCTTAACCCCTAAGATTCCCAGAATGCCACAGATTACATCTTTAAAACATGTATACAATTAGATTGTTAGCTCCCAAACCAAGCCTCCTGGCTTTTTGCACACATAAAATCACACTCAAAGTAGGAGGATCTGTGTCATGTTGTAGGATAGAAAGGGACTCTATCTTACCATACAGAGAGGGGCCCGTGTTCACCACAAAACCCGTCAGGGGGAAAGGGGGAACATACTACTCACCATACCGGAACCAGGCGGGCACCAACTCCTGACAGTACCCCTCTCCACCGGGGCGGGAGGGCTGTCGACCGATACGGACGCCGTGACTCATGGTCTTTGGCGTTTCAGCGAGACGTTTAACTCGCGTGGACAGTCCTTTAATGGGACTTTGTCGCGGCCGACCCAGCGCGGAGCTATGGCCTGCACGCGCTCGTAGGCTGAACTGGGGTGACCACCGGATCTCAACATCCAGCCCGTCGCCCAGTTCAGCTTTCTTGCTTGAAGATCTCACAGGAACACTGGAGAAAAAAGCTGTCTAAAAAAATCCTTTAAGAAAAAATTCTTGCCAGGACCTAAGATCCCAGCAAGGTGTCTAGGTCCTTACTCCTAACTAGACAGAAAATAACTGATTTGCTGAGGCAGAGAGAGAGAGGATATACCCTCTGGGACTGCCCCTGGGGTGTGGCCAGAGCTTTTTAATTTCCTGTCTAGTCCTGCTCCTGTGGAGGCAACATAACCCGAAGGTGGTGTATCACCGAGGACTACGTCTGTCAATGAGCGCTAGAGAAATATATATTTTTTTCAGAATTGTCGCTCTTTTTTTGTTTATAGCGCAATAAATAAAAATCGCAGAGGTGATCAAATACCACCAAAAGAAATCTCTATTTATGGGAAAAAAATGACATCAATTTTATTTGGGTACAGCATTGACCGCGCAATTGTCCGTTAAAGTAACGCAGTGCCGAATCGCAAAATATGGCCTGGTCATTAAAGGGCGAAAATCCGGTCCAGAAGTGGTTAAGGTCAGGTGTATGAATAACCACTTACTGACCAGCCACCGCAGTTTTACTGCAGCAGGTCGGCTCTATTACGTGAAACAGCGTACCTGTACATCGCTTTGTGTAATAGACAGTGGGGGCACACGTGCCTGATTGGCCAGAGGAGGAGCCAATCAGTGGGTGCAGAGGACGCAATGTCCGCTGGCCACCCGCGATCGCTCCCCATGGAGACAGAACAGCGGTCTGTCTATGTAAACAAGGCAGACCGCCGTTCTGTCACAGATGAACACAGGGATCCTGTGTTTCTACTATTTAGGAACATGGATCTATGTGTTCGTCTAGTGATTCCATCCCCCGTTAGAAATCACTCCCTAGGAGCACACTTAAACCTTTGATCACCCCCCTGGTGTTAACCCCTTCCCTGCCCTGATCATAGAGCCCATGTGATCCATCTATATAGTAACACAGGTCTCTGTGATAATTTCACAAGCCACACCCCCATACAGTTGGAATCACTCCCCTAGGTACACATTTAACCCTTTGATCACCCACAGTGTTAACCCCTTCCCTGCCAGTGTCATTATTACATTACCAGTACATATTGGTGGCTCGGAAGAAGAGGAATTCCTTGAAACGTGTCAGCCCAGGGGATCTTCAGTGACTGTTATGCCCATACATGTTGATACATTGGATGGAATTTACAGAGATCTGTGATGCACAATATTCTGTTGCCTTTGTGAGTACAATATTTACTGTGTCTTTATTCAATACATTTTTTGGCTCGAGATAATGCACTAGGTCAGTGCGCCCTCTGTGTGTTTTGTATAGTACATATTTTTAGCTCTGATTACTGTATTAATGTCACTGGTCTCCCCAAAAGTGTCAGTTTGGTCTCTGATCTGTCCGCCGCAATGTCGCAGTCCCGCTAAAAATTGCTGATCGCCCCCATTACTAGTTAAAAAAGAAAAAATTAAAATGACATAAATCTTTCCCCTAATTTGTAGACATGATAACTTTTGTGAAAACCAACGAATAAACACTTATTGGGATTTTATTTTTACCACAAATATGTGGCAGAATACATATTGACCTAAATTGATGAAAAAATTTGACTTTTCATTTTTTTTTTATTGGATGTGTTTTATAGCAGAAAGTAAAAAAAATATTGTTTTTTTTTTCAGAATTGCCGCTCTTTTTTTTGTTTACAGCGCAAAAAAATAAAAAAACCGCAGAGGTGATCAAATACCACCAAAAGAAAGCTCTATTTGTCCAGGCAGGGTGAATTAGCGGGGGGGGGATCCTGCTGTGGTCCGGGGGGGTATGGCACGGGTCCTGCTGTGGTCCTGGGGGGGGGGGGGTATGGCGCGGGTCCTGCTGTGGTCCTGGGGGGGTATGGTGCGGGTCCTGCTGTAGTCCTGGGGGGGGCGCGTATATGGTGCGTAGCCTGGTGTGGTCCAGGGGGGGGGGGTGTATGGTGCTGTCTGTCTACAGCCCCCCCCCCGCCCATGGAGCACACCAGCCGCCACTGGTTATTAGGTACTATCTTCAGTTTAAAAAAGGGCAAGGAGTCCTGGAAGCGATGGCTTGGTCCCCATGGAGCCCTGATCTCAACATCAGGGAGTCTGTCTGGGATGACATGAAGAAACAGAAGGATTCGAGGCAGCTGAAATCCACAGAAGATCTGTGGTTAGTCTTCCAATATGTTTGGAACAACCTACCTGCCAGGTTCTTTAAAAACTGTGTGCAAGTCAACCTAGGCATTGACAAGATTCCCTTGGAGTACAGAACAGTCATTACCCATTTTCTCCTATCAACCCGCTTACTGATAATGAGGACTTGGAAATTCACTGTAACCCCCAATCTATCTGATGTTGTTACTTTGGTTAATTAAAACTGCATATTTGAACACATGATAGTGAGGTCAAACATGACTCATGCGACATGCATGAAAAAATGGTCCTCCTGGAATAGTTAGACGATAACACAACACTTCTCATGGTTTTGTAGTCTGTTATCAGTAACATTGATTCACTAACCAATACGGAGGGGCTGAGGGAGTCGGGGGCCGACCCACATACATTGGGGGACAGCGGGACTCTGGACACAGGTTGTTCCCATTGGGGGTGTCTGATCCCTAAATCCCCTCAGGAAGGGACCCCAAGGAATCCATGGCCAGCAATATCCCACCAGAGAAATTTGGGGCGCTCTCTGCAAGCCTCTCCCCCGCCAAATCATCCCTTGAACTTAGGCAGTAGAACTATTGTGCTGTATGGAAAGAAGGTCAATATTACCGAGGATGTAAATGTTATTATCCCTCACTGGTATCTGTGCCATATATTATGTATCTCAATTGATATACGTGCCTGACCCGTACAACGTTGTATTACTTTACTGTTTTTATCACTTCTGCATTTCAACATTGTTTGTATCGTTTGCACAAAAACTCAATAAAAACAAGTTTAAAAAAATAAATATGTGCAAATCTACCTAGAAGAATCATTGGTGTTTTAACCACTTGCCGACCGCCCGCTGAAGATATACTGGGGGCAGCCTGGCTTAGCTGCGCGAACCTCCGTACCTGTACGGCGGTTCACTTGAGCGCTCCTGTGGGCCATTAGCCAGCTGGGAAGCTGATTCGCAGGGCCGGCGGCTGCGATTGCCGCCGGGCACCCACGATCACTGGAAACTAATATCAATCAGCCCAATCTAAAAATAATATCCACAAAGTATATTGTGCATGAATATCCGGCTGCCAACACTGTATGTGTAGACCACTTCACATAAACATAATAAATATCAAATAGTGCTGCGCCAGAAAAAGCGGCAAAAAGTGTTTACAGTTTAACAATAATCACATCCAATATTAATAAATAATATGAAGAAATAGTCCATAAAGTGCAAAAAAAGGGAAAGTGCTAGCAATATTGATATTAATCAAAAATATAAAAAAATAGTCCAAAAAGTGAAAAAAAGTGAAAAGTGCCAGCAATAATAATATTAATAATAAATACCATGAAATATATTACAATAATGTGCAAAAAAAATAGTTAATATAAATCTCAGTGGGTGACACTTCAGTGCAAAAGTGCAAAGTGCTCTGTGCTTCTCCACCACCCCTATGGATGAGCCTCTCACCTTACTATCTGACCCCTGATTCACCAGCGGGTCAGATAAAGCAGTTCCTCAAATAGAGATAAATCCAATCAGGTGTAGGTCTCTAGTTTAACCAGTTCTGGACCGGAAGGATTTGCCCTCTTAATGACCAGGCCATATTTTGCGATTCGGCACTGCGTTATTTTAAGGGACAATTACGCGGTCATGCAATGCTGTACCTAAAAAAAAATTAATGTCCTTTTGTTCCCACAAATAGAGCTTTCTTTTGGTGGTATTTGATCACCTGTGCGATTTTTTATTTTTGCACTATAAACAAAAAAAGAGCGACAATTCTGAAAAAAGAAAAACAATATTTTTCACATTCTGCTATATAATATTCCCCCCAAAAATATTTAAAAATCAAAACTTTTTAACATTTTAGGCCAGTTTGTATTCTGCTACATATTTTTGGTAAAAAAAATTGCAATAAGAGTATTTTGATTGGTTTGCGCAAAAGTTATCGTGTCTAATAACTTTGGGAAAGATTTTTGTCATTTTTATTGTTTTTTTTTTTTACTAGTAATGGCGGCAATCTGCGATTTTTAGTGGGACTGCGACATTGCGGCAGACAGGTCGGACCCCTAACTGACATTTTTTACACTTTTGGGGGGACCAGTGACATTACTACAGTAATCAGTGTTAAAAAATATGCACTGTTACTGTAATAATGATACTGGCAGGGAAGGGGTTAACACAGTGGGTGATCAAGGGGTTAAATGTAAGCCTAGTGCAGTGTTTCTAACTGTATGGGGGTTGGGCTTTTGAAATGACCATAGAGACCTGTGATCCTATATAGAAGGATCACAGGCGCTCTGTGATCATTCCAGAGAGAAGAACGGTCAGATGTGTCTACAACAGCCGACTGTCCTTCTCTCTCAGCGGTGAACGATCGCCGGTGTCAGGCAATAGGAGGCACCTGCCCGCTGCATCGGTGTCCCCACTGACGAGTGCAGAAAGAGACATCAGAATCGTCGCTGTCATCACTTTCCGTACCTGATGACTAATTTTCTCACCAATCGCTATCGCTCAGTTCTTCAAGTAACTCTGTTTCGCTGTCGCTGTTTTCCAGTTCGTCTAAAAGCGCTTTTGCGCAAAAAGAATGCTTTTTGGACGCCATGGTCATTCTCTATTTTCCAGGCACAAAGAGCTGGAAAAGCACAGGCAGGGCACTGGAAAAGTCACCAGGTGAAATCCTGTGGTGAAATGGGATGATACAGTGTAATCCGTTACCAATCACAGCTTTCTATCATCTCATTTGGTGTATTTACATTTTTGAATTTTCCGCCGGTTCCACCCCCCTGCGTCGCAACGCTCGCAGGGAACGGAACCGGAAGACAGGTGCCGGCAACGGCCGAGCACACATTGGGAGGATGGCTGGAGGATGGCGGGGGAGAACGGTGGGGGAGGACGGCAGGGGAAAACGGAGGGGGAGAACGGTGGGGGAGGACGGCAGGGGAAAACGGCGGGGGAGAACGGTGGGGGAGGACGGCAGGGGAAAACGGCGGGGGAGGACGGCAGGGGAGAACGGTGGGGAGGACGGTGGGGGAGGATGGCGGGAGATCACAGGGGAAGGTGAGTTTTAAAATATAAAACAGATTTCCATGCAAAACAATGTACCGCTTTTAGCACAGAAATCTGGCACATAATCAGACCGCCAGGGAGGTTAATGGTATTATTTTGCGTATTGTATGCCAGTGTTGAGTTGCTATAACTTTATGTGCATTTTTGATCTAGGAATGTCATGCTAAAAGTAAGGTTGTGAAAGTGAATGGCCTCAAGATAGGGGCTACCTTTAGCGTTTGCTAATTAAAATGATAAGATGTAAACAATATAAATTGTATTAAATATTGTACTGAAATTCATTTATGAAAATACTTATTTATTTATTTATTTATTTATTTATTCATTCACTTATTAGTTTGATATTTTCTACCGCACTTTGTATTGATTTACTGTTTTCACTATGGAGGCACATGTTTACATCTTATCATTTTAATTAGCAAGCGCTATAGGTAGCCCCTATCTTGAGGCTATTCACTTTTACTTTGCACTCCGTACTATAGCAGCTGCATATTCTTAACACTCATATATTATCAATTTAAAAAAAAATTATTCATATATTAATTTCCAGTCCATTTGGCGCGAGGGATATACTCTTAGTATATTCACCCCACATAAAAGCAAGGTTGAGCTTTGTGTTTGGATCAGAATGGGTTTGAAGCCAGCCAAGCTCTGTCACATATCACAGATCTACTAAACGGGTGAAGATTTCCCTCATCATAACAACTTGCCCTTTCTGGCCTTTAAAATGTGTCCAGGCTGCTTAAAAATGGGGGGGTTTCTAATGTGCCAGCCCCTTCACTATAAAAGTCAGGGTTCCCAGCAGAATGTTGTCAGTATTTTTTGTTGTAAATTTATTTTTCTTATTTTAACATCAGGTTTTTACCCAACCAAGGGGAAACACACACATTTCACCCAGATGTTTTTTTTGGTAGGGGTTTCCATTTATTAGAACAATGGAACGAGCGGTAGGATATAATGCTACAAGTGCCCACCTAGTTGTGTCCACAACATCTACAATGTTACATTTTGCAAAAACACGATGAACAATATCCACACAGAAAACTAAATCCAGCAATCCGCAAACCACCATGGTGCTGGCTGCCCGCACTAGACCACCAATCTGCGGAGGGGAGCTGAGCTGGAGAGAATTCCTCCTTATTTTCCAGGCGTGTTTCAGAAGTGATCTTGCGCTGAGTGTAATACAAATTGTGACGGAATCTGGACACCTCGACTGGGTATCTCCGCCAAGAAGCTGCTTCCTAAGCTCTGGAACATGAGATCCGTGAATCTGGCTATAGTTACCCCAAGAACTCAACAGTACAAGTTTTGGAGTGAACCAGAATGAAATTGTTTATTCACACACAGGTACAAAGAAATATACACTTTGGGAAACCCCCCCCCCCTCCCCCTTAGCAGCCAATCCACATGCACATATACATCCCATAATAGGTTGATCTTAAGGCAGACAGAAACAATAGAACAATGGAATACAGATACTTAACAATAACAAATTGCACCTAACTATCTAGCAAGGGTCTATGAGACACTCCTGCAATATTCTAGCAATCTGAAAAGTCAAATTGTCTATCTCTATATAGCTCTTGAGGGACATCGTCCAGAAATATCATTGTCCCAAGTGAAAGAGCCCCTCACTCTTTCAACACAAACCACACATATAGAACCCAGGATAACCGGGGTAACCCAAAAGGCTAAGTCCAGTGCGGTTGTACAGCGAGTCTGATTAGTGCAGACCCAACTGTGGATCTTGGTCACCCTGTGCCCCTAATAGACACAGGGTGACTTACACATATGAAGGGCTGGGAAAGCTGGACAAGGAGTCTCCCAACCTCCCTAAAGCAATCTGGGTTCCACATGCCCCCCAACCAAAGTGACTCACGTCACACAAATGAAGGTCAAAATAAAGGGCAAACAGCAACCCAACACCAAGTTCAAAAGATTAAAGGGGTCACTAAAACTAGCAATATCATCCAGGTCCCTTATAGGTTCTGTAGCATTTTCAGGACTGACGAATTAAAGGTCCAAAAAAAAGGAAGGCTTATACGAAAACAAAAAGCCTGCAGGCATTAACAAAATCAAACTTGTGGAAGTTGATAGAATCTTTTTCACCCACCGGATTTGAGTCACAAACAGTGAGACTGGTAATTATTTTTGCACTCCTTTTATTGTTGTATTTATATATCTTAGCAATAGACTTGCTTTCACCAGTTCAAGAGGAGACACACATTTCACCCAGCTGTTTTTTTAACTGGGGGTTTCCGATTATTAGAACGACAGAACGAGCTGTAGGATATAATGGTAGAGTTGCCAATCTAATTGTGGCTACCATATCTCCATTATTAAAATGTACTAAAACCTGGTCAGCAATATCTACGCAGAAAACTAAATCCAGCAATCCACAAACCACCATGTTACTGGCTGCCCGCACTAGACCACCAATCTGCGGAGGGGATCTGAGTTGGAGAGAATTCCTCCTTATATTCCAGGCGTGTTTCAGAAGTGATCCAACGCTGAGTGTGATACAGGCGAAGGTCAAAATAAAGGGCAAACAGCAACCAAACACCACGTTCAAAAGTTTAAAGAGGTCACTAAAACTAGAAATGTCATCCAGGTCTCTTATAGGTTCTGTAGAATTTTCAGGACGGACAAAATGAATGGTCCAAATAAAAGGAAGGCTTATAAGAAAACAAAAGCCTACAGACATCAACAAAAGCAAACCTGTGGAAGTTGATATCATCTTTTTCACCCACTGGAATAAATGGTGGGAAAAGTTGAACAGTTTTACACAGTAATAGGTTGAGAGGAGAGCGGTTTGCCAAAAACTCGTGTTCATAAGAAAAAAAAATATTACAAAATCACATAAATATAATCCTTTTGAGATCATCATGTTTGGCTTCATATAGTACAGGAAACCATCAGCAATCATTATGCACTGAAAAATCATATTAGTGATTGTCATAGAAGACAGGATCAGATCGCAGGCAGTAGAATGTTTTCCTTTGTGCCAACCTCTGAGATAAAGAGCCAATATTAAGATGTTTAGGATGATCCCTGGTGTACCTAAGCAGATAGAAATGGTAGAAATCCCCAGAGACCACTTCATGGTGTTGAGAGTCTTTCGGGAAGATCTCCGGTCCAATGAGTCACTACTACAAAGAGCCCTTGCTTCTGTTCTCCGTTGCCTAATGGCTGAGTACATATACAGTACATAATAGCCAGGGATGCAAATTATCCATTTGTTATCTCTACCTGATGAGTGTTGAATGTTTGCCATTACCATGTTAATGTCATGTTTGGACGTGTCATGGAGATGTCTGTCCAATATGTTATAATTGATTAGCATTTTCTTTTATTTAAATTATTTTCCCTTTCAGTTTAATTATATTATGTAATGATATCAGGCAATCATCATATCAGCAGGTGTGAAGTTTTTAATTTTGCACTAATACTTTATCTATGCTCATCGTCGTTAAATTCAAGTATTTAAAACTTGTGTAAAACAATTTTATTATAGAATGGTGGGAGGTAAGAGCCTGTGTCAGGTTGATAATGCTGTATGTGTCTGTCAGGACCCAGGTCTGAACCTCTGACCTCTGCTGTGTCTAGGGATGTCTCTTCTTGCTGAGCCGCCTGAGATGCTGGACAGCTACCTATCTGATCCATTGGACATTCCTGCCTTGTGCCTTGTTTTGGCTGAACCATTATTTCCTTGCTCCTTCCTTGAACTTCCTATTTAAGCCATGCCTTTGCACTTCCTGTTTGCTAGATTATTGTGCTCCCTCAAGCCAAAATCTCGTTATTTTTACTTCTGCTGCTGTCTGTATCCCTGCTGCCACTCTTTTGACTTGCTTCTCGACTACACTTCTGCTTAATCCCAAAGCTGCAACCACCTGTTACTGACATTTTGCTTGTTTACTGACTACATGCCTGCTTGATCCCTACCTGCTATATCTGCTAATAGACCCTGGCTTTCTCACCTCTAGGTGGGGCTAACTTGAGAACTGCGGTTTGATACTAACATGTAGCAAAACCCATGTCAACCATCAGATGATCTGTTGAACTCCAGTTAGCTTCGGGTGAGCCTGCGTCATCTGCCAAGGTGACCTGTTTGTAAGCCTATCCTGTTGGTCAGTGGAAGCCTCTCTGTTGCTATAGCTACTGGCCTCCGAGCCTGACCCCTTACAGTGACAGTCTCCTTTAGGTAGGTTCACCATATTTATTTGTCCTTGTGGCCATTACCACCAAAGCAGAGAATGATAGAGATTCTAAAACTGTGAGCTCTGACCAGAGAAGAAATAGAGAGGAGATCTTCCAAAGGAGATAACTGTTCCAATAACAACTTTTTACTTGGAAATTCTCTCTCAATTTTTATTGTTGTTTCTACATTATAGGTGATCATATATAGTTACATAGTTTGTGAGGTTGAAAAAAGACATCAGTCCATCCAGTTCAACCTATGATGTGTTTGTGTTTGCTGTTAACCGTACACAGGGCCGGATTAAGAGCATCATGGGCTTGGTGCTGAGGACTTTGAAGGGCCTTAAGGGCCGTGCCTTGGCATGCATCCAGAGGAGGAAGGGTGCAGCCATGCATGCCTAATTCAACATGGGATGCGGTCTCTGAAGCCCATAAACACATCCATGCATCGGCAACTGTCCCTCCTTGTCCGGCCTTCGTGCTGTGTGGGGAGGTTCTGAGGGAGCTGCCTAGGGAAGCGAGCATAGAAGCCAGACTTCTGTGTTTACAAGTGACAGAAGAGTGGTAACAGTGAATATGGCCAACCCGGGGCCTATATTAAGGTAGGGGCCTGGAGCTGCAGCTCCAATAGCCCCTATGTTAATCTGGCCCTGACCGTACATTGTATACCCCTGTATGTTGTAAATTGTATACCCCTGTATATTGTACATTGTATACCCCTGTATGTTGTGGTCATTAAGGTGCCCATCTAATAGTTTTTTTGAAACTATCAATGCTCCCTGCTGATAAGACTGTTTGTGGAAGAGAATTCCACATCCTTACTGCTCTGACCCCTTATGTATTTTAAGGTTAAACCATTTTTCCTCTAGTTTTAGTGAGTGGCCACGTGTCTTATTGTATTCCCTTTCTCTGAAAAGTTTGTTCCTTATGCTAGGGTCGCCAGTACAGTATTTGTACATTGATATCATATCCCCCCTCAATCGTCTCTTCTCCAGAGAGAATAAGTTCAGTGCTTATAGTCTTTCCTCATAGCTGATGTTCTCCATTCCCCTAATTATTTTTGTTGCCCTTCTCTGGACTGCCCACCACATTATTATGTTCAGATCCGCTTGTAAGGTTTCCACATCCTGCATAGAAGATATTGGCGTGCTTAGTTTAGTATCATCCGCAAATACTGAGATTGTACTAGATATCCCCTCCTCTAGATCATTTATGAATAAATTAAACAGGATTGGTCCCAGGACAGAACCTTGGGGGACCCCACTTTCCACACCCACCCAATCTGAGTACTCCCTATTAATCACCAACCTCTGGACTCTCCCCTGGAGCCAGTTCTCTATCCAGGTACTCACCCTATGGTCCATACCTACCTTCCTTAGTTTGTACAGTAAGCGTTTGTGGGGAACGGTGCCAAAGGCCTTTGCAAAGTCCAGATACACCACATCCACAGACTTACCTTTATCTAGGTGGCAGCTCACTTCATCATAGAAGGTTAATAGATTGGTTTGGCAAGAACGATTTTTCATGAATCCATGCTGATTACTACTAATAGTACCGTTTTCATTACTAAAGTCTTGTATGTCGTCCCTTAACATCCCCTCCAAAATCTCGCATACTACTGCTGTTAGGCTGACCGGCCTATAGTTACCCGGGATATATCTTGGTCCTTTTTTAAATATTGGTTTCACATTGGCTTTTTTCCAATCAGCTGGCACCATACCCGTCTGGAACTATTCTTAAAGATCAAGAATAATGGTCTGGCAATCCCCTGGCTGAGCTCTTTAAGAACCCTCGGGTGCAAGCCATCCGTTCCCGGTGATTTATTTATGTTACGTTTCTCTAGCTTAGTTCTAAGTCTATCTTCTGTTAGCCATGGCGGTATTTCCTGAGGTGTATTATTTAGTTTGTCCTTACAAGCTGGGTTAGTGTAGCCCCCCTATTCTTTTGTGAAGACTGAAGAGAAAAAATGATTTAACACTGCCGCCTTTTCTCTGTCCTCTGTGGCCATATTTCCTTTGTCGTCTTTTATGGGGCCAATGTGTTCTGGCCTCGCTTTCTTACTGTTTATATACTTAATGTCATTTTTATTTGTTTATTAATTTTTTTACTAGTAATAGTGGCGATCAGTGATTTTTTAGCAGGACTGCGACATTGCGGCAGACAGATCAGACCCCTAATTGACATTTTTGACACTTTTGGGGGGACAAGTGACATTACTACAGTAATCAGTGCTAAAAATATGCACTGTTACTGTACTAATGACACTGGCAGGGAAGGGGTTAACACCAGGGGAGATCAAAGAGTTAAATGTGTCCCTATGGGGTGTTTTCTAACTGTAGGGGGAAGGGCTTGCTGCATGAACACAGAGACCTGTGTTCCTAAATAAGAGCAACACAGGAATCCTTTGTTCATTACTGACAGAACAGTTGCCTGCCATGTTTACAACGACAGACCACTATTCTGTCTCCATGGGGAGCAACCGCGGGTGCCCAGCGGCATTTGTGGCTGCCATACCCGCTGATTGGCTCCCTCTTTAGCCAATCAGGGCATGCCTCTGGCGGCATGCACGCCCTCACTAGCAGTCCAGCTATACGAAGTACAGTTACGTTGTTTTGCAGGACAGAGCTGACCTGCTGCAGTATATGTACTGCTGGCGATGGGCAAGTGGTTATTTATAAAAACTACTATTAAGCATAGATGAATTTGACAGGAAAACCAAAGTCGCTCATATTGTACAGATATAAAATGAGATCTAAATATCCTAGAATTGTGGGGACAATTAAAAAATAAAAGATTAACAAAAAAAAGTAAAAAATAAAAATAAAAGATAGTAAAAATGTTTTTTTTTTTTCTGTGCTTAGGACATCTATTGTAGTTGAACCAGAATTGGTTTTATTAATCTTTGTTTAATATTGTTAAACCAGGGGTAGGACTTAAAAAAAAAAAAAAATGAATGCAAACGAACCCCATAACAAGTCTTGCCTCTCCCTTCTATCATTTGTTTTTACTGTTACTGGTTTTACAATAATTGTTCTAATCAAATGTATAGAGGTACAAAATAAAATCAACATTATACAAAGCATTCTTTTTGTTTGAACAATCTTTTTAATTTGACAGGAAAACAAATGTTTCTCATATTCAAAATACCTAAAGAATATTTTACAAGAAAAAAAACTAATATCCTGAAATTGTTGAGACAATGTAGCAATATAATAAGATACAAAACAAAATGATTTGCTGTGCTTAGAATATCAATCATACTTTATAGTTATCTTTGATTTTGCTATTCTTTGTTTATGATTGTCAGCACATGTTGAGTTGTAGGATGGCATTTTACAAAAAAAAAAAACCTCAAAATATATTTTTAGCAAGTTATCTTAATTGATTTGTTCTTTTTATAACCTAGATTGTCATCTAAAACTAAGGTTTCTAAGTTATGCTTGACAAAAACATTTTTTTTTTTTTTCAATGTTGAGTGAGCTGAAAACATAATTCCTATTGTTTGATATTTAGATCAGTGAAAGCTGGAGTTTTTTACAGAACTGAAGAAAAACAGAAGTTGCATACAAGGCTCAAACAGAGGCATGTGGTGGATAAAAGATGTACTTTATTGAAACAGGTTAAAAACTGCAAAGGCAATCAAAGAGTGCAAAAATACAAAAAGCTCATGGACATTGGATAAAACCATAAAACAAAAGGTCCACCTCTAAGATGACACTAGTACTAGTGTCATCTTAGAGGCGGACCTTTTGTTTTATGGTTTTATCCAATGTCCATGAGCTTTTTGTATTTTTGCACTCTTTGATTGCCTTTGCAGTTTTTAACCTGTTTCAATAAAGTACATCTTTTATCCACCACATGCCTCTGTTTGAGCCTTGTATGCAACTTCTTTCTGTTTTTCTTTATTTATGTTTTCAGTTGCCTGGCTCGCCGGCCATACGCCGTTAGGTATCTGGATGGTCATATTTGAATTTGGTGTCACATCCTCACGCCCTAGGACTCTCAGGGCTTTTGAGTGATTTTCTTGGGGTCCCTTTCCTGTCCCCTTCCCCCAAACATTTTTTTTTTTACAGAACTGACCAGTGATGTCATTTTTGTTGATTTATTACAGAAATTAAGATGCTGTTGTCACAATGTAAAGCCTCCTATTGTAGTTTAATACAGTATACAGTACTACTCAAGGTTTGTGATTTTGCTTCCACCTGTCATGACATCTCCAAACAAATTGTGTATCGCAGATTCAAATCATTTGTGTCACCGCATTCAAATCTTGGTGAGTTTATGTTACAATGTAAAAAAGAAAAATGCTGACACTTGATCTGTGCTGCAGTAAAGAGGATTGATTTGCTCTCTCTTTCTCTGTATATATATATATACACACACACACACACACACACACACACACACACACACACATATATATATATATATATATATATATATATATATATATATATATATATATATACACACACACACTAGAGATAGATAGAGAGATAGATAGAGAGATAGAGAGATAGAGAGATAGAGAGATAGATATACAGTATCTCCCAAAAGTGAGTACACCCCTCACATTTTTGTAAATATTTTATTCTATCATTGCATGTGACAACACTGAAGAAATGACACTTTGCTACAATGTAAAGTAGTGAGTGTACAGCTTGTATAACAGTGTAAATTTGCTGTCCCCTAAAAATAACTCAACATACAGCCATTAATGTCTAAACCGCTGGCAACAAAAGTGAGTACACCCCTAAGTGAAAATGTCCAAGTTGGGCCCAAAGTGTCAATATTTTGTGTGGCCACCATTATTTTCCAGCACTGTCCTAACCCTCTTGGGCTTGGAGTTCACCAGAGCTTCACAGGTTGCCACTGGAGTCCTCTTCCACTCCTCCATGACGACATCACGGAGCTGGTGGATGTTAGAGACCTTGTGCACCTCCACCTTCCAACCCTATTGAGCCCCACAGATGCTCAATAGGGTTTAGGTCTGGAGACATGCTTGGCCAGTCCATCACCTTTACCCTCAGCTGCTTTAGCAAGGCATTGGTCGTCTTGGAGGTGTGTTTGGGGCTGTTATGTTGGAATACTCTCCTGTGGCCCACTCTCTAAATGGAGGGGATCATGCTCTGCTTCAGTATGTCACAGTACATTTTGGCATTTATGGTTTTCTCAATGAACTGTAGCTGTCCAGTGCCAGCAGCACTCATGGAGTCCCAGGCCATGACACTCCCACCACCATGCTTGACTGTAGGCAAGACACACTTGTCTTTGTACTCCTCACCTGGTTGCCACCACACCTGCTTGACACCATCTGAACCAAATAAGTTTCTCTTGGTCTCATCAGACCACAAGACATGGTTCCAGTAATCCATGTCCTTAGTCTGCTTGTCTTCAGAAAACTGTTTGCTGGCTTTCTTGTGCATTATCTTTATAAGAGGCTTCCTTCTGGGATGACAGCCATGCAAACCAATTTGATGCAGTGTGCGACGTATGGTCTGAGCACTGACAGGCTGACCCCCCCACCCCTCAACCTCTAAAGTAATGCTGACATCACTCATACATCTATTTCCCAAAGACAACCTCTGGAGATGACACTGAGCACGTGTACTTACCTTCTTTCATGGCGAGGCCTGTTCTCAGTGGAACCTGTCCTGGTAAACCTGTGCTGCAGCTCAGTTTCAGGGTCTTGGCAATCTTCTTATAGCCTAGGCCATATTTATGTAGAGCAACAATTTTTTTTTCAGATCCTCAGAGAGTTCTTGCCATGAGGTGTCATGTAGAACTTCCAGTGACCAGTATGAGAGAGTGAGAGCGATAACTCCAAATTTAACACACCTGCTCCCCATTCACACCTGAGACCTTGTAACACTAACGAGTTACATGACACCAGGGAGGGAAAATGGTTAATTGGGCTCAATTTGGACATTTTGACTTAGGGGTGTACTCACTTTTGTTGCCAGCGGTTTAGACATTATTGGCTGTTTAGACATTATTGGCTGTGTGTTGCGTTATTTTGAGGGGATAGCAAATTTACACTGTTATACAAGCTGTACACTCACTACTTCACATTGTAGCAAAGTCTCATTTCTTCAGTGTTGTCACATGAAAAGATAGAATAAAATATTTACAAAAATGTGAGGGGTGTACCCATTTTTGTGAGATACTGTATATATACAGTATATGATCTCTATCCCCTCCCACACTTTGACACCACCCTCTTGCTCTTGTGCTGATGGCCCATCATCCATTAGTACTGTCTTATTTATTTACAAATTATATATAAAATAATTAAAAACTATTTATGTACTCACCTGCCCCCTGGGACCCTGACCCTCCCCCATGCTCCCCTTCTCTTTTCCCTCTCTCTTTCTTCCTTTCCTTCTGCCTTTCAAATCTCCGGCCTGCTAGATCACTTTTAGGCTATCTAGACTCTCCAATTGGCCACCCATCAACGCCATTGGTACCTAGTTACGGTGAACTGTATATCTCTTTTCTTCGTCTCTGTCCATGGAGATTGTTATCTATGAGGGATTGTTTTAATGCCCCATATAGGCTTGTTCGCCTTTGTTACTCAAGTCAGTAACCACATTTTTTTTTTCGTTTCAGTCTCTGGTTCCCTTAGTCTGAATATTTGTATCCAGCGGACCATGCACTGTCTGATGTGTGGTATTGTGCTTGTGCTCTGAGCATTGCATTATTAAAATAAATCAATAAATACATTCAACAAGAAAATAATAAAATGTAATGTTATTATTCTGCTTGCTGTATGCCATTGTTGAGTTGCTATAACTTTATGTCCATTTTAGATCTAAGGATGTCATATTCAAACTAGGGATGAGTTTCATGTTTGGGTCAGCATGAGTTTGAAGTGAACCAAGCGCATTCAAATTTCACAGACTCAGTAAATAGATGCAGCTGTTCACAACCGTTACAATTAGCAACCAACAATGCCCTTCCTGGCCCTTAAAGAGGAAGTAAACCCTCCTCTGACACTTTTACCTATAGGTGATCCTATGATAAGGCTTACCTATAAGTAGTGTAAATATCTCCTAAACATGCACCGTTTAGGAGATATTTACCTTACATGCAGCCAGTGACGTCACTGGCGCATGCGCTCTGAAGGAACGGCCGCTCGTGCCGTTCCTTCAGAGCCCCGTGCCGTGACTGTCGGCTCCTGCGCGCATGCGCGGGAGTGACGTCACCGCGGCTCCGGACAATCAGATGGCTGGATGCCGCGATCCCGGAAGACGGGCGACTGGACACGTCGCCCGTCATTGAGGGAAGCGGGCGGCACGGCGGGGGCTCGTTCTAAGGTAAGTATTTCATAATGAGCTAGTATGCGATGCATACTAGCTCATTATGTGTTTCTCTTGCAGGGTGAAAAAAAAATGTGGGTTTACAACCTCTTTAAAATGTGGCCATGAAGCTTAAAAATGGGGGGTTTCTAATGGGCAAACCCCCTAACTATAAAATCTGGGGAGTGTTGCCAGTGGGGGCTGTAAATGTATGTTTCCTTATTTTAAATGATACATTTTTAGGATGTAACATGTTCCCAATACTGTAGCTGCTGCCCGACCCTCCGCTCCCTTTAACAGCAGGACAGGGAAAAGTTCCCCATACTAGCTATCAGTTTTTGAAATCAGCGTGGCCATGCAGGGCTCCGCCCACGCAGCTGTGTCATTCATAAACAGCACTCTGTGCATGAATGAACTACAAGTCCCAACATCCATAGTGGCTGTCGGCTTGTATTTCTCCAGAGTGATATGAAGCACTTTGGTAGTTCATTGATTCTTCCTGTCAGTGTATCTGCTTACAGGCACACAGATACACTGAGAGGTCTGCAGGAGTCCTGCATGGCACCCGTGATCTGCTGATCGCTGTTGCAACCCATATGGAAGAAAAATATATTTCCAACATATTTAGGGAAAATTTTTTTTAGCAATATATTGCCAAAATTGTAGTATTTCAAATATATGTCAAATATATTTGGGAAAAATTAATTAAGAATGTTTATTTAAAATATATTTTTCTACCATGTGGGAATGCTTTACAGGCTCAATAAAAAAACAAATAAATAAATGCACATTTTTTTCCTACAAAAACCTGTGCTTTTATTTACTTATTTTTTAACCACTTGCCGACCGCCGCAAGTACATATACTGTGGCGGTCAGCCCCTCACAGGCAAAGTGACGTATCGGTACGTCACTAGCCTGTGAGGCTCTGGGGAGTGAGCGCGCACCGCCGGAGGCGCGCTCCCACTCCCGTGCGGTCACGGACTCCCCCGCGCGTGTGACCGGCGGACCCAATGTCCGACGGTCACTCGCGATCGTCGGGTGGAGAGGGAGAAAGGCAGGCGGCTGAAGTAAACAAGCCGCCTGTCATTCTCCCCTGTGTAGAGACAGTAATCATACGGTTCTACTATGTAGGACCGTTGATCACTGTTCCTACAGCTCAAGCCACAGCCAATCGCAGTTAGAATCACGCCCCTAGGGACAAACACCACCCCTCCCTCTCAAAAAAAAGTTAACCCCTTCACTACCAGTGTCATTTTACAGTAACAGTGCATATGTATAGCACTGATTATTGTAGAAATGTCACTGGTAACCCCAAAAATGTCAGTCAAGGGTCCGATCTATCCGTCCCAATGTCGCAGTCCCGCAAAAAAAATTGCAGATCGCCGCCATTACTAGTTAAAAAAAAAAAAAACAACAAAAATGACAAAAATCTTTCCCTTTGTTAGTAAACGCGATAACTTTTGCGCAAACCAATCAAAATACTCTTTTTGCAATTTTTTTTACCAAACATATGTAGCATAAAACAAATTGGCCGAAAATTTTAAAAAATTTAGATTTTCACATTTTTTTTGGGGAATTTCATATAAAAAAATGTGAAAAATATTGTTATTTTTGCAAAATTGACGCTCTTTTTTTGTTTATAGCGCATGATCAAAAAATCGCACAGGTGATCAAATACCACCAAAAGAAAGCTCTGTTTGTGGGGAAAAAAAAAAGGACGTCAAATTCGTTTAGGTACAGCGTCGCACGACCGCGCAATTGTCCGTTAAATTCACGCAGTGCCGAATCGCAAAATAGGGCCTGGTCAGGAAGGGGGTAAAATCTTCCGGGGCTTAAGTGGTTAACATCATGATTTCACTCGGAAAAGGGGTAACACACACATTTCACCAAGCTGTTTTTGTAGCTGGGGGTTTCCAAATATTAGAACAATTGAACGAGCAGTAGGATATAATGCTATGAGTGCCCATCTAGTTGTGTCCTCAACATCTCCACTGCTAATATTTGCTAAAACACGATCAACAATATCCACACAGCAAACTAAATCCAGCAATGTGCAAACCACCATGGTGCTGGCTGCCCGCACTAGACCACCAATCTGTGGAGGGGATCTGAGCTGGAGAGAATTCCTCCTTATATTCCAGGCGTGTTTCAGAAGTGATCCAACGCTGAGGGTGATGCAGGTGAAAGTCACAGTAAAGGGCAAACAGCAACCCAACACCACGTTCAAAATATTAAAGAGGTCACTCGAACCAACATTATAATATATGCCTCCTATAGATTCTGTCACATTTACCAGTCTGTCTAAATGCATGGTCCAAATAAAAGGAAGGCTTATCAGAAAACAAAAACCTGTTGACACCAACAAAAGCAGATTTGTAGAAGTTGATATCATCTTTTTCATCCACTGGAATAAATGGTGGGAGGAGTTGAACAGTTTTGCACAATAATAAGTTGAGAGGAAAGCGGTTTGCCAAAAACTTGTGTCCATGAGAAAAAAAAAACATTAGAAAATCAAATAAATATAATCTCTGCGTGAACATTGTGTTTGAGTCTACATAAAATATGAGGCCATCAACAATTATTATGCACTGAAAAATCATATTAGTGAATGTCATAGCAGACAGGATCAGATCACAGGCTGTAGGACGTTTTCCTTTGTACCAACCCGTGAGATAAATAGATAATATTAAGATGTTTAGGATGATCCCTGATGCATCCAAGATGATAGGAAGAATAAAAATCCCCAGAGAACGCTTCATGTTGTTGAAAGTCTTTCCGAAAGATCTCCAGTCTGTTGAGTCACTACAGTGTGTGAGTGTGTGTGAGTGTTTGTGTCTGTTTGTTCGTAATGGGTGAGCCTGAAATATCCAGGAATGCAAATTCTTACTTTGTTTTCTCTGGCTGATGTGTGGTAAATATTTCACATTAACACGTTAAGATCTTGCTCTCCTAAAACTATCAAATGAGCTACTAACGGCCAAATCCAATGGACACTATTCTGTACTCCTACTCCTGGACCTTTTTTCTGCCTTTGATATCGTTGACCACCCCCTCCTCAAAAAAAAACTCTACGCCTTTGGTCTCTGTGACTATACTCTTCGCAGGTTCTCTTTCTACTTATCCAACCACATGCTGCCTTTGATGTGGTTGACCACCCCCTCCTCGTCAAAAAACTCTACGTCTTTGGTCTCTGGGACTATACTCTTCGCTGGTTCTCTTTCTACTTATCCAACCGCACCTTTAGTGTTGCTTACAATTCTACTTCCTCTTCTCCTCTTCCTTTCTCTGTTGGGGTCCCCCAAGGCTCTGTTCTTAGACCTCTCTTATTTTCAATCTACACCTCCTCTCTGGGTCAGCTGATAGCCTCCCATGGCTTCAAATACCATCTCTATGCTGAAAACACCCAAATCTATTTCTCTACCCCTCAGCTCACTCCCTCAGTCTCCTCACGTATCACTAATTTACTATCAGATATATCGGACTGGATGTCTCACCACTTCCTCAAACTCAATCTATCCAAATTCGAACTTATAAATTTCCCCCCACCATGTGCCCCTTCCCCTGATTTCTCAGTCAAAATTGATGACACAACTATTAGTCCTTTGCCGCATGCCAAGGTCATAGGTGTAGTCCTGGACTCTGAACTCTCCTTTAAGCCCCATGTCCAAGCACTGTCAAAATCTTGCTGCCTCAACTGCAGCAACATCACCAAAATATGCCCCTTTCTAACCAATGACACAACAAAGCTCCTTGTTCACTCCCTGGTCATCTCGCGCAACTACTGCAACTTCCTCCTCATTGGCTTACCTCTACACAGGCTCCTCCTCCCTTAAATCCATCATGAATTCTGCTGCCAGACTCATCCACCTTACCAATCGCTCAATGTCTGCTACTCTTCTCTGTCAGTCCCTCCACTGGCTTCCGCTCACCCAACAAAATTCAAATTACTAACAACAACTTACAAAGCCATCCCCAACTCTGCCCCCAGCTACATCACTAACCTGGTCTCAAAATACCAACCTACTCATTCTCTGCATTCCTCCCAAGACCCCCTGCTCTTTAGCTCCCTCATCACCTCCTCCCATGCTCACCTCCAAGATTTTTCCAGAGCCTCTCAATTCCTATGGAACTCCGTACCCCAATATGTCCGACTATCTCCCACTCTATTAGCTTTTAGACGTTCCCTGAAAACCCTCCACTTCCGAGAAGCCTATCCCACCCACAACTAACAACTGTATTTTTATTTCTCCATCAGCTCATCCCCCACAGTTATTACCTTTTGTTTCACTTGACCCTCCCTTCTAGATTGTAAGCTCTAAAAATCACAGCCCGCTGATTCCTCCTGTATTGAATTGTATTGTAACTGTACTGTACTTCCCTCATATTGTAGCTCTGTGCAAACTGTTGCCACTATATAAATCCTGTATAATATTAATAATCTTGCTATTGGCCTGTCCAATTTAATAAGATTGATTGTGATTATATTTTATTACTTTTTTTTAAACTATATTATGTAATGATATCAATCAATGATCATATCAGCAAGTGTGATTGCACTAACACGTTATCTATGACCAACTTAAAGTAGTTGTAACCCTTAACAAAAAAAAAACAAAAAAACATATACATACATTATATATATATATATATATATATATATATATATATATATATATATATATATATATATATAAATCCAGTTCCTTTAAAGCATGATATACAGCATATTGCTTGTGCTGTGTCATTTGTCCCTCTCTATGCTGTAAAATACTTGGTTGATCCTGCCTGTTTCTGTGTCCCCCTATGTAAACTGACCATGGTAATCATGGCTGCAGGGCCTTGATACTCTGGTCAGTTTGGGTGTTTCAGTCATCTCACAGTCTCTCCCTCTACCCCTCCCTCCCTGTCAGCTCTGGAGTCTGTGTGTGTAAGCCAGTTCCTCCCTTCCCCTCCCCTCCCACTGATATTCAGCTGTGGCTGTAAATGCACTCATTACAAATCCTGGAATCCCTTCTGTTACAGCAGGATTTAAAGTGCAGTGTCTGTGTTTTTCTTTAAAACTATACAGGAATACCTTCTTTTAGAGCACCACTGTGTGGTCACATAACCTCTGGCTGCTCTACTCCCCCTACTCTCAGCTGACGTCAGAGGGGAATCTCAGCCCCCCCCCACTGTATTCCTCAGATCAGGGAATGAGAGTGCTGGGACGTCTCATGATCGCACAACGGCTCAGTAACATAAGATATTTAGCTGCATAATTTTTAAAAAACACATACACTGCACGGTATATCTTGCTGTAACAGAGGGGATTCCAGGATTTGTGATCAGTTTGTTTACAGCAGCATTAATTACCCACCTCCTTCCCAAGCCTATTCTGACACTTCGCTCCTACATGTAAAAATCTACAATTTTTTGCTAGAAAATTACTTAGAACCCCCAAACATTATATATAGAGACCCTAAAGAATAAAATGGTGTGTGTTGCAACTTTTTTTGTCACACGGTATTTGAGCAGCGTTTTTTCAAACGCAATTTTTTGGGGGAAAAACACATTCATGAATTAAAAAAAAAAAAAAATAAAACAGTAAATTTAGCCCGATTTTTTGGGATAATGTGAAAGATGATGTTACACCGAGTAAATAGATACTTAAAATTGTGTCTGCCCATGGAATCACGGCAAACTACGGTGCTTTAAACACCTTTACAGGTTATCAATTTAGAGTGGCACAGGAAGTCTGGTGCTAGAATTATTGCTCTCACTTTGACGTGACGTGTACTCACTTTTGTTGCCAGCAGTTTAGACATGAATGGCTGTGTGTTGAGTTATTTTGAGGGGACAGCAAATTTACACTGTTATACAAGCTGTACACTCACTACTTTACATTGTAGCAAAGTGTCATTTCTTCAGTGTTGTCACATGAAAAGATATAATAAAACATTTACAAAAATGTGAGGGGTGTACTCACTGTTGTCAGATACCATGCATATATATATATATTGTGGGATTTGCTCTTGTAGGTAGGATTTGCGGGTGCAGCATAGAGGCAAAACAGATGGTTCTTCAAGTAAATCAGGAGTGTTTTATTCACACTTCAGGAACACAAAAGTAACAGTCTTTGTTGGTGTTAACTCACACCCAACAAAAAGGAAAACGACAGTTAAACACAGCAACAAGTCCATTCACCTGTGTCTCTTTGGTGCTGTTCACACACAGCAATGGGTCAGTTCACCTGCTTGTAGCCTTTCCAGCCTCAGCACTCACTTCCACAGCCTTCTGGTGCATGGAGATAATTCTCAACAACCTGTTAGGCTGTCTGCCTTATAAACCCCAGGCAAGACCCGGCCTGGAGCGTGGGGAGCAGCCACCCACCCACACATTGACTGCTCCCAATAAGAGCCGGCCCGGATTCGGCTTTGCAGCCACACTAAAATAGAAAAGTGTCAAGCAGCACTAGCTGCTGCTGACACAGAATTACCGGCTCTTATCTCACCGAGGCCAGGAACCACGGTGACACGTATCTTCCGTCGATCACGGATCCATGTGCCCTGCCACAATATATATATATATATATATATATATATATATATATATATATATATATACTACTTAAAAAAAATAAAGGATAAAGGAACACTTTGAAAACACATCAGATCTCAATGTCTCAATGGGGAAAAATATCATGCTGGATATCTATACTGATATGGACTGGGTAATGTGTTAGGGATAAAAGGATGCCACAATAATTTCAGAAAATAAATAATTAAATGTTTTTATTATTATTATTATTATTATTATTATTATTATTTCTATTTTCATTATATTCCAATACCATCAATTATTATTAATAATATCAAATGCCAAACTACAGTATATGAACATTATTATTATCTTATTTTTGCATAAATAATTTTGACAGGAAAAATGCATAAAAAAAAAAAAAGCTTGGTTGACTATGCATATAACAATTGCATGAAAAGTATCATCCATAAGCAAGTTACAGAGCTCATTAAATGCAATAGTTTTTAAGGTAATACAAAACATGAGTAAATCTTGACTAAGCAACAAATTACAAATACATACCAGATCTAGGTAAGTATAAGCCATTTATACATAGAATGTGTACTATATAGACCAGGGGTGGGGAACCTTTTTTCTGCCAAGGGCCATTTGGGTATGTATAAAATCCTTTGGGGGCCGTACAAAATTGTCAACTTAAAAATGTTATATTTGGTCAAAAATTTCATTAACTTACCCCTAATGGGATGGCTGCAACTGCTTCTCTTTGGTGAGGTGTGTGATGTTATCTGGTATGGATGATGTTGCTACTCGTTTCTGGGTTTGCGTTGGTCAGTCTGGAGCGCAGTCGACTCTTTGTGGTGGTAAGTTTTGAAAAGAACTGCTGGCTGGTACTGATGGTGGGTACTGCTGTGGGTACTGCTGGCTCTGGCTGGTACTGATGCTGGTACTGCTGGCTCGGTTTCCTGTATTGGTCACAGGTGGAGTGCATTTGATATCACTCTGCCTGTGACTCACTCAGAATGGAGCCTGAACTATACAGGAAGCATTGGCTCCATTCTGACAGATCAGCTGAGAGAGACAGACTCAGCTGCACAGGGGGCCGGACCAGATGACTTCGGGGGCCGCATTTGGCCCACGGGCTACAGGTTCCCCACCCCTGATATAGACAATCAAAAAAAAAACAAGGTGAAATAATCAAACGCACTACTATACTCTACAAGAAAGCTGAATACAATAATTCCATTTGTTCAAAATCCATACTGATAGAAAAATCCAATAAGATACCTCTGATTATGCAGGAAGGTGATAAAGAAGCCATGGGTTTCATTTAGCATCAAAAGGAATCTTAGAATCAAGAAGTGTATAGTATATCTTTTTTTCCATTAGCATATTATTGTCTACCCTGGAAGACACCTGTGAAAAGAGTACCACTGACGTTTCTCAAATTTAAAGACTTACAAAAATTTTCTGGAGGGCCGTAGTTTGGAGATCCTTGATATAGAGGACCAGGGTTTTCAAAAGTGAACCTCTTTATTATAATGTCCACTTTCCTAAAATGTTTGCCTTCCAAAAGTGTTCCATTTTTGGGAGGCAGACATTATAAGTTCTCTTTGATATCCCCAATTATTCCGAATGCTGGAAGCTTACTATGGTATTCTGTTAATTACTGTATATCAAAGAGGGGCTTATAATGTCTGCCTAGGGTACACGGAGAGTGAACATAAAAGGAAACTGGTTCACTTTTCAAAAACCTAATGCACTAAAATAATTACTAAATATCAACTTTGCAGGATCGTTTGTATTTTTAAGGTTTTTAAATCTGTGGTTTTTGATCTCTGTTTGCGAAATTAAAAAAAGTATTTTTGAATTTTTGTATATAACATTTGAACAACTGGATCCTTGAATTGGAAATATCAATGAAATAATAGAGGGAGGCCATTAAACATAATATTCCAAACAGTTAGAGGAAGGTTCAACCAAGACCTATTTACAGGATGAGTTAGTTCACAAATCCATTCCCCCTCAGTAGACATTCCCTTATTTCCTTTTATTTCTATGGTTTGTTTAAAGAATGTGCTGATAGCTCTGTAAGGTTCAATAGAACACTATGGACAATTATCACTCTTGTTTTCTTCAAAAATGGTCCACATATTACGAATACTGCCAAGGGTATGTCAAATAATGAGAATAACTGTATAATGTGTCCTGTGTCTACAATCCAGATGGTTTTTGCTATCTTTTTGTTTTATTTTTCATACTTTTTCATTTTTTCATAATTATAAAAATAAATTATTATTTTTTTCATAATTTCTTTTCATAATTCCTGTCCCAGGGTGGTGGTAGTGGGGTGAAGGTCAGATATGCTGATATGTGATAATCCATTAACTTTATTGCTCTGTGTGGGGCCTGATTGGTGATTATATGTAATTCACCTTTCATGGCTTCCACATGCACCTTTCCTACACCAGGGTGGCTGTCAATGGGCTCCTAAAAGAGATAGCCAGTGTCTTTTATATACACATTGGAAATAGGCCAGAGTCTTTTTTCCCTTCAGAGTTAAGGTGGGCTCATTAGCCCCATAAGAAGAAAGAAATTCAGGAGCCAGCAGGATAGCCCCCTGAACCCCTAATAGTAGCTATTTAGCTGCATGCTGAAAAGTGGTCCACAGTAGATTGATTATCAGAGCATTGGCTAGTGTGAGTCTAGATAATGTGCAGACATGGGAGGAAGTCACACATGTGCAAGTCACAAGCAAGTCTCAAGTCTTAACCTTCAAGTCTCAAGCAAGTCCCAAGTTACTGTGGCGAAAAGAAAGCAAGTCAAGTCGAGTCACTGCTAGAAGTCAAGCAAGTCAAGTCAAGTCATTTATTTTGGTCAAGTCACAAATCAAGTCAAAATACTGATCTACCCCAATTTTCACCTTTAAATCAGTTAACAGTCAGCGGTCAGGAAAGGTTTTGTTTTATTTTCAACATTAACAAAACTGCTTAGTGCTTTTCTCTTGGCATATTAAAGAAACACTTTGAATGCCCAAACAGCTCAAAATCCTTCGTCCGGTCATGTTTCAACACCACAGTCACTAAAAACATGTTAAGTATTTCCATTGATAAACAGCCAGTGTCCTAAAAATCAGAACACACTGAGGTGTTTTAAGTGACTGTGGTGTCAGAAACATAACAGGCACATACATTTTATTTTAACACATCTTGAGAAAATGCAAATATTTAATAACTTAAAAAAGTAAAGTCATTTCGAGTCATATGTCTCAAGTCAAAGTCAAGTCTCAAGTCATGAATACCAAGTCAAAGTCAAGTCTCAAGTCATGAATACCAAGTCAAAGTCAAGTCATAAATATAAAGTCAAAGTCAAGTCTCAAGTCATTAATACCAAGTCAAAGTCAAGTCATGAATACAAAGTCAAAGTCAAGTCTCAAGTCATGAATACCAAATCAAAGTCAAGTCTTGAGTCATGAATACCAAGTCAAAGTCAAGTCTCAAGTCATGAATACCAAGTCAAAGTCAAGTCTCAAGTCACGAATACCAAGTCAAAGTCAAGTCATAAATACAAAGTCAAGTTTACAGTCATGAATACCAAGTCAAAGTCACATCATGAATACAAAGTCAAAGTCAAGTCTCAAGTCATGAATACCAAGTCAAAGTCAAGTCATGAATACCAAGTCAAAGTCAAGTCTCAAGTCATGAATACCAAGTCAAAGTCAAGTCGAGTCTTTTATTCATTTTAGTCAAGCAAGTATCAAGTCCTCAAACTGGTGACTTAAGTCTGACTTAAGTCAAGTCATGTGACTCGAGTCCCCCACCTCTGATAATGTGTATTTCATCTGTGCATTTAGCCATTTGCCTTAACTACAGCTTTAACTCTTGCAGTTCTGTGATCTTGAGTTGGTCCATTACATAGTTTTTTTTTTAGACAAAACATCTCAACAAATAGACTTCTTAGCTTAGAGATTGATGGAAAGATAATGGCAGACTGAGCTGCAGGATATGATAACATACAAAAAAGTCAGTTAGTGTTTTAGCATTTACAGCAGGGGTGGGGAACCTATGGCCCGAGGGCCGTATGCGGCCCGCGAAGTCATCTGGTCCGGCCCCCCGCGCAGCTGAGTCTGTGTCTCAGCTGATCTGTCAGAACAGGGCCAATGCTTCCTGTATAGTTCTGGCTCCGTTCTGACAGTCTGAGTAAGTCACAGGTGGAGTGATATCAAATGCACTCCGCCTTTGACCAATACAGGAAACATCACCTCTTCCTCCAGCGCAGCGCCGCTGCACGCTACACTTCTCCTAGCCAGCATTTCCTGCCAGCAGCACACACAGCAGTACCAGCCAGAGGCAGCAGTACCAGCCAGAGCCAGCAGTACCCACAGCAGTACCAGCCAGCTGTACCCATCAGCAGTTATTTTCAAAACTTACCACCACAAAGAGTCGACTGCGCTTCAGACTGACCGACGCAAACCTGGAAAACCAGTTGCAAGTAGCAACATCATCAATACCAGCTAATATCACACACCTTTCCAAACAGAAGCAGTTGCAGCCATCACATTAGGGGTGAGTTAATTAAATGTTTGACCAAATATTACAGGCACATTTTTAGGTTGATAATTTTGTACGGCCCCCCGAAGGATTTTACAAATACCCAAATGGCCCTTGGAAGAAAAAAGGTTCCCCACCCCTGATTTCCGATTACAGTGTTAGATATAAAACCAAACATCTCAGCTATGCAGAATGACAACATAGTAAGCATGAGATGGGTCATCATTGTTTTTACTGTCCTAACATGGGCTTGAAGCTTGGACTGACCCATGTCCATATCCTTCTGTTTCATGTTCTGGATGTGCTGTAAGAGTGAGCTGAGTGAGTTGAGAGTGAGACCAAAAAAGGCAGACAGCAGACAAAAATATTGACAGTTACCCCATACATAAGGTTAATTTGTAATGTCATGTTAATGTTAACAGGTCCTACAGTGGTATTTCCAACTGCTCCTTCCTCAAGTCCAAAGTAATAGTCCAGAATACAGGTATACAGGCAACGAGTGATCCAGCTATTGATATCAGCAGGATATGGGGTAGAAATGCTGACAGTTTTCTCTTCAACCATACAAAAAGTTGGTGAGTGTAGTTTGCAAGGCTGATACAGAAGACAACACAGAGCCAAGAGCACAGTGCCAAGTCAAGAGTATTAAAGGGCCCCGGGCAATGCAGTGCACTGGGGCCCCACCAACACAATCACCCACAAGAATAAAAATTCAAATTATTGATAAGGCGACATTTATTGGTACAGCAGTGCCAGGCTAATGATAGCTTCTAAGTTGGGCGGCTGGGTCCGGTGAACACACACACGGACGGGAGTCAGACTCGACTGTCCTGTGTGTGCTTGTTCTGGTGGAGGCAGACAGGCATTCCTGCAGTTGACGTCTCCCCTCCACGGCCCAAGTGGCCTGACAACAGAGCAGGGCCAACAAGAGCTTGCCACCTACTAGGAATCGGGACTAATGCTTGGCTGGTTCGCTGGGCAGGTGGGGCACCCGGGCAACTGCCCAGTATGCCCATTCGGTAAGATGGCCCTGCAAGAAGTCATCCAGTTGCTGTGGTAGTTCTTAAACATATTTTGGAAGAATAACGGTGAATATGCTTCCATCACAAAGGTTTGAAATCCAATAACCCAATGTCTCCTTAAATAATAATTACACACTTCATAACAATGTTCACGAGCCCCATGATGAAATGGATTTGGTCACACATGTTAATTGTAAATCTCCTTTTCGCATATTTTACATTGAAAATGACAATAAAGCCATTCAGCATGATCCCTGTGCCACTTTCCAGGATGACCATGGCCAATGCAAAGAACCACACAGGAAAGGTCATAGCTAAGCTTGTAAAGATGACTACACAACTGCTTGAATGTGGAGGAAATGTTCACCAGATGAAACTGATGCAAATGCTACCTGGGTATTGGTTACATGTTTTTAAAACTAATGAGGAAACTGGATAAGTTTGCATGAAAAGGGCTTTGCATGAAAAGTTTGCATGGTGCCTGGAACATCAAATGCGAAAAGAACCTGAAATAATATTTGAGAGTGGTAGTGAATTAGGTAAAAAGTCCAGAGAAATTTTATTGGATGTGTATGGAGGAGTGTTTGGTACAAAAGTTCATCTCATTTGAAGGACTTTTTGAAACATTTAATGTTTAAGAGCAAACACATTTTGGGGGAAAACATGTCCCCTTTAAGGGATTGAACAGTCGATGTTAATAACATTAAAGGAGTTGTAAAGTCAGAATTTTTTTTTTATCTAAATGCATAGAATGCATTAAGATAAAAAACAAAAAAAAAAAAACAAAAAAAAACCTTCTTGTTGTAGCAGCCTCCCCAGCACCCCCCTAATACTTACCTGAGCCCCATCTCTTTCCAGCAATGTCCACGAGTTCCTCAGCCGTCCGGGACTCTCTCTCCTGATTTGCTGAGACACAGCCATTGGCTTCAATGGCTGTCAATCAAAGTCAGTTAGCCAATCAGGAGATAGAGGGGTTAGGGCCAAGCAGCAGCTCCGTGTCTGAATGGACACATGGAGCTGCAGCTTGGCTTGGGTGCCCTCATAGCAAGCTGCTTGATGAGGGACCCGAGAAAAGGAGGATCTGGGCCACTCTGTGCAAAACCAACTGCACAGAGGAGGTAAGTATAACATGTTTGTTTAAAAAAAAAAAAAAACAAGACTTTACATTCACTTTAAAGCTGGGTTCACACTTCTGCAAATTGGATTTCCGGCATCCAATTCGCATCACAGGAGATTGTAACTGGCTCCCAATGGAGCCGGTTTACACATCTGTGAGGCGGCTGTGGAGAGGATTGCACAGGTGTCCTGCGCGTCTTTGGCTCCATTTTTGGCCTGAATTCAGGCAAAACTTTAGGCCTGAATTGCCCCTGAAGCGGAGAACAGAAACACACCGGAACCCTGCTGTCAGCCACCTCCGTTTTAAGTGTGAACCCAACCTAAGACAGAATGCACTAAGGGACCAGTATTAAAGTTTAAAGCCTAAGTTTACCTAAAATAAATAAATAATTAAATAAATAAAAAAGCACAAGGGATAATACTTACCTTCAGGAAGATGTGTTACTGTTTCCTTCTCTTGCTGAAATCTTCCTTCTTTGATGCCCCCCCCCCCCCACCTCTGTTATCATAATTCTTCATCAAGATTGAATGACTATGCCTGCCCATTTCTGCCCAGCTAATCCCTTCTTACAAACTGTTACCACAGCTTCAATAAAAGAAACAGGATTTATTTGTGAAAGAAACAGAACTTGTGTATTGAGAACGGGTGGATAATTGATAGGTCCACCTCCTCCATGTATAAATCATGTTTTCACCATAATAACACCCACCACACCATAAGAATACAATGGCACAAGGCATTGGAGGAAACAAAATATTGGCAAAAAGAGGACACAGCAGCTTACTGAAGGTAAGTGATGTCCCTTGTGCTGATCTTTTGTTCTGTATTAGGTAAACATAGGCTTTAATGAAGACTATTGATCTCCTGGTGGCACTAAAAGCAGCTGTCAGGAGATTTTGTTAAGCCTTAACACAGATTCTCTTGCAATTTTCTTAAGAGTGACTTTTCAACTTCCTTTGATTTCTTGTATTACATTTTTTTTTTTCTTTTTACAAAGACATATTATTTACAAGCATCCAAGAAAACAATTTGAAACCAAGCTCTAGATTGCTGAGTCTTAAACAATTAAGTCCCAGGCCTATTTTTCACACTTTTTGTTCACAAGTTAAAATCAGTTTTTTTTTGCTAGAAAACTACTTAGAACCCCCAAACATTATATATATATATATATATATATATATATATATATATATATATATATATATATACATATATATATATATATATATATATATATATTTTTAGCAAAGATTCTGTAAAGTTAGCCCATTTTTTTGTATATTGTGAAAGATGATGTCACGCCGAGTAAATAGATACCCAACATGTTACGGTTTAAAATTGCGCACACCCGTGGAATGGCGACAAACTACGGTCAATAAAAATCTCCATAGGCAACGCTTTAAAAATTTTTAACAGTTACCAGTTTAGAGTTAGAGTGTTGCTCTTTTTTCTACATTATTGCTCACGCTCTGGTGATCGCGGCGATACCTCACATGTGTGGTTTGAACAGCGATTTCATTTGCGGCGCAACTTCCATATACGTTTTCTTTTGTGCGCAAGCTCACGGCGACAGGGGCGGCTAAAATTTTTTTTTTTTCCTATTTATTTATTTATTTATTTTCATTTTAATACAGGTTTAAAAAAAAAAAAAAAACTGATAACTTTTATTGCTGTTACAAGCAATGTAAACATCCCTTGTGACAGCAATATGCAGTGACAGGTACTCTTTATGGAGGGATCGAGGGTCTAAAAGACCCCAAAACCCTCCACTACACTTCCATGTATTCAAAATGCCGAAAACGGCATTTTTGAATGCACTCACTTTTTAAATCTGCCGCCTTTAGCAGCCGAGTAACCCGGAAGTGACGTCATTGACGCCACCTCCGGGTTACGTCATCGGAGACCCGATCGAAGCCGCATACAGCTTAGATCGGGACTCCATCCAGCCGGCAGAGGTGCATAAGGTGGCGGGAGGGGATGTCCCCTCCTGCTCGCCGGGGTAACGATCGAGCGGCTCCCGAGCCACATTGGTCATTACTGCTGGAAAGCCGACTGCCGGCTCTAAAAAATGGTACCTGGATGATGCCTCTAGCTAGAGGCATCTCCCCGGTACAACCACTTAAAGTGAGCCGGCGTACGGGTATGTCAGTTTGCGTTAAGTGGTTAATGATTAATCTCTGTTCTTTTTCTTTCTGTGCTACAAAAAATCACCGGAAATATTTCCCTTAACTTGGAATTGGCCTGAATAATGATGAGAGCTTCAGCAGTTGGACAAAACATCATAAAGAACCAGCTGATTATGAACACAATAGACATGGATGAAGATGAAGCAATAAAAGACCTGGAAACGTAAAATAGGGCATGTACTGCAAGAAAAAGCAACATTGTTTTTGTAGCATTAATGAGGGATTGGAGTTTAGAACCAGTAAAACCAGAATTTGTTATTTTCATGTTCCATATGTGTCTAACAAGAGTAAATATAGTAAAAGAAAGAGAAATGAGGGAGAGGCTAAAGGGTAAATAACAGCCAAGTATCCCCACTATCACACCAAAGAAGAAGTCAGTAGAAAGGCTCTCATCAATGACCATGGAGTAATTTGATGAATTAGAGATAGTTTGTTCAATAGGAATAATGAAAACCTTCCAGACAGATAAGACACTTAAGAGAAATGATCCTGCTGCTGATACAAACAGAAGCTGCCGTAGAAACATTGTGATGGACTTCTTGACCCAAACAAAAATAGTAAAACGTAGGTTAGAGATGGCTGAGCAGTAGTAGGTGCACAGAAAGGCAGTCAACCAATAATCAAAGTAGGTCAGTGTAGAAAGAGAGACGGAGAAGGTCCAAAAAAGTTCTTTCTCAAAAAACTTGTGGAACCATACAAGAAAAATGATGAAAATCAAGGTCAAACATAGCTGTAGAAGGCTGTTCACCAGTCCTTTGGTCAGATGGATCAGATCACATGGTTTTAGTTTCTGTCTTGCTTTGATGCTTTTTACATGAACAAAGAAAATGCACATGTTCAGAACAATCCCAGTGGTAGTTTCCAACAAAATTATAATTATTATAGCAATATACAGTGGAGGAACCATGTTGGATGTCCTGTTTCTAAAGTTTAGCTGTTCCGTTTTCCACCGTCTCTTTCAAACAAACAATGCCTGTAAAAATCGAGGTGCTCAATGATATCTTAATATTTCCGCAAGCAGTCAAGAGCTGAGGTTTCATAGCTTGTAGTCTATATATTTATATGGAGTGGTAATTCAATATGAAGGTAATTTTGACTAGCAAATACTCTCTTCCCGTGACTCAGCAAGTGTATGTCAAACCCTTCCAGCACCACATCTACCAGAGAGAGAAATAGTCACAGGTTTTCTAACCTTCTGATTGCTGTCCCCCCATCTCCCCTGCAAAATAAGTTATACATTGAAAGTGTTTGTGCTAGGAGAAGATTTTCCTCAACCATTAACTGAGAAGCTAATTGTTTAGGTGCGTATGTTAATTATGCCTCTGCAATTACCTGGAAATAAAGGAAAGAGAGATGCAGGACTCTGTAGGTGCTTGGTAAACAGAGCCATATATTGAATCAAGTAAAACCATAGTATTTATTAAATTATACAAACAAAGATAAAAACATTGATACATCCTAATATCAACATCCATAAAAAGTAGATGACAATGCTTTTTAGTTACATTGCTGTTTCCACGCTTTTAATTTGACATGTTTCACCATACAGGCTTCTTCAGGAAAAGGTGCTATACAGTAACTACTAAATGAAAAAAAACATATATCAAAAGAATGCACTTATAAACATAATTCATGTGGGGGGCGTTGCTACCGCATGAGTGAATGGCAGCTTGAGAGCGCGGCTCCTCCTCACCAACGGGGATCCCAGCAATAAGAGGCGATCTACCATAAGACAATGCATTAGAGGTTACAATGGAGAATAATCACATTGCAATCTCTTTTTTTATGCTTCTGTGCTTGATTTATAACATTCCTGATTGATAAAATGTGTTCTGTGAACTGTTGCTTTGTTCCTTGTGAACAAAGCAGTCAGGGATTCCCTTCATCTATACCAGGCCCTTATCCTAGATGAGGGTCTGGTATAAATGTTAATGGGGACCCCAGAGAAAAAGAATGGAATAGGGTTCCCTATAAAAATACACATTGAACTCCTATCCTAAGAGGTATGGTATAAATGCCAAGGGTGACCGCATGTAAAAAAAAGTAAATGCAGAAAAGGAGAGGTGAGTGTGCACCCTCCCCCCCCCCTCCCCACTGACTCATTTTAGGCCACATGCTCTTCTTGATGAGGACAAGGGTTTCTTTCCCATATCTCTAACCTAGTGGTTGTGGGGAGCTATGGGAGGGAGCCTTTTTGGAAAATAAGATATCCAGATATTGATAAAAATGTAAAAAAATAAATAAATAAATAAAAATGGGCCACAATGTAAATCCATCAACAATCAAATCATCCACTGATGCAGATCCACATTGATCATGATGAACAACGCCCACTGACCCACCAAAAGATACAAATGCTGACACAATCAGCTCCTGAAGACTGCCTGCTGCAAATTACAGCCCCCATTTTTTTGTCGCAGAATGTAAACAAAGGAGCAGGGCCTCCTGAATGATGTCATTGGTCAAATTTGGACCTCTTATAAAAGGTAAATGTAATACCGCTGCCAGGGCCGCTGATAGGGGGGGACCACCAGCCCTCTTGTAGGGGGCCCGAGCACACAAGGGGGCCCACACAGAGAGGGGGATTAGTGATGGACAACAAATACAGAAATCTTCCTCCAGCACCTGAATCTGATCTGTCCCCCTCCCTGCTATCAGCTTTTATCTGCTGAGAAAGAGACAGTCATCCCTTCACTAATCCCCCTCCCTGTGTGGGCCCCCCTCCCAGCACTGGCTCTAATGTTATCTCTACTCAGGAGTTTATTTGTAACTTTGTTTCTCTCTCTCTGTCTCTTTGATCACTGAGCTCCAACTGCCCAGCCTGTATATTTTTCTCATCTCATCTTCATTTTTATTTAACATATTTTTTTTTTTTAGATTTAGCAGGAATCATGTGAATTATGTTATATTTGTGTCTGCTAATAGTGATTTTGTTGTAATTTTAGCTAAATATATCTTTAATATTTTCTTTGGGGGGGGGGAGCCCTGCCAGGTAGTCTGTATGGGGCCCCACGATTTCTAACAGCAGCCCTGACCGCTGCTAAAATGTTTTACTTTCTGCTGCAGGTGGATGATCAACTCATTTGAACACCAGCTTACTTCAGTCATTTGCCAAACCTCTGAAGAGCCAAAATTCAGACCTAATGAGAAGCTCACCCCCAGGAGGCACCATCACATAGGAGTTAAACACAACACTGCTCAATGAACATTCTCTCAAAGAACTCTAGAGTTCCACAGAAATCTGTTTTAGAACGACTGATCTACAATTACAGCTATATTCCCATCTATGTATTACAATGTAATCAGATCACTCTTATGAAACAAGCTAGATTGGTAAAGAAACTGAAAGACTGCAATCTCCATCATCAATAAGGTATAACTTAATCTAAATAACTGATATGCTGATTAAATGGCAACATAGATTAAAAAATAAGACTCTCAGTTGGAGTCACTGATAAGTAGAAGGCAGGGGGTTCACAGTGAGTTCTTAAGAAACAACAAGCTCAAGGAGGTTGCCCTCAGTGTGGTGATATGTCCTCAGTGTGGTATTCTTTGTACCTAATGTGGACACAAAGTCAAATAGTGAGAATTTGCTATCCTATGAGGTACATCTAGAAATGTCCAATTGTGTCCCAGCAATACCATGAAAAATCTACCTGCTGTTTTAAATTTCTCCTAAACAGTAGCAGTGTATTTCTTGTGCCAATGCACCCCTGGTCTGTATCCTCATTGCTTTATATCCACTCAGCACATAGACAAAGGGCAGTACAAGAATAGTTGAAAGATATCAGTTCTAAGGACAATCACTCACAGCCACATCCTTTAATAGTAGAATTGTTAAAAAAAGAGAAAGAGAAGAACCCAATGGGTCTCCATGGTTGGAAAACTCAACCTCAAAGAGAGGAGTTAGCCCCCCTTATTCTTCTCATCATGGGAATTTCTAGGGTGTGAGGTTATCATAAATTGGAAGATCACACAGGGATTTTAACCACTTAAGCCCCAAAGGATTTGGCTGCTCAATGACCAGGCCCTATTTTGCGATTCGGCACTGCGTGACTTTAACGGACAATTGCGTGGTTGTGCGACGCTGTACCCAAATGAAATTGACGTCCTTTTTTTCCCATAAACAGAGCTTTCTTTTGGTGGTATTTGATCACCTGTGCAATTTTTTTTTTTTTGCGCTATAAACAAAAAAAGAGGGACAATTTTGAAACAATAAAAATATTTTGAAATTCTCCAAAAAAAAAAAAATGTAAAAATCTAAATTTTTTAACATTTTAGGCCAATTTGTTTTCTGCTGCATATTTTTGGTAAAAAAAAAAAAAATCGCAATAAGCGTATTTTGATTGGTTTGCACAAAATTTATTGCGTTTACTAAATACGGGAAAGATTTATGTCATTTTCATTGCTTTTTTTTACTAGTAATGGCGGGACTGCGACATTGCGGCGGACAGATCGGACCCCTTGACACTTTTGGGAGTACCAGTGACATTACTACAGTAATCAGTGCTATAAATATGCTCTGTTACTGTCAAAATGCTACTGGCAGGGAAGGGGTTAACTTTATTGGTGATCAAGGGGTTAAGTGTGTCCCTAGGGGCGTGATTCTAACTGCGGGGGCGTGGCTTGTGATGTAATCACAGAGACATACGATCCTACATAGCAGGATCGCATAGCCTCTGTGCTTACATCAAGGAGAATGACAGATGGCTGTGTTTACATCAGCCGTCTGTCTCTCTCCCTCTGCAGCAGGAGATCGCGAGTGGCCGGCGGCCATCGGAGCTGCCAGTCACTCGCGCTAGCTCCCCAGGGAACGAGCGGGGGCAGGAGCACGCCGGCATACGCTCGCCTAACACAGGTGGCTGAGCGAGTGACGTACCCCTATGTCACTTTGCCCAGCAGCAGCTGCCTGCCGCAGTATATATACTGCGGTGGGGGGTTGTTATGTGGTTAAAACAACATCTTTATTCATTTTATCAAAAAAGAGGTAAAAACATAATATATATATAAAAAAGTGTTTTACAACCATATTGCGGGCATGTCTGCCTGGATACATTCAATGTAGATACAGTGCTGATAGGTCCTACGCGTTTCTCTGAGCAATGTGCTCATTCAATAGCTTCTTCGGGGACCAAATGTAGTACTTAGAGACTGTTTCTACAGACAGCAATTGGACCACATTGGGGGTAGGCCTAATGATGGGCACTGGACCGCACCAATATATCTCAAAGACAGACCAGGACAGTGATAAGACACGGGACCGAGCGGAAATCCACTCTCATACTGACATCCATTCTAAAACTGGGCAATCAGGGTGGAAAGGAAGAAATCCCCGTCTTCTGTCCTGTGTGTGCAGGGAGCAAGGAGTACAAGGAGGGGTAAATCATTAATGGGGAAAATATCAGCTGTGGGGAGCCTACAGAAAATGATAGCACGTTTTTTGTTCTCTGCTTTCCTTTTTTTGCCATACCTTCCACAGTTTAGGTCTCCTTTAATGCCTTCATAACTGTACACAAAGATACCGCATTGTGCTTTTGTAGGAAACCTTTGGATCTTTTGGCATTTTGGCGCTGGCGCTCGCATGCACCTGTGACAGATGTTGGCACCAAAATGGCTATTTAAACTCAGCCAGTGCTCAGGATCAGTGTTGCTTCATCCTCAGCCTCCTGTGTATCCTGTGTTCCTGTGATTCTGTATCCTGATTCCAGTTATTGACCTGATTTGTCTTGACCACTATCTGAACTCCACCTGCACTGACCTCGGCTTGTCCTCCTTTTGTTTGCTTCATTAGCTCATGCTTCTCTGATCGGTTTCAGACCTGACTTGTTTTATGCTCCTGCCAATGCCCTGTGCCCAATCTATCCTGCCTGTGTATAAAACTACCTGTCTGATCATGCTACTCTGCCTGCTGTCATTGGTACCTGCTGCCTAGCACCCTGCTGTTCTGGCTGACCTACTATATGCAAACAGCCACCATCCCAGCTGCCCACAGTCCCCGTGCCAGCCTGCCTCAGTCTGCTGCTTACGCGCTTGCTTGCTTACAGGAATCTTCTGATTACTTCAGCTGCCCAGCGTGGACACCTGCCCTGCTGCTTGCAAAACCCACAGGCACTCGTGCCATTCTGTACTCCCATCTGCACTATCAGGGACCCCGAGTTAGAGGTGTCAGAGATAATTTAGTGGTCCCACTCATATTTTCTCCCCCATGGTAATACACTTCCAATATTTCCTTGGGTACCAATAAAGCACACGAGACAAACCTCAACATAATTTTATTTATACTTGAGATAGATTCTATTTTTATTTTATTTTGCTTCCATACAAATGTTTCTCAAACCTGTAGGCTATAATGCAAAGGACACAAAGCCTTACTAGCACAAACATAGTATAAATAACAAAGTTCACACAGTATAAACTAAAAAAACATGAACTAATAATAAAACACCAAATTCATGGTGAAAAAAGATTTGAAGATACGGAAAACTGTGAAAATAGAGAATTTACATTAAATAATTGCTAAACCCCAAAGCAAAATGTAATATATTGAAGGTTACCAGTCCTTAGATGGAGTGGCTGCATTCATTTCTTTTTTTCAGGACATTTTCAGCAAGTACAAAAAATAACTGCTGATCCTGACAGCATTGAAATATCATTGTCACTGCCTGAGAGCTTGAAGGAAAGCAGAAACATCATCATCTTTATTTTTTAAACTGCTATCAACCACGTAATGGAGGTGAACAGAGGCCCACATGTATTATTTTATTTTTTAAATTTTTTTAACAGCACACAACCCCCTCAAAAGGTTCATCAAAATACACAATAGACCCTTGGAGGAGCCAATTGTTTTGTTTTTTTTATAGACGCTGTCAAAGTAATTTGCTGGCAATTTTAAATATTTTTCCTTTGTAAATATCAGTGCTGCTGAAACACTTTCTGTATATCACAGAGATGAGCCCATTAACAGGCAGGATTACCCCCCCCCCAGGCGAGTTATATAGTTAGTTACATAGTTAGTCAGGTTGAAAAAAGACACAAGTCCATCCGGCTCTACTACAAATAAAAAACAAAAAACAGTAAAGAAAACCCAACCATACAATTCCATATACACAATCCTATACCCGCATTTAATCCAGAGGAAGGCGAAAAAACCCAGCAAAGCATTGTCCAATTTTCTACAGTAGGGGAAACAATTCCTTCCTGATCCCCCAAGAGGTATCTGCATATTCCCTGGATCAACTTTACCTATAAATATCCGTACCCATTTATATTATGTACACCCAGGAAAGAATCCTGGCCTTTTTTAAAGCAATCTAGTAAGCTAGTCAGAACCACCTCTGGAGGGAGTCTATTCCACATTTTCACAGCTCTTACGGTGAAGAAACCTTTCCGTATTTGGAGACAAAATATGTTTTCCTCTAGATGTAAAGAGTGCCCCCTTGTCCTCTGTGCTGATCTTAAAGTGAACAACTCAACACCAAGTTCCCTATATGGACCCCTTATGTGTTTATACATGGTGATCATATCCCTCCGTAATCTTCTCTTCTTAAGAGAGAATAAATTCAGTTCCTCTAATCTTTCCTCATAGCTGAGCTCCTCCATGCCTCTTATCAGTTTGGTTGCCCTTCTCTGTACTTTCTCAAATTCCCTGATATCCTTTTTGAGAACTGGTGCCCAAAACTGAACTACATATTCCAGATAAGGTCTTACTAATGATTTGTACAGGGGCAAAATTATATCTCTCTCTCTCTGTCCATGCCTCTGTTCCTCAAGAAAGGACTTTGCTTGCTTTGGAAACCACAGCCTGGCATTGCATGCTATTATTAAGCTTAGGATCTGCCAGAACACCCAGATCCTTCTCCGCTATGGATTCCCCCAGTTCTAATCCCCCTAGTATGTATGCTGCATGTATATTCTTAGCCCCCAAGTGCATAACTTTACGTTTATCAACATTAACCACTTCCCGCCCGCCCTATTACAGATTGACGGCGGGAATGTGGTTGTATTATCCTGACCGGACGTCATATGACGGCGGCAGGATAATACAGCTCTGGGCGCCCACCGGGGGCGCACAGAGCGGCGATCGATGATGCGAGGTGTCAGCCTGACACCCTGCATCTCCAATCTCGGTAAAGAGACTACTGACGTAGCTCTTTACCATGTGATAAGCCGTGTCCAATCACGGCTGGTCACATAGTAAACAGGAACAGCCGTTGATCGGCTTTCCTTAGTTCGTGCCTGACAGGCATGAGTAAAGGAGTGCCGATCGGCGGCTCCCCTGATAGGGGGGGGGTCAGAACTGGTAATCAGATCATTGATTACCAGTGCAGACCCTCAGGGGGGGGGATGCCACTAGAACCACCAGGGATGCCCACTATGACCCCTGGGATGCCCACTATGACCCCAGGGATGCCCACCAGTGCCGCCTATAAGTGCCCATTAGTGCCCGTCAGTGCCACCTATCAGTGCCCATCAGTGCCACCTATCAGTGCCCATCAATGCCGCCTATCAGTGCCTAGCAGTGCCGCCTATCAGTGCCCACCAATGCTGCATATCTGTGCTACCTATCAGTGCCACATATCAGTGCCTATCAGTGCCGCCTATCAGTGCCGCCTATCAGTGCCACCCCATCAGTGCCACCCCATCAGTGCCTCCTCATCAGTGCCTGTCAGTGCAGTCTCATCAGTGCAGGAAAAAAAATTATTTATTTACAAAATTGTATAACATAAACAAAAAAACTTTTTTTTTTTCAAACTTTTCAGTCTTTTTTTATTTGTTTAGCAAAAAGGAAAAAACCCAGAGGTGATCAAATACCACCAAAAGAAAGCTTTATTTGTGGGGGAAAAATGACATAAATTCGGTGTAGAAGCAGTGTTGCATGACCGCGCAATTGTCATTCAAAATGCAACAGCGCTAAAAGGGGAAAATTGGCCTGGGCAGGAAGGGAGGAAAGTGCCCTGTATTGAAGTGGTTAAACCTCATTTGCCACATAGTTGCCCAATGAAAAAGCATTGAGGTCAGCTTGTAAGTTGGAGACATCCTGTAAGGAAGTTATTCCACTGCAAAGCTTGGTGTCATCTGCAAAGACTGAAATGGTACTTTTAATCCCAGACCCTATATCATTTATAAAGATTTAAAAAAGTAAGGGTCCCAACACTGAACCTTGGGGTACACCACTGATAACCTTAGACTATTCAGAGTAAGAATCATCAGCCACTACTCTCTGAATTCTATCTCTTAGCCAATTTTCTATTCAATTACAAACCGATCTTCCAAGCCGGTAGACTTTACCTTACACATTAGTCGTGTGTGGGGAACTGTGTCAAACGCTTTTGCAAAATCCAAGTATACTACATCCACAGCCACCCCTCTGTCCAAGTATACCACGTCCACAGCCACCCCTCTGCCCAAGTATACCACGTCCACAGCCACCCCTCTGTCCAAATATACTACGTCCACAGCCACCCCTCTGCCCAAGTATACCACATCCACAGCCACCCCTCTGTCCAAGTATACCACGTCCACAGCCACCCCTCTGTCCAAGTATACCACGTTCACAGCCACCCCTCTGTCCAAGTATATCACGTCCACAGCCACCCCTCTGTCCAAGTATACCACGTCCACAGCCACCCCTCTGTCCAAGTATACCACGTCCACAGCCACCCCTCTGTCCAAGTATACCACATCCACAGCCACCCCTCTTTCCAAGTATATCACGTCCACAGCCACCCCTCTTTCCAAGTAAACCACGTCCACAGCCACCCCTCTGTCCAAGGTTTAACTTACCTCCTCATAAAAAGAAATCAGGTTTGTTTGACAACGTCTGTCTTTCATGAATCCAGGCTGTCTGTTGCTTAAAATATTTTTTTCTATGTGGTCTTTTATTAAACTCTCTAGTATCTTCCCCACTATAGAAGTTAAACTAACAGGTCTATAGTTACTTGGCAAAGACTTTGATCCTTTTTTAAATATAGGCACCACATTGGCCCTACCCCAATCCAGTGGTTCTATTCCAGTCCTTAACAAGTCTCTAAAAATTAGAAACAAAGGCTTTGAAATTACAGCGCTCAATTCTTTTAGGATGCGTGGGTTGATGTTGATATGATGGAGTTGAAATTTTTTAATTGGGTCTTTAAAAAAACTAGGATTCTGCCCAAGTGTATTTTTTAAAAATTGCACACAAACAAAACCTAACTTAGAAAATCACCACATCAACAAATTAATGGGAAAATTAGCGCTCCCCAAGGCAAGGACAACCAGGCTGAGAAATAAAAGATGAAATATCTCAGTTTTATCTCATCTGAGACCATTGTGAAATCCTCTCCCCGCAGCATTGTCTCCCACCTCAGGTACTGCAACACATCTCATCAATTTGTGTGTGTTTCCTTGCCAACCAATTACCAGAATTTTTGCCAAGAACCTTCAATAAACTGAGATATTTCATCTTTTATTTCTCAGCCTAGTTGTCCTTGCCTTGGAGAGCGCTCATTTTCCCATTTTTTTGTTGATGTGGTGCTTCTCTCATTTGGGTTTGAGCATGGGACAGCTGTACCCTTGACATGAGATACATGGCCATTCCCCACACATATATGTTTTTTTGATTTATTATCTCTGACCAGTTAGCTCTAAGCGCCACGTCTTTTTGTGTGTATAACTTAGAAAATTCCTGCTCATTTGCTACTAAGGCATCATTCACATGGGGTATACTAAAACGTATGCCCATGGAGGGTCGTATTTACCTGCATAGGGATGCACAGGTGTTTGGTGCATCCCCGTGTAGGCAGTGCCATTTAGGTCAACGGCTGCATGGGCACAGCCACTGCCCCCAAACTGACATCCGTGTGGGTGTGGGTGCACGACCCCGAATGCAGACAGCGAGAGCTCAGGGACATACACTCGGACCCACGCTGATGTCAAGTTGGGAGCAAACGGATGTGGTTGTGCGGTTGGGCAGTGCGGTGGCTAAGTGATTAGCATTCCCAACCATGGCACTAACTGCTTGGAGCTTGCATGTTCTTCCTGTGCCTGTGTGGGTTTCCCCTGGGTACTCGGGTTTCCTCCCACACTCCAAAGACATGCTGGTAGGTTAACTGACTCCTGTCTACATAGGCCCTAGTGTATGTATGAATGTGAGTTTGGGACCTTAGATTGTATGCTCTTTGGGGTTGTGTGTGTGCAATATATAAACTGACAGCACTATATAAGTACCTGTAATCAATAAATAATTGCTACATCCCAAATTACATCAACGGTACTGGATGCATAAAACACCTGTGCATCCCTTCACAGGTAAATTCAGCCTTGCAGGGGTGTATTCTGGAAATGTCCTGTGTGAACAAGGCCTTTTTTCATTCTTTTTTTATCACATTTTATTTTACATTTTTAAAATTTTTTGTAAATTTTCTTTTTTTAATATTTTGAAATTCAACCCCCCTCTCTGCATCCTGACAGCATTCCCGAGTGCAGGAGCAGAAGCTGCAGGTGGCAGGAGGGGAAGGAGGGATTGCCAGCCAGCAGCGGGGGACTAGAGAGGTGGGGGCCACTGGGGGAGTTGAAGTTGCGGGGGGGGACATATTTTGGTGCCCTATAAACCCCTGCAGCACCTTAAGCCAGCAGGAGAGGCAGAAGGGGGAAGCCGGAAGCTGCAGGATAGCTGCAGGGGATCGGCTTTGGGGGGAGGGGGGACTAGGCAGATTAGTGCAAGGGAAAATCAGTGCTGGGGGGAAGGCGAATGTAGGGGAAAAGGAAAGAAGAGAAGATTGGGGGGCATTTTATAAGAAGAGGATCGGTGGGAGGTGGAGAGGCTGGAGAAAGGGAAGCAGTGGCATTGGCAGGGGGTCACATTTGAGGTGAATAGCTTTGATCAGTGGCTTGTCAGCTGCTAGTCAGAGCTATCTGTTTATTCAGCAGAGTCTGTTGAACAGTTTTACTATAAGCCTATGGTCACTGAAGTGACCATGAGCTTATAGCAGGTGGAGAAATGTCTGGTCCGTATGGCGTACGGCCCTGGCAAGCTGGAAGCAGGGCTGTAGGTCCGTATGGTGTATGGACCTGGCAGCAGAAGGGTTAACGGCTGCTATGATAATTTTGTGATGCCTAACAGTTTATTTAAATCGCATTAAACAAAAAAAAGTGTTTGGTCTCATCACTCATGTTTTCCTAAAAATGGTTTACATCTTGCAAAATCTGCCAGGTCTGCCAGGGAAATGTCACTGCCACAGCTCATAGCTTTTCAGACCATAGGCTGCTGTGAACCTCACCTTATGTACATTATATTTCATCTTTGTATTTATCCATTTGCCTGGAGCTCAACTTTAACTCTTTCATTAGGGTGATCTTGAGTAGGTCGGTTACATAGATTTTTAAGACAAATCATCTCAATAAATAAACGTCTTAGCTTGGAGTTGGATTTGAAGATAATGGCAGACTGAGCAGTTGGATATGATAACATACAAAAAAAGATAGTTAGAGTTTTAGCATCTACATCTACAGTTTCAGATGTAAAACCAAGCATGTCAGCTATAAAGAAGCACAGAGCAAACATGAAATGGGCCATCATTGTTTTTACTGCCCTAACATGGGCTTGAAGCTTAGACTGACCTCTGTCCATATCCTTCTGTTTCATGTTCTGGATGTGCTGTAAGAGGGAGCTGATTGTGAGTACCAGTGAGATAAGAGTGAGACCAAAGGGCAGATAGCTGCCAAAAATACTGACAGTTATGATATATATTATGTTTACTTGAAATGTTCCACTAACGTTAAAGGGTCCTAGAGTGGCATTTCCAACTGCTCTTTCCTCAGGGTCCGAAGTCCAGAATACCGGTATACAGATAATGAGCGATCCAGATATTGATAGCAGCAACAAGTGGGGTAGAAATGCTGAAAGTCTTCTCTTCAACCACAAAAAAAGTTGGTGAGTGTAGTTTGCAATGCTGATACAGTAGACAACACAGAGCCAAGAGGTCATCCAGTAGCTGCAGTAGATTAAAAACATATTTAAGAAGAATATTAGTAAGTAAAGTTCTTTGGTAAAGTTGTGAAATCCGCTAAGCCAAAGTGCACCTTGTGTAGTCATTACACACTGAATAACAATGTTCACCAGCCCCGTGATGAAATGGACTTGGTCACACATGTTCATTGCAAATCCATTTTTCACATGTTTTACACTGAAAAGGACAATACAGGCATTTAGGATTATACCAGTCCCACTTTCCAGGATGGCCATGGCCAGTGTGAAGAACCACACAGGAGAGGACATTGTCGAACTTGTAAAGATGACTACACAACTGCTTGGATGTGGAGGAGTTGTTCACTAGATGAAAGTAGAACTAATGCAAATTTTCCCTGGATATTGGTTACATGTTTTTAAAACTAATGAGGAAACTGGATATATTTGCATGAAAAGGGCTGAGCATGGTGCCTGGATAATCAAATGTGAAAGAGTCTGAAAAAATATTGGAGAGTAGTGATGAGCCAAACAACCCCCCTGTTCGGTTCGGACCAGAACATCTCGAACAGGGGAAATGTTCTAGCGAATATACGAACACGAACATGAAAAATCACAAACTAACAGAAAACACAGCGCTTGCAAATATGATGATTACAAAGTGCACAGTGACAACAAACAAAAAACACACTGACCTAAATCAGTGAATCAGCGCTCACTGTACCAACAGGATGGGGGAGACCACACTGTAGGTGGAATTGAAAACGTAAGTGGTATAGACAAACTATAACAGGGAAGCATGAGCATGAATTAAAAATGCAATGAAACATCATTGGAACAGAGGGAACATATATAAAAACCTCATCCGAGGGTCATAGATATTCAGTCAGGTGGAGGAGCCGACAGGTCACCATTGTGTCACTTCCGGTTCCGGTTTCCGGCCACTCCTGGTTTCCGGACACCAGTGGCGTTAGCGAGGCTGCCCATCCAGGGAGCCTTTGCCATCTGCAGGCTTCAGCACAGTGCCTGGATTGTGAGCTCCTTCAACACATAACCGTCACCTGGACCTCACAGCCCGCTACTTACCATCTGGCTTCACTGTGGAGACCCCACATATGCTGATCTTGTTTTATCTACATGTAAGTTGATACAATAAATTGTCTTGTTTTACATCCACCCCTGTGACTTGGCGCCCTTGTCTTCCTTTGTATTACAAAGTGCACAGATGCTTACATTTCAGAAAGTGCAAACTGCAAAGAACCAAGGATGTTGTGCAAAATAGTGCAAAGATAAACAATTTAGTGCAATACTTTAATATAGTGCTTGAAGTGCCAAATAATGTCCAAAAGAGTGCAATATACTTGAAAAGGTGCTAGTGGTGCTACGAATAAAGTGCTGAAGTGCTCCAAAATAATAGCTGGTGCCAGGTGTTTTGATCCCCTTCTGGGATCCTTCTCACCAGAACTGGTGGACCCCTTTAAGGTCAAAGGAAGCTTATCACCAAAGGGAAAGATCCTCCAGGCTGACTCCCTGTTGTAACCCTTACTGGATGGTTGCTCAGATCAAAACGAAGTAATGAATCCTCTCAGTGATGCCAATTACAGCATTCAATAATGGCCCCTTATATATGTTGGCCCTGGGTAGCTCCAAAAAAATAGAAAATCCACATAGTGAAGCCCGTTTTTTAATAATATTTATTCCCAAATAGAATACTAAATCGCTTGGGTACTCTTCTCTTCAGCCTTTGGGTCTTAATATAGACCTGATTCTAAATTGTTTCCTTTCTAATTGAAGATCTTAAACAATTTTAATATATTTATTAATAATTAAAGTCTGATTTCTTGGTATATTTTATTATTTTGTTTTTTAGGATTTTTATTTTTAAAAGTTGGTGAGAAGGATCCCAGAAGGGGATCAAAACACCTGGCATCAGCTATTATTTTGGAGCACTTCAGCACTTTATTTGTAGCACCACTAGCACCTTTTCAAGTATATTGCACTATTTTTTGGACTTTATTTAGCACTTCAAGCACTATATTAAAGTATTGCACTTATTTGTTTATTTTTGCACTATTTTGCACAACATCCTTGGTTCTTTGCAGTTTGCACTTTCTATAATGTAAGCATTTATGCACTTTGCAATCATCATATTGGCAAGTGCTGTGTTTTCTGTTAGTTAGTTTTTCTGAGTTTTTACTTGCTGAACAGCAGCTGCATTATATATACACATATTTATTTGGTAATTTAATTTTTCACTTACCGCAGGTTTTAAATTGTCAACACTATTTCATTTTTTCCTTCTGGAACCTGTCCCCAGCAGCTATGGAAGTTTTAAATTTTATGAGTAGCAGAAATCTCAATGCAGAGGATTTCTTCTCACAAACTAATGTGGGGCTAAGTGTCAATCAGGGTTTTAAACAACTTAGGAATTTCCTAGATAAATAAATTAGGACCTGGTGGGACATTTTCACTTTGAATAAATATATTGAAGATGGTATGACCCCCAGAAGACTAAGGTGCGATGTAGCCCCCAACGATGGTCTTATAGATAAGGCATTGGAAAAAGGGTGGTGCACCTTCTTTAATCTCATGGAAAAAAGTTATTAGAACTACTCATTTCTAGGAAGAAGAAGAAACCTAAAATACTAGAGGCAAACATTAATGCCATCAAAGCCAAATTTGTTAATCTAGAAGAGACCACCGAGTTTAAAGATACAATTAAACATTTACATTTTGTGGAAAAAGTAGATAAAGAAACGCAAAAGAAAAAAATGAAAAAATATCTTAGGGACTCCAATGATTATAAGACCCACAAAATGTCTAAGTGGCAGGAAAAGCAAAAGGAGCAGGAGGGGGATTTCCAGGGCCTCCTCAAAAGAAAGGGAATACCCTTATATCACTGCTGCTATGTCTAATGCACCAGCTTATCCTAATACTAATAGATTTAGGTAAGGAGGATCCCACCCCAATGCCACATCTTATGAAAGTCCCGAGCCCAGGACACCTCAATATGGTATCTCCACTTACAATAGATTTGAGCCCCTTAGGAATGAATCCCCCCCTATGATCACTATTACAACTCTCATGGGTATGGTAATAACTATAGAGGTCGCCAGGGGACCCCACGACCATATTATAATAGAGGCCACAGACGGAGACGTGGGGATTATGTGGCTTCCAATAACTAGAGAGGCGATTTTCAGAGGAGAGGGTCCAGAAGACCTCCCTGGAGGGGAAGGGGAGGACCCAATCCCAGAGGGAAGGGAGCAAATTATTACCAACCAGACAGGAGGGAGGAGTGGAGACCTTGGAAACATATGGGACAACCTCAACCCTACAGAGAGGAAAGAAGGGAAGGACAAGCGGCTGCAGAGGAGGGAAGAAAAATAAAAAGAGAAACCTGATAGAAGGAATCTTAATTTAAGTGACGTCACATTTACAGAGGATGAACTTAAAGTGTTAAAATTAGGTTTAAAATTTGCTCCAGACAAAGATTTTAACAAGTTCGACAAGTATATTGATTTACAAAAATGCATTAGAAAAATAAATATCAAAAAACATTATGCAGGGAAACAATTTAGTGACAACCAGAGAATAGAGAACTATACTCATACCCAATTGCGAAATAATTCTATTTTTAACCCTAAGCCGACCAATAATCAATTTGTAGAAGTCTTCAAAACCCTGGTAGAAAATTATTTGGAAAAATTGAGAATACATCCATCTAGAAAGAAGAATGACATTGAGAGAGGACTTAAATCATTAGAAAAAAAGAAACGATATAGTTATCAGATCAGCTGATAAAGGGGGAGGACTTGTTGTTTTAAACAAAAAAGATTATTTACAGTAGAAGAGCTTAATAGATTGGTGGGTGATAAGGACACCTATGAAGGGTCAAAAAGCAATCCAACGAATAAATATAAAGCCAAACTCACCAAATTGATAAAATGGGCTAGTAAAGAAGAAATATTAAACAAAAAAGAAAGCAGGTATCTGTTACCGCCGGATGCACCCAAGATTCCGGTCATATACCAACTGCTGCCCAAAATTCATAAAGACAGAAACACCCCCCCCCCCCCCGGGAGACCCATAGTTAGTGGGGTAGATTCTTTGTTTTCACAATTAGGTGAATATTTGGACTGCTTTTTACAGCAAATGGCACAGCAGGGACAATCTTATCTTAAGGATGGAAAGCATCTGATGGAATTATTAAGTGAGATAGATGTTAGTGATAATGATTTCCTAGATAGTATAGATGTCAATTCCCTTTATACTAACATCCAACAACATCATGCTGTATAGGCAGCAAAATGGGCTCTTGATAATGCTGGGTTGAAAACAAAGAAAAAAGAATTTCTCCCACAAGCTCTAGATCTTGCTATGAGTCATAATTTTTTCTGGCATGAAAAATAGTTTTATAGACAAAAAAAAGGGTGTGGCTATGGGAGCCAAATATGCTCCTTCCATAGCAAACATATTTATGAGTAAGTGGGAATATGATGCCATTTTCAGTAATATACCTTCTGAGCTCAAGGTGTACAGAAGGTATATTGATGACATTTTTATAGTCTGGAGAGAATCCCAGGATTCATTATCTAGGTTTCTGACCTATATTGTTGAAAACCAGTATGGGATTTCCTTTTCAGAAACCCATGGATTGCGTTCATTAAACTTCCTTGACTTGGTGATATATAAAAATAATGGAAAATGATTTACCAAGACTTTTTTTTCAAGGAGGTGGATAGAAATGGGTATATCCCACTTGGGAGCTGCCATCATCCCAGATGGCTGAGCTCCATTCCCAAAAACAATATGTTGAGGGTGAAGGAATTGTAACCTAGATGAGGATTATGACCAACAGGCTAATATGCTTGTAGGAAGATTTAAAGAAAAAGGTTACAAGACCAGAGATCTGCTTGCCACTAAGGATGAAATGAAAGGGATTGAGAGAAAGAGCTTGTTTCACACAAAAAAGGCTAAGACAAGGGATTTCAGTACAGCTTTTTTGACAGGCTATACACGTCAATACCAACAACTAGAGAAAATTATAAAAAAAATTGGTCCCTGCTTTTAAAAGATGAGGTTTTGAAAACCTTCTTAACTGCTAGGCCTGATTTTATCTACACCAAACCTAAGACTCTGCGATTAAGGTTGGCGCATAACGTCATCAACCCCCAGTAAAAACTTGTACTTTTTTGGACCAAGTAGGCTTTTTCAGCTGTGGAAAGTGCATGATCTGTAGAAATTTGAAACACCGTAAAAGGAAAACTACTGAGTTCAGATCTCACTCCCAAGGTGAAACGTATACTATTGATAAGTTCATTACGTGTGGATCCACACATGTGACTTATCTGCTCTCTTGCCCCTGTGGGCTCCAATATGTTGGGAGGACCACAAGGGAACTAAAAGTGAGGTTTAGAGAGCATGTGAATAATATAAAAAAGTGTTTAGAAACCACAGTCTGTCAAACCACTTTAGATTAGCACATAATCGTGATCCGAGTGGTTTGACTTTCTGTGGTATTGATAAAATAGAAGCACATTGCAGGGGTGGAAATCTGAAGAGGTCCACTTCTCAAAATGAAACGCAGTGGATCCATCGCTTGGGTACTCTTCAGACTTTGGGTCTTAATAAAGACCTGGATCTAAATTGTTTCCTTTCGAATTGGTGATCTTAAAAAGCTTTTAAATGATTTATTAATAATAAAAGTCTGATTTCCTGGTATATTTTATTATTCTGTTTTTTTAGGATTTTTATTTTTGATTTGCATTTAAATATTTTTCATTTGTATTCCCATTTTCATTTATTTTTATTTTATTTTTTATTTTCATTTTTAATTTCATTTATTTCTTTTATTTTCATTTTTTATTTTATTTCTTTTTATTTATGTATTTTTCATTTATCCATTTACATTTTTTTTTCATTTTCATTTAATTTACATTTATTTTTTAATTTCATTCATTTATATTTATTTCATTAATTACTTATTTACCTATTTTTTCAATTTTTTTTCTACTTACTTTGATACAATTGTGTTTAATATATTGGTATCTCATTATGCTTTCATAAATATTCTAACAATTGTTCTTAGATGTTTTAAACAGAAGATCGATGCGGGCAATTTTATTTATTGATATTAATGATGGAAGAGTAAAGCTTTATTGATATGTAAGAAATTGTAAACAGGAAGTGATGCCGGAAGGTTCTGGAGCCACGCTCTGATTGGAGCTTCGAATATTATGCGTTTCCTTAGCAGAGTACATAAGGATGGCTTGTCGCCGGAAGTGATGTCTTTGATAACGCCCAAGTGGGAGGGCGAAACGCGTCCACGTACTTCCGGTACAGAAGAGTCTAACGTCACTTCCTGGTTGCCGTGGAATGGACGCTGAAGCGGTGTTCCCGGAACTAGTTTGTATTGCAGCGACAGTGTTCCTATTTATGCCTTTGAATAAGGGAATAGATATTATTAAAAAACGGGCTTCACTATGTGGATTTTCAATTTGTTTGGAGCTGCCCAGGGCCAACATATATAAGGGGCCATTATTGAATGCTGTAATTGGCATCATTGAGTGGATTCATTCCTTCGTTTTGATCTGAGCAACCATCCAGTAAGGGTTACAACAGAGAGTCAGCCTGGAGGATCTTTCCCTTTGGTGAAAAGCTTCCTTTGACCTTAAAGGAGTCCACCAGTTCTGTTGAGTTGGATCCCAGAAGGGGATCAAAACACCTGGCACCAGCTATTATTTTGGAGCACCTCAGTACTTTATTTGCAGCACCACCAGCACCTTTTCAAGTATATTGCACTATTTTTTGGACTTTATTTAGCACTTCAAGCACTATATTAAAGTATTGCACTAAATTGTTTATCTTTGCACTATTGATGAGTAGAAAGAGAATCATCATGATAAGTAGAGGAGATATCATCAGTGTGGTGATGTTCCGCATTCTTTGTTCCTAAAATGGACACAAACTCAATAAGTGAGGATTTGCTATCTTATGAGAAATATTTAGAAATGCTAATTGTGCCTCAGCAATACCATGAAAAAAAAACTACCTGTTATCTTAAGTTTCCCCTAAAAAGTAGCAGTGTATTTCTTGTGCCCAGCCACAGCCGATCTACAGTACATCCTCATTGCTGTATATCTTCACAGAAACAACGGGTAGAACAAGGAGTGGTAAAGCAGTAATGGGGAAAAGATCAGCTGCGGGGAGCCTACAGAAAATGCACTGTGGTTTCAGATGAGTGGGGGTGCCAATAAGAATGAATGGCAGCCCCATGTGTTTGCAAAGGCGCATCGCGGTTTGCTTGCGGGAGGTTGCAGGTGCAGGAACAGGGGGCAATTTACTCTCTGTCCCACACTTGCAACCACCCACACAAGTGTGAACTAAGGCTGCTTTCACACTGTTCTGCTGGAAAAATACATTGAATGCATAAGTGTAAGTAGGTCCTCCCTGACTCAGGGGTTGCATACTACCAAGCTTTACTATAGGTCGATAATTGCCATTCAGATGCTCAGTCTATTAGTCACAGATGGTACAATCTTGGGTAATTGTAAAACATTGTCACTTTAATGGTCCCACTTATATCCCCCCAAGGTCAGACAATATGCTTCCATGATTTCCTTTGGCACCAATAGACCACACAAGACAAATCACAAAATAGTTTTATTTATAGTTGAGATTGATTTCATGCTTTTTTTTACTTCCATAAAAATGTTTCTTAAACCTGTAAGTTATAATGCAAATCACATAAAATTTTATTAGCATAAACTTAGTATTAATAACAACGTTTAAAGCAGTATAAACTATGAAACCATGAACTGTTAATAAAACAGCAAACATTATTATCTCTAAATTTATGGGGGAAAATAGAAGATTTGAGGGTACATTTTACTATTAGGCCCCTTTTACACATACGGTCCGATCAGATCCTCCATGCATCCCTATGGGGAGACATCTCCGCTGACACCCGCTGCCATCCGATCCGATCCTGGCCGGACGGATGGAAACCCTTTTTTCCATCCGTCTGGCGGATCAGATCGGATGGGATCGGATGAGAACGGACAGGCGGTCATTTCTCATCCGATTCTCCCATAGAGGACAGCGGGGATCTGACAGCTCCGTCTCCGCACACAGAGTGGAGATGGAGCTGTCATCTGCCTGCTCAGTGGAGATCAGCGGATCGATCCCCCGCTGAGCAGAACGGAGTCCGTCGGCGGAACGGACAGGTGTGAAAGGACCCTTAGGCATTACAATGGGGTTTAGTTATTAAAGCTAGAAAGGGCAAAATTTGTTACAATTCTGCAGAGAAACCAATCAGCTTCTAACCTCAGCTTGTTTAATTAAACTTTAGTAATACAACCTGGAAGCTGATTGGTTTCTCTACAGAATTGTGACTAATTTTGCCCTCTCTAGATTTAGTTAAATATTAAATAAGTTAAATATCTTGACGGTTACCAGTCCTTAGATGTGGTGGCTGCACTGGTTTTCCTTTTTTAGACTACAGACATTTTCAGCAAGCATAGAAAATACCTGCTGATCCTGAGAGCATTTCAATATTCTTGTCACCATCTGAGAGCCTGAAGGAAAGCACAAACATCTTCATCTTTTTTCGGTAAGCTACTATCCACCAAGTAATGGAGGTGAACAAAGGCCCGCAGCACTGCATCTCCTGTGCCATGCCTGTACATACTGTGCCATGCCTATACCTACTGTGCCATGCCTGTACATACTGTGCCATGCTTGTACCTACTGTGCCATGCCTATACCGTCACCTGTGCTATGCCTATACCATCTCCTGTACCATGACTTGTGCCATGCCTGTACCATGACCTGTGTAATGCCTGTACCATGACCTATGCCATGCCTGTACCATCACCTGTGCCATGCCTATACCATCACCTGTGCCATGCCTATACCTTGACCTGTGCCATGCCTGTACCGTGCCTATACCATGACCTGTGCCATGCCTGTACCATCACCTGTGCCATGACCTGTGCCATGCCCTTACCATGACCTGTGCCATGCCTATACCTTGACCTGTGCCGTCTCCTGTACCATGCCTGCAGCCACTGTTTTGTGTCTCATGGTGGTCTAGTTGGGTCCAGTAGCTGCTGCATTTCCCACCCTAGGCTTATACTCGAGTCAATAGGTTTTCCCACTTTTTTGTGGTAAAATTAGGGGCCTCGGCTTATATTCGTGTCAACTTATACTCAAGTATACACGGTAGGTTGTCTGTGAGGTTTCTGGGTTTGGATCCTCTCCTGCTCGGGCTATTCTATCTGGCCTCCTCTTTGGTTCCTGTGTCACATCTAGACCCTCCTCCATCCCCTGGGGGGGGCTCTTCCTCAATAATCAGCATTACTCAACACCCATGTGTAACAGTTCACTGCCCTTCTGATGAAGCAATGTCTTACAAAACGCGTTTGGATTCACAACCTCATATCCTTTAGTCTCTTTGATATCTTTGAGGGCACCTTTGGAACTTGGTTATGGTGTTGCTATGTTTCTATTATGTTAAAATGATTTATTCTACATGTTGGATGCAACGAGGTTATGCAGGATATCATGAATTAAACACATGGTTTTGTGGAGATATATTTGTCTTTTTATAATGATGCACACACTCTATGGTGCATTTTAATCATGATCTAATAAATGTAATAATTTTTATATCACTGGTGTTTGGTGTGTAGCACCTCGAAAAGTCCCACTCTTTTCTATTTTTATGATACTGGATATTTCAGGATGTGGTGCATATTGTATCCACCTACCCCATTTGAGTACATAATACTATGGTTTATAATCCACATCAACACATACGGGTTTCTAAGATCATATTGAACTTTATTGATTTAAACCACTAAAATCTCCACCCACCACATGCAGGAATGATGGGTACATCCTCCTGGACAGATACATTAACTCTCTATAGGAACATTGTAAAAAAAAATAGTTGTGCTCCAAGTATTGTGGAGCAAATTGTTTATCTGAGACAGTATATAGTATAAGTCCAATAAAAGTTCATAAGTAAAAGAGATCATCCACATGGGCAGCTGGTCCAACTCTCTAGGTACTGGAAACAACTACAAGGTACAACAAACAAGGTATTGAAACTCAGAGGCAAAGCCCAACTCCTGAAAAACAACCCCATACCAGAATCCACTTTCCACCAAAAGATTTATACCAGTGCCCAAAGCAAGGTGCAGTGGCGTAACTAGAACCTTCAGGGCCCCGATGCAAGAACCCATAAAGGGCCCCCCCCCCCGACGGGCCCTTCCCTCCCAGCCTGGTTGCGGAACGCCAGGGCCGGTCGCAAGTGCAATGTTTGTGCCCCCTTTCAATGCAGAGTGACCACAGCGTGCCCCCTTTCAATGCAGAGTGACCACAGCCTGCCCCCTTTCAATGCAGACTGACAACAGCATGTCCCCATCTATGCAGACTGACCACAGTGTGCCCCCTTTCAATGCAGACTGACCACAGCATGCCCCCTTTCAATGCAGAGTGACCACAGCGTGCCCCCTTTCAATGCAGAGTGACCACAGCCTGCCCCCTTTCAATGCAGACTGACAACAGCATGCCCCCATCTATGCAGAGTGACCACAGCATGCCCCCTTTCAATGCAGACTGACCACAGCGTGCCCCCTTTCAATGCAGACTGACCACTGCGGGCCCCCTTTCAATGCAGACTGACCACTGCGTGCCCCCTTTCAATGCAGACTGACCACAGTGTGCCCCCTTTCAATGCAGACTGACCACTGCGTGCCCCCTTTCAATGCAGACTGACCACAGTGTGCCCCCTTTCAATGCAGACTGACCACAGCGTGCCCCCTTTCAATGCAGACTGACCACTGCGTGCCCCCTTTCAATGCAGACTGACCACTGCGTGCCCCCTTTCAATGCAGACTGACCACAGTGTGCCCACTTTCAATGCAGACTGACCACAGCGTGCCCCCTTTCAATGTAGACTGACCACAGCGTGCCCCCTTTCAATGCAGACTGACCACAGCGTGCCCCCTTTCAATGCAGACTGACCACTGCGTGCCCCCTTTCAATGCAGACTGACCACAGCGTGCCCCCTTTCAATGCAGAAAGCCAGTGCACTTACCTGCAGCAGCGGCGGCTTCTCCTCGAGTCCTCCCGCCTCCTCCTCGACCAATGGCATGTGTTTGCCTTTCGTCCAAGACCCAATCAGGAAGCGGGTCTTGGACCCACTTCCTGATTGGTTAGGAGGAGGATCTGTGTGACAATAGTGAATTTTCATTCGCTATTGTCACACAAATGGGTGGACTCGGGGCGCACTGCTCTGCGTCCCGGGTCCACCCTTTTCTGAAGATTTTCTGTGACTCACACTGTCAGGACGGAGCCATTGGCTCCTTCTGACGGCTCCACTGGCATGCACAGGCTCAGCGGCACAGGGGGGGGGGGGGGCGCAATGATTGTGCGGGCCGCAGGTTCCCCACCCCTGCATTAGGGGGTTAAAGCAGGCGGTGAGGAAGCAACATATTGCCTTTTCACCACCTGTCAAATGCCTCTGAAAAGCGATATGAGTATGGATCACTTTTCAGAGGAATAGCATTTTCTTGCTGGTACTATGAACAACCTGAAAAAAAAATGACTTCTGATTGTACACATATATGGGGTCAGGGTTAAAAGTAATGTGCACACACACACATAAACGCACATGTACACACATATACACACATATATATACTCATATATAAGCACATATACACACACATACTCATATATAAGCACACACACACACACATATACATAAAAGCATACACTTCCCAGTTGATGTGTCCCACAAAGCTGACAGGCATCACCCAGCTTATACGTGTTACCCACACATAGCCCCCCTCATATAACAAGCAACCCACACACAGATAATAAGCACCCCACACACAGCACTCCACAGTTGACAAGCTCCCCACTCAGAGCATCCCCCCAGGATTGGTGCCCGCACACACAACGCCTCCCAGATGACAAGCACACCACACATTGCTTCCTAGATGATAAGTGTCCCCCACACAACTGGCATGTAAGCACACACACGTACATATATCCATACACATATAAACACACAAACATACATACATGCACACACATACATATATAGATGCACATATGCAGACACATATAAACACAGTCACACATACATACATACACACACATACATACACACACATACATACACACACATACATACATACATACACACATAATGCACATACATACAGAAAGCCTTTTAAAAACGGAGAGAGAGAGGACTGTACCTACCTGTAAGTTCCTGCCGGGTATTGCACTGTAGGGGGAGGCAGAGAGCACAGCACACTCTCTGCTTTGCTTTCACTTTCCATTCCAATTTCCAATGTGATCACGATCAGCTCTTTCGGGAGGATCGGGGAGCTCGGTCTCAGCTGCGGTTGCCGATCCTCCTCTCTATACATACAGGCCCCCTGCAGCATGAGGCCCGGTCGCCATGGCGACCCCTGCGACCCCTGTACGTCTGCCCCTGGCAAGGTGCATAAAGACATGGATGAGCCAGTTTTGAGTGGAGGAACTTGACTGGTCTGCACAGAGTCCTGACCTCAGCCAGGCCTTCTAGTCCACATCAGAGCCTGACGTAACAAATGTGCTTCTAGAAGAGTGGTCAAACATTCCCATAGACATTCCTAAACCTTGTGGACAGCCTTCCCAGAAGAGTTGAAGCTGTTATAGCTGCAAAGGGTGGGCCAACTCAATATTGAACCCTACGGACTAAGACTGGGATGCCATTAAAGTGCATGTGTGTGTAAAGGCAGGCGTCCCAATACTTTTGGTAGTATAGTGTGTGTATGGGTAATTTTGCAGCAATTGACATGTCTGTTCATTGTTTTATCTTTTTGGATACTGTCTCTCTTACTTATTTATTGTATTGAGTTTAGCACGTAAATTAATTGTTAAAGGTTGGCACTTTTATATGGTTTTCATTTATAATACTTTGGAAATCATTTTTATTATTGCAAAGAATTTTTTTCTTTTATTTTTTTTTGCTTTTAATAGGGTCTATTTGGTAATAACACTATTGCACCTGCACTTTTTGAGTGATGGTTTTTAGGATACTATAATATTTAAAAGGATATTTTTGCTGTGATTTTACATTCTCTTCACTCAGTGTCTGTCTTACGTTTTATTACTTGTGAAAATTTCTCATAAAAAAAAGATTAAACATAAATTTACGGCATACAAATTGGTGTATTTATTAAAAAAAAAAAAAGACATGAAACATTAGAATGTAACCTAATTTTGAAGACTCATTGGCAGTTCTATCATTTTATTTTGTTACATCACGTCATGAAAATAAATAAACCGCATGCCAATGCACTGTAAACTAAAATTTTGTTGGAATCTGCTCCAACTTATAAATATGCTGTTATAATATATATCTGTTTTAGAAGCATTTAATGTAAGTAGGTCCTCCCTGTCTCAGGGGAGCTTTATTGCAGGTAGATAATTGCCATTCAACGAACGCTCAGTCCTTGAGTCACAGATGGTAGAATCTTAGATAATTGTGAAACAATGTTAATTTAGTGGTCCCATTAATATTTTCTCCCCCAAGGTAATGTAATATAAGCAAATAAACCATAAAAAATAAAAAAATAAATAATCCCTCATGCTAATACCGTGAAAATAATAGTGATTATACTACTCCAAACACACTAATTGGAGTAGCGTGCTCGTACTGTGATTAGTTGAATAGAAATACTGCAGCTTAAATAAACAAAATCAACAAAACAGTGTACATATTAGGCCCCGTTCACATAGGGGCGACGCTACTTCGCACCGCGACCTCCGAGGTCGCGGTGCGAGCAGTGCGCCGCGACCTCGGAGCGGCCGCCACGGACTTCATAACATTGAAGTCTATGGCGGTCGCCTCCTGGTCGCCCCAAAGAAGCTCCGGACCCTTTTTCTAAGTCGGAGCGACTTTTGTCGCTCCTATTAGAACGGGTCCGCAGCTTCCCTATGGGAGGCGACCTACGGCGACCTGTGAGGCGACCAGGTCGCCTCACAGGTCGCCTTAGTGTGAACCGGGACTAAATCAAATTACTACACCAAGTTGCGCAAAAAAATTAAAAAATAAACAACGTGCACGTGAGTAAACAAATGAATATTTTAAATAAATACAAAAAAATAAATTGGATATAAACAGTGAAAGTTCATAAAGTCTCACCATGTGTTCAAAATTAATTTAATTTTTTAACTACTTGCCTTCTGTGCACTTAAACCCCCTTCCCATCCAGACCAATTTTTAGCTTTCAGCGCTGTCACACTTTGAATGACAATTGCGCGGTCATGCTACACTGCTGTACCCATATGAAATTTTTATCATTTTTTTCACACACATAGAGCTTTCTTTTGGTGGTATGTAATCACCTCTGGGTTTTTTATTTTTTACAAAAAAAAAGAAAAAAGACAGAAAATTAAAAAAAAAAATGATTTTTTTCTTATTTTCTGCGAGTAAATGTTGAAAATAAATTTTTCTCCTTCACTGAAGGGCACTGATGGGCACTGATGAGGTGGCACTTATGGGCACTGATGAGGTGGCACTTATGGGCACTGATGTAAATAACTTCCAAGATTTCCAATAAAGCACACGAGACAAACCTCAAAATTATTTTATTTATAGTTGAGATAGATTCTATTTTTATTTTATTTTGTTTCCATACAAATGTTTCTCAAACCTGTAGGCTATAATACAAATGACACAAATCCTTATTAGCACAAACATAGTATAAATAACAAAGTTCACACAGTATGAACTAAAAAAAAAACATGAACTATTAATAAAACACCAAACATAATTATCCCCAAATTCAAGGTGAAAAAAGAAGATTAGAAGATAGAGAAAACTCTGAAGATAAAGAATTTACACTAAATAATTGCTAAACCCCAAAGCAAAATTTAATATATTGAAGGATACCAGTCCTTTGATGGAGTGGCTGCATTCATTTCTTTTTTCAGAACATTTTCAGCAAGTACAAAAAATATCTGCTGATCCTGACAGCATTGAAATATCATGTCACCACCTGAGAGCTTGAAGAAAAGCACAAACATCCTCATCTTTATTTTTTAACCACTTCTGGACCAGAAGATTTTCCCCCTTAATGACCAGGCCATTTTTTGTGATACGGCACTGCGTTATTTTACCTGACAATTGCACGGTCGTGCGACGCTGTACCCTAACAAAATTGATGTCCTTTTTTCCCCCACAAATAGAGCTTTCTTTATGTAGTATTTGGTCACCTCTGCAATTTTTTTGTGCTATAAACAAAAAAGAAGCAACAATTCTAAAAAAAAAAAAAAATATATATATTTTTCATATTCTGCTATATAACATTTCCAAAAAAAAAAAAATGTAAAAATTATTTTTTTTTTAACATTTTAGGCCAATTTGTTTTCTGCTACATATTTTTGATTGGTTTGCGCAAAAGTTGCCACGTCTACTAACTAGGGGAAGTATTTATGTCATTTATATTGTTTTTTTGTTTTTTTTTTACTAGAGCTTTCCTTTTTTCTTGCCTGCACAGGGATGCATGAAACACCTGTGCACCCCTGTACAGGTAAACAAAGCCTTGCAGGGGTGTATGCTGGGAGTGACCCGGCCTTACTGTCTTTTTTTTCTTTTTCAACTTTATTTTACATTTCTTACATTTTTTTGAACAATTTACTTTTTTAATCTTTTTGTACTTTAACCACTTGCCGACCGCCCACCGTAATATTACTGCGGCAGGGCAGCTCGGCTGCGTCCAGTCATGTAGTACTATGTGACTGGAGTGCATGTGGTTTTGGCGGCGCGCGCGCCGCCGGAACCGCGCTCCTGCTGTGTTTAGGCACAGCGAGAGGTGGGCAGCGGGAGGAGCTGCGGCGATTGCCGCTGCCCTCCCGCTATCATCCAGGAAACTGAGAGAAGACCCGCCTTCTTATGTAAACAAAGCAGGCGAGTCTTCTGTCACACAGGCAGGGAGAGATCAGGAGTTTCAGCTAAGCTACAACCTGATCTCTCTGTGCCTGTCAAAGAACCCCTCCCCCCCCCACATGGAAGAAAAATATATTTAAAATATATTTTAAAAAAAACATGTTTTATTTGTCCCAAATATATTGGATATATATATACAGTATATGGAATATATTGGAAATATATTTGAAATGCTACAATTTTGGCCATATTCAATATATTTCTAAAAAAATTTTCCCTAAATATATTGGAAATATATTTTTCTTCCATATGCCCCCCCCCCCCCCCCCACAGTCAGTAAGCATATTAGGCATACATTTAACCCCTTTGATCACCCCCGGTATTAACCCCTTCCCTGCCAGTGTCAATTACAGACCTGGCCAGCTGAAAGCAGGGCTGTAGGTCCGTATGGCGTAATAGTTTATTTAAATCGCATTAAACAAAAAAAAGTGTTTGGTCTCATCACTCATGTTTTCCTAAAAAATGGTCTACATTTTGGATATTCTGCCGGGTCTGCCAAGGAAAGGAAATGTCACTGCCACAACTCATAGCCTTTCAGACCATAGGCTGCTGTGAACCCTCGCCTTATGTACAGTATATTTCATCTTTGTATTTATCCATTTGCCTGGAGCTCAGCTTTAACTCTTTCATTAAGGTGATTTTGAGTAGGTCTGTTACATAGATTTTTAAGACAAATCATCTCAATAAATAAACTTCTTAGCTTGGAGTTGGATTGGAAGATAATGGCAGACTGAGCTGTTGGATATGATAACGTACACAAAAAGCTAGTTAGCGTTTTAGCATCTACATCTACAGTTTCTGATTGAAAACTAAGCAATGCAGCTATAAAGTAGGACAGAGCAAGCATGAGATGGGTCATCATTGTTTTTACTGCCCTAACATGGGCTTGAAGCTTAGACTGACCCATGTCCATATCCTTCTGTTTCATGTTCTGGATGTGCTGTAAGAGGGAGCTGATTGTGAGTGCCAGTGAGATAAGAGTGAGACCAAAGGGCAGATAGCTGCCATAAATACTGACAGTCATGACATATATTGTGTTTACTTGAAATATTCCACTAATGTTAAAGGATCCTAGAGTAGCATTTCCAACTGCTCTTTCCTCTGAAGTCCAGAATACCGGTATACAGATAATGAGTGATCCCGAAATTGATAGCAGCAACAAATGGGGTAGAAATGCCGAAATTCTTCTCTTCAACCACAAAAAAAGTTGGTGAGTGTAGTTTGCAATGCTGATACAGTAGACAACACAGAGCCAAGAGGTCATCCAGTAGCTGCAGTAGATTAAAAACAAATTTAAGAAGAATATTGTTGTGTAAACATTCTTCGCAAAGATGTGAAATCCACTAACCAAAAGTATGCCTTGTGTAATCATTACACACTGAATAAGAATGTTCACCAGCCCCATGACTATATGGACTTGGTCGGACATGTTCATTGTAAATCCATTTTTCACATATTTGACATTGAAAATGACAATACAGGCATTCAGCATTATACCAGTCCCAGTTTCCAAGATAGCCAAGGCCAGTGTGCAGAACAACACAGTAGGGGACATTGTCCAGCTTCTAAAGATGACTACTCAACTGCTTGGATGTGGAGACAATGCTCACCAGATGAAAATAGAACTGATGCAAATGCTCCCTGGATATTGGTTACATGTTTTTAAAACAAATGAGGAAACTGGATATATTTGCATGAAAAGGGCTGAACATGGAGCCTGCAAAATCAAATGTGAAAAGAGTCTGGAAAAATATTGGCGACATATAACCCAAAACACAATGGTAGTGAACTAGATAAAATGTCTCATTTGAAGGACTTTTTAACACATTTAATGTTTAAGAGCATCAAATACAACAAACAAATTTCAGGGGAAAAAAGCCGTCCCCTTCTTAAGCGCTTGAGAAGTCCATGGTAATAAAATTAGGACAGAATTCACTAAGGGACTTGTGTCAAGGCTTGAAAACGAAGTTTACCTAAAATAACAAAATCATAACAAGGGCCATTACTTACCTGCAATAGTCACCTTGCAATAGTAAAGGGAAGAGATAAAAATGGAGGGAATGAGTAGCTTGATAATTTCATTAGTTAAAAAAAGGGGCACATTTTAGAGATGTTGCAAAGATGAAGTCTACAAACGTTTGACAGCGATTGGATCGGATTTGGGGCCAAAAACACCGGTCAGAGCCTAATATTACAACTTGTATTGTGTCATGGGGGGGGGGGGGGGGGCTGATAGTAGTATTTTTTTATGTTTTTTATTAATTTTGTCAAACAAAGAAGCAAAAAATATAAAATCAGAAGTATACAAACAGAAATACAAAGGAAAAAGAGATGAGCAACTTTCCAAATAGAGTATTTATAACAATGATACATTTAAAGCATGAGCATTGTAGTAATGGGGGCCACATACATATATAAATGTAACCTCCCAGTGTGTAGGTTTCTTCTTCCTGTGCACTCCCAATGGGAACATAGTGTTCCAGGAAGAGAAGTCCCCCCTACTGGGCCCACTCGGGAACTGGCTAAAGTTTGAGTATGTGGTATCAATAAGAGTCTGGATTAGGTTACAGTAATAACTGAGGGGTTTCAATTGTGATACATCCAACTATTCCAAGATGAATGGAATTTAGTATATGAGAGTCAATTGATCGCCAGAGATTTCTCTAGTTGATAGTTACAGTTGACAATATCTATTACCTCCGAGAGGTTGGGGACTAGTGTAGTTTTACATTTATGAAGTATGAGAGACCTGGCAGCCAGGAGTATATTGTGACAGTACTAACCGTCACTATGAGTGAAAGACAGCTAAGTAATGGTTTGGATTGCTTCAATATTTGTCCGCAAAATCTTCATATTTCAGAAATATGAAGATTTAATACCACCTTACACAGTGTGTTCTGTGCTTGGCGGTGAGAGAGACACAAAGACTGTCATTCACAGACTTCCCTATTGTTTGTGTTTTAGAAGGGAATGTGTATTGTGTTAAAGTTTACCTGTCTGTTCCATTGTTAAATGTTAATGACCTCACATTGTTCTGTTCAGATGGCTAGATAATTTGTTTAGTTCCTGTATACACTTTCATCTGCATATGCTACTGTAATCAGCCAGAGGGGAGGGATTGTGTACACTGTATGAAAATGTAAAACTCTGTTCCTATTGGATTGGAATGTCGCGTCCAGTCTTCAACAAGGTCCACCTGGGTGGTAACCTTGTGGGTGAAAACTGTATATAAGTCTGTTTCTTGTTCAATAAAGTTGTTCTAGAGTTAGTTCACCCTCAATCTAGAGTCCTGTCTCTTATTGGGGGAATTTGCTACAAGGGATTGCTATGGTCTTCCATACTCCCTTGGATAATCACTAAGCTCTTGTAAGAGCTTGTGTAAGAGCTTGTTCTGCTGCACTCTCTGTGGAAAGAGAGATTCACCCACGGGAACCTGGAGCCTTGTCGTAGGTCCAGGGTGGGTAGGAGACGGCGAGACCCTAACCAAGCTGCGGCAGTTCATGGGGTCTGAAGTGGTTACAGTGTCTAGCGGAGTGCTTGGAGCCCTCGGGAAGCACTAGGAGCATCTGTCAATGGAGGTACCCGGTCGGGGTGCTGGTTGATCCGTTACAGATATGAAGGACTATCTGTCTATATATGGTTGGGTATTTATCAATACCTGTAGTGAGTATAGCTAGCTCTTTACTAGGTGGAAACAATAGACCTGTATAAGACGAGATACATTGGAAGACTTGGTTCCAGAAGCTGGTGAGGGAAGGACATTCCCATAGAATATGGGCTAATGTTCCCGTCTGTCCGCAGTTACGCCAACAGTGTGGAGGATAGTTGCATTTTTGATCTTGATGGAAAAGTCATTGAGGGGGGGCATAGGCTGGAGGGAATTATTACAGCTATATTCTCATTCATG
>NC_138773.1:14471168-14648668 GCF_965119305.1 Pelophylax lessonae | reverse complement strand
TATTTAATACTTAGTAGTCACTAATAAAACAGTTAACATCTAGTTAGACATTAAGGCCCTTAGGATGAAGGACGTCAGTAAGATATATCCAGTGGGTCTCTCTACGTGAGAGCTCCCTCACATATTTGATCCCCTCCAATTGGGATATATCCTATCAATGCCCCAAAATTTCAATTCTGAGGGGTCCTGATTATGCATCAGTTTAAAATGTAAGGACACGCTATGGTCCTTGTAACCTTTAATGATGTTTGCTATGTGCTCGGACACCCGTTTGGTCAATGATCTTTTTGAGCGTCCGATGTACATAAGGCCACAAGGACATTCTAAACAGTACACCACATCGGTAGTACAGCAAGAAATACATTTTGTCAAACTGTCTACCATTGGCACTTGTGGTAAAGGTAGTCTTACCCCGCGGGTGTTCCCTAACCTGCCTGCAGGATTTGCATCTGCGGCAGGCATAGAAACCAACCCTGTCCCAAAACATCTTGGGTCTGGTGGATGGATCAATAATCTTTTGGACCACTTGATCCCCAAAAGATGGACCCTTCCTGTATATAAACACAGGAGATTGGGGAATCACCTTCCCCAAAAACTTGTCCATGCATAGGACCCCCCCCCCCCCAGTGCCTTCTAAAGATATTTTCTATTTCCTTATATTGTTCATTAAAGTTAGTGATAAACCCCCATTCGTGTTTATTGTTTCCATCTCTAACTTTATCTTCCAGACATTGATCCTGAGAGAGATTCCCAACTTCCTGAATGGTACCTTCCAAGATGGAGGGACTGTACCCTTTCTCAACAAATCGTTTTTTTTAAATCTCTGACTGCATGAGGAAATCCACATCACTGGTACAGTTCCTCCTAATTCGGAGGAACTGTCCTTTTGGGATGTTTTTCAACCATTTCCAAAATTAATTTTGTACGCCCAATTTTTCAGTTTTTTATTTGTTAAAAAAGTTTGAAATATCCAATAAATTTAGTTCCACTTCATGATTGTGTCCCACTTGTTGATTCTTCACTAAAATTACAGTTTTATATCTTTATGTTTGAAGCCTGAAATGTGGCAAAAGGTCGAAAAGTTCAAGGGGCCGAATACTTTCGCAAGGCACTGTATGTAAAAACAGGAAATGCAATCAGGATATATCTTGATTGACCCCAGAAATGCATTGAGAACTCTTCCTTCCAGCTAAGATGTATGCTATATTTGTATGAACCAATGGGCTGTAATTGGGGAATGTATTTTAGAGGTTTTCTGTTAAAGCATTAAATTGAACATGCTTGTGTACTTTGTGAACAGCATCAAAAATTATTTTAAGCATTGATTTTAAAGGTGTAAATCAATAAACATCAATATTGTTTTAAGAAAGTGTGGTGTTTTTACCTGATGCTTCTCTGCACTCTCCCAAAAGCTTTACACCTGTTGTATGTCCTCTTTTGAAGCAGAAGCCCAAGACTGGAAACTGGTTTAATCTACACTGCTCATTCACTGTTCACAAGTCCCTTTGAAGGAGGACCCATTCTGGGTTAAATCCACATGCACCAATACAGTATCTCACTATCAGCCCAGCGCTATCACACACACAGACAATCTATTACCCCCCAGTGGAAATTCTGTTTCTGGCTCTGCCACTGCAGTACTCTGTTCTGGCAGAGCTGAGTAACAGCCACACCCCTTAGAACAAGTTCTCACAAAGAACTGTTTTGCAACAATGGAGATGGGGTGTGTTTGATTAGGTATGTTACATTCAGTGTTGGGGTAGTTACTCAAAAAATGTAACTAGTTACTAGTTACTTCTGTAAATTGTAATGAGATTACTTTACTGGTTACTGCATTTGAAAAGTAACTTCACTACTTATTACTTTACTTTCCTCTTTCTTAATTGACCGTGTAGAAGAAGATACATGACACTCTTTCTGCATAGAGTTTATTGTAAAAACACAGGCTTTGGGAAACATAAGAACAAAACCTGAAAAAACAGAGTAAATCATAAAGTGCAACAAAAAGTCATAAACTTCATCCCTCTCTATTCTTCCAAATAACGATTGTATCGCACGGCTTGGGTAACGCAGGAAAGCGCGTTCCTATAGCCTAGTAAAGTAGTGTAGTTACCTCCTATAGCCAAGTAAAGTAGTGTAGTTACTTCCTATAGCCTAGTAAAGTAGTGTAGTAACCTCCTATAGCCTAGTAAAGTAGTGTAGTTACCAATATTAGTATTGTAACTAGTTACTTTACTTAGTTACCAAAAAAAGTAATGTAGTTACTGTAATCAGTTACTTTGTAACTAGTTACCTCCAACACTGGTTACATTACAGTGCATACAAGGTCAGGGACCAGATGAGATTCTATCTATCTATGGGCCGGCTGATTGTGCTGATGTCGATCCATCAATCAACTTCAGTACAACTAGCCTTTCTGATTTTTTTTCATGCAGTCACTGCCGGCGACTATAGTAGCCAGCAGCGATCATTGTGGCAGGGAAGGATCCCCATCAGAAGAACACAATATCACTGCAGGAGGGACTTACAAATCAACACTGACTATGTTGATGGGGGAAGCAAGATTTTTTTTTTCTTTCCACCCCTGGTGAAAATTCTTTTTGTATTTCACTTTTGTGAAATATGCTATCTGAGTGACCATTTGGAATAAGTAGGTGTAACGAATCAACCGCCACCCCGACTGGGTACTTCCATTGACGGATGCTCCTAGTGCTTCCCGAGGGCTCCAAGCACTCCACCAGACACCATAGGCACCTCAGAACCCACGAACTGCCGCAGCTTGGTTGGGGTCTCACCGTCTCCTACCCACTCTGGACCTACGACAAGGCTCCAGGTTCCAGTGGGTGAACCTCTCTTTCCTCAGAGAGGGCAGCAGGCACAGGTACAAGCTCTTACAAGAGCTTAGTGATTATCCAAGGGAGTATGAAGGACATAGCAATCCCTTGTAGCATATTACCCCAATGAGAGACAGGACTCTAGATTGAAGGTGAAGTATAACTTAGCTTTATTGAACAAGAAACATACTTTTATACAGTTTTCCCCCACAAGGTGGACCTTGTTGAAAACAGGCCCTGACATTCACAATCCAATGATAACAGAGTTTTACACTCCCATACAGTGTACACAAAGATATACACTGTGGGACAATCTACCCTCCCCCTTAGCAGCCAATCAACATACACATATACATCCCATAATAAGCTTATCTTAAGGCAGACAGAACAATGTGAGGCCATTAACATTTAACAATGAGACAGGCACAATCCACATTCCCTCCCAATACACAAACAAAAGGGAAGTCTGCCAATGACAGTCTGGGTGTCTCTCTCACAGACAAGCAAATGGAATACACTGTGTAAGGTGGTATTAAATATTCATATGTCTGTATAAAGATATGATTGACAAATATTACTGTCCCACTTGAAGCAATCCAAACCATTAATTATCTGTCTTTCACTCATAGTGACGGTTAGTACCGTCACAGTAGGTTTTTTGCATTTTTTTTATTACATCTAGATTTGATTCCACACCAATAGAAGTTTATTTTCTTTTTTCTGCTTTCTGCTGAACTTGGTTTTACCAGCTATTTAGATAAGAATATTGACTTACAGGAAGAGATTGTTTGGGAAAAGTGGAATATAGATCTAAAAAAGGAACATCTGTGCTGTAGTGAGAGGGATGAGAGTGGAAAACATGCCGATATCTGGAAATGATTGATTGATTTCAAAAGAACTAGGAAATATGCGGAGATGATGGGAGGCTGAGAGAAAGAGGATGAAAGAATAGCAGATAGATACTGGGAATAGAAGAGGCAACAGGAAGGAGGGGTGGGTGGGGGGAGGGTGTAAAAAGGGGTTTTTGTATAATGAGAATGATTTTTTGGATGAGGAACACTTTTAATTTTTTGTATGTGATTTATTAAAAGTGAATAAATACATAAAAAAAAAAAATTGGTGAAGGTAATACTTCTCCACACCTTTCAAGCAAAGATAATGAGAACCAAATGGGGTAACGGGGGCCAGGATGTTTTGCAAATTGGGTCTTTTGGCAAGACAAAATTATGCACCTATTTGCAAATTTGTAAATGAACCCTCATTTTTAAGGAGCTCCTACTCCTCTCCTCATTCCTATGGACCACAGATTTTATTAAAGCATTGCACTATCTCCACCGATAGATTAATATTGCTGTACTTTTTAAGGTGGTAGCAATTGCACAGAAAAGGGTTTATGATAATAATTTGGAGTGCAGGGTTTATTGGTTATTTGCAATAGTTAAGTTATTTCTTGCATTTTTTAGATTCTTAGTGATGCATCTGAATCATTAACAAAATAATAACAAAAAAAAAACAGAGTAAAACCCAAACTCACTGATTTGACCACATCATTTTAATAGGTTGAATAAAGTACTACATTTATTAAAATTAAAAGATGAAAAAAACAGGTTGTGTTTTTTTTTTTTAACATTTGCTGGCAATAAGCCAGCAACAACATTTATGAGCATTATCTACATTACATACAGTCTATACAGGGGGAATATTTAAAATATTTAAAATGTTTTACACTTCTAACTGCCAATGAAAGTGTAGAGCTTAGCCAGGCATTAGAAAACACAAAGCCAGAGGTGCATTTTTAGCAAGCTTAAACACGTTACAAATGCTGCTATGCCTACTTTCTCTCTTTATTTAGAAGTAGCTAATTCTTAGTTATTGTATATATTTATAGTTTTTTTTTTATAACCAAGTTTTGCAAAGTGAACATTTGTTATGTGCTAACTATTAGACGGTATAGGACAGTGATGGCAAACCCTGGCACCCCAGATGCTTTGGAACTATATATCCCATGATCCTCATGCACTCTGCAGTGTAGTTGAGCATCATGAAAAATGTAGTTCCAAAACATCTGGGGTGCCAAGGTTCACCATCACTGGTGTAGGGTATCAATTAGCAGAGGTTAGTGCAGTGAAGTTGAGCATCATGGGAAATGTAGTTCCAAAACATCTGGGGTGCCAAGGTTCACCATCACTGCTATAGGGTATCATTTAGCAGAGGTTAGTGCAGTGTATTTTAGCATCATGGGAAATGTAGTTCCAAAACAATTGGGGTGCCAAGGTTCACCATCACTGGTATAGGGTATCATTTAGCAGAGGTTAGTGCAGTGTAGTTGAGCATCATGGGAAATGTAGTTCCAAAACAATTGGGGTGCCAAGGTTCACCATCACTGGTATAGGGTATCATTTAGCAGAGGTTAGTGCAGTGTAGTTGAGCATCATGGGAAATGTAGTTCCAAAACATCTGGGATGCCAAGGTTCGCCTTCACTGGTATAGGGTATCATTTAGCAGAGGTTAGTGCAGTGAAATTGAGCATCATGGGAAATGTAGTTCCAAAACATCTGGGGTGCCAAGGTTCACCATCACTGGTATAGGGTATCATTTAGCAGAGGTTAGTGCAGTGTAGTTGAGCATCATGGGAAATGTAGTTCCAAAACATCTGGGGTGTCAAGGTTCACCATCACTGGTATAGGGTATCATTTAGCAGAGGTTAGTGCAGTGAAATTGAACATCATGGGAAATGTAGTTCCAAAACATCTGGGGTGTCAAGGTTCGCCTTCACTGGTATAGGGTATCATTTAGCAGAGGTTAGTGCAGTGTAGTTGAGCATCATGGGAAATGTAGTTCCAAAACATCTGGGATGCCAAGGTTCGCCTTCACTGGTATAGGGTATCATTTAGCAGAGGTTAGTGCAGTGAAATTGAGCATCATGGGAAATGTAGTTCCAAAACATCTGGGGTGTCAAGGTTCACCATCACTGGTATAGGGTATCATTTAGCAGAGGTTAGTGCAGTGAAATTGAACATCATGGGAAATGTAGTTCCAAAACATCTGGGGTGTCAAGGTTCGCCTTCACTGGTATAGGGTATCATTTAGCAGAGGTTAGTGCAGTGTAGTTGAGCATCATGGGAAATGAAGTTCCAAAACAATTGGGGTGCCAAGGTTCACCATCACTGGTATAGGGTATCATTTAGCAGAGGTTAGTGCAGTGTAGTTGAGCATCATGGGAAATGTAGTTCCAAAACATCTGGGATGCCAAGGTTCGCCTTCACTGGTATAGGGTATCATTTAGCAGAGGTTAGTGCAGTGAAATTGAGCATCATGGGAAATGTAGTTCCAAAACATCTGGGATGCCAAGGTTCGCCTTCACTGGTATAGGGTATCATTTAGCAGAGGTTAGTGCAGTGAAATTGAGCATCATGGGAAATGTAGTTCCAAAACATCTGGGGTTTCAAGGTTCGCCTTCACTGGTATAGGGTATCATTTAGCAGAGGTTAGTGCAGTGTAGTTGAGCATCATGGGAAATGAAGTTCCAAAACATCTGGGGTGCCAAGGTTCACCATCACTGGTATAGGGTATCATTTAGCAGAGGTTAAAATTCAACATCTCCTCTGCTGTTTTCTTTAACTTTGGAGTTGTGATAATCATTTGAATAGATAGTAGTGGTGTAAATGAAGATAAAATTACCAGAAGTATCCAAAGCTCAGCTCTTAAAAAGAAAAGAGTGGCCACATAATATATTAACACAAATAGATAATAAACAGAATAGGTAACAAATCCTCGCATTATTTTGGTCACCGAATTCCCATAGCTTATGTTTTTGTTGTTGGTTGAGGTTCCCATGTTTTCCACCATATTGTGATGGTGCTTATTCAAGATTCTAGCAATACAGCTAAAGGTGACCACAATGATGAGAAATGGTGCAAAGCTTAAAGTTAAAGCAATGCTTAAAAATCCTGCAGCGTAGTTTGATAACGAATCATGTAAAGTTAATGTTGAATTGTTCACAGAAGAGGAATGAGGTTTAAAAAAGAGAAGCACACCAAAAACACTGCTGCAAAAAGCAAACACTTCTATTGCCAGGACCATCCATGGTACGACAGCCTTGATGTTCTTCTTTACCCACACCATGGCACTGGCTTTGAAATTCATAATCTTTATGAAATAGAATAAGCTGAGAGCTGATGTGAGCCAGGAACTAGAGGTCATTGTAAACATGTCCAGACAGTAGACAACATACGCCGAAGTAGAATTGATGATAAATTCCTTTTTGGGTCCAAGAAATCCACTGATCGCTCCACCAAACACAGTGATTGAGTAGCAAACATTTGACATATACAAGACTATGCGTATTTTATTAGCTGTTTTAATGGCCTTTCCTTGTTTGCTTTCTTTGACTATTACACCAATAACAAACAGAGTGGAAGACATCCCAAAGATCATTTCAAGTAGGAGAATAAAAATGCATGCCGTAGTTAAAGGATCATTAAGGATAGAAGCCATTGATTCAAATCCTCCTATGGTCAAAAGAGAATGGACTTGAGTTATGCTCTGCACACGCAGCTTATCTTAGCAGAATAATGTTCTACCGAACATTTCATAAGATGAAAAGTGTTTTGTTTATGACGTCAATAACATGATTTTGCATAATTTGAGTTCACAGAATTTGATTACGTTATTTACATGAACACGTAGAACGATAATTGACTTTCCAGTATCCTTGTGACATCGAAAACATTAGATATACCTCTGGAATTCTTAACCACTTAAGCCCCAGAAGATTTTACCCCCTTCCTGACCAGGCACTATTTTGCGATTCGGCACTGCGTGACTTTAACGGACAATTGCGCGGTTGTGCGAAGCTGTATCAAAATGAAATTGACGTCGTTTTTTTCCCACAAGCAGAGCTTTCTTTTGGTGGTATTTGATCACCTGTGCAATTTTTACTTTTTGCGCTATAAACAAAAAAATAGCGTCAGTTTTGAAAAAATAACAATATTTTTTTTTACATTTTTTTTATATGAAATTTCCCCCCAAAAAATGTAAAAATCAAATTTTTTTAACATTTTTGGCCAATTTGTTTTCTGCTATATATGTTTGGTAAAAAAAATCAAAATAAGCGTATTTTGATTCGTTTGCGCAAAACTTATTGCGTTTACTAACTAACGGAAAGATTTCTGTCATTTTTGGTGTTTTTTTTAACGAGCAATGGCGGCGATCAGCGATTTTTTTTTGCGGGACTGCGACATTGCGGCAGACAGATCGGACCCTTGACTGACATTTTTGACACTTTTGGGGGTACCAGTGACATTACTACAGTAATCAGTGCTATACATATGCACTGTTACTGTAAAAATGACACTGGCAGGGAAGGGGTTAACTTTATTGGAGAGGCAGGGGTTAAGTGTATCCCTAGGTGCGTGCTTCTAACTGTAAAGGGCATGGCTTTTCATGTAACCACAGAGACATATGATCCTACATAGCAGGATCGTATGATCTCTGCAGTTACACCAGGGAGAATGACAGACGGCTTTGTTTACATCAGCCGCCTGCCTTTCTCCCTCTGCAGCGGACGATCGCGAGTGACCGGCGGACATTCAAGCTGGAGTGTCCGAGAACAAGCGGGGGCGGGAGCACGCCTCCAGCTGCGCACGCTCGCCCCCTATTTGCTCGCGGGCGAGTGACGTATATATACGTCACTTTGCCCAGGAGGGGCTGACCGCCGCCGTATATAGTCGTGCGGCAGTCGGCAAAAGTTTAAAGCTTTCATGATTTTCTAGAACATAGGATTGCCAAAGAAAAGTTCCAGCAGGTGAGCTAAAATTGCCCTCAAAACTGTGCTTATTTCATTTCTCAGCATGGTAACTATTAAATATTTTTATCATAGGACATACTAACCATATCATGCTCCATCCAGACCTCCACCCTGTGCAGCCTGCCCATTTCCGCTCAGCCTCCTCTCCAAATATTTCCAGTTGGGTCCTCCTGTGCATGTATGTGTGGTCATTTATGATGGACTGAAGAGGAGATATGTAGAGATGATACACAATGTTAACAGGCGCTTGATCACATATCGAACCAAAAGTCCATAGAGTTAAAAGTCATTAATGGCACAGGGGGAGAAAAAGTCCACCATATAGGGCAGCCATCCAGAAACCAAAAGCCAGGGGTTCCACAGGGCTAAAACAAAGACAGACAGAGGCGCCTCTAAGTGTAGACTTTATGCATTAAACCTGTTGCATAAAGTCTACACTTAGAGGCGCCTCTGTCTGTCTTTATGTAGAGATGATAGCCTATGTAAAGGAACATTAATTCAATGAAGAAGGATTTGCAGTAGTCAAGGTGAGAGATAACCAGGGAGGGAATTATCAGCTTTGTGGTGTCATTGGTTAGGAAGGGACATATTTTGGAGATGTTGCAGAGGTTCAGGCGGCAAGTATTGGACAGTGATTGAATGTGAAAGGCCCACATTGAAGAGATTGCTAAAAAATCCCTTTACAGAGTTTGATACCGAGTCCCTAAACTTAATATTGAATTGTCTGTAGAAGAGGAATGCGGTTTAATAAAGAGAAGCACACCAAAATCACCGCTACAAAGAGCTAACACTTTTCCTTTTACATCTTCTGTGGTATGACAGCCTTGATGTTCTTCCTTACGCAAATCATGGCCCTGGCTTTGACCACCACAATCTTTATTAACCACTTGCCGACCGCCACAAGTATATATACTGCGGCGGTCAGCCCCGTGCAGGCAAAGTGACGTACCGGTATGTCACTAGCATGTGAGCCAATAGGGGGCGAGCGCACGCCGCCGGAGGCGCGCTCCCGCCCCCGCTCGTTCACGGACACCTCTGTGCGGTCACTCGTGATCGTTGGATGGAGAGGGAAAAAGGCAGGCGGCTAGTGTAAACAAAGCCGCCTGTCATTCTCCCCCGTGTAACAGCACAGATCATACGGTCCTTCTATGTAGGACCGTTGATCTCTGCTGTTACACACACAGCCACATCCCTGCACAGTTAGAAGCACGTCCCTAGGGACACACTTAGCCCCTCCCTCTCCGATAAAGTTAACCCCTTCCCTGCCAGTGTAATTTTTACAGTAACAGTGCACATGTATAGCATTGATTACTGTAGTAATGTCACTGGTACCCCCAAAAGTGTCAAAAATGTCAGTCAAGGGTCCGATCTGTCTGCCGCAACGTCGCAGTCCTGCAAAAAAAAAAAACGTAGATTGCCGCCATTACTCGTTAAAAAAACAAAACAACAAAAATGACAAAAATCTTTCCCGTAGTTAGTAAACGCAATAATTTTTGCGCAAACCAATCAAAATACGCTTATTGCAATTTTTTTTTACCAAACATATGTAGCCAAAAACAAATTGGCTTAAAACGTTAAAAATTTTTAATTTTTACATTTTTTTGGGGAATTTCATATAAAAAAATGTGAAAAATATTGTTATTTTTTCAAAATTGACGCTCTTTTTTTGTTTATAGCGCATGATCAAAACATTGCACAGGTGATCAAAAAGAAAGCTCTGTTTGTGGGGAAAAAAAGGACATCAAATTCGTTTAGTTACAGCGTCGCACGACCTCGCAATTGTCCGTTAAAGTCACGCAGTGCCGAATCGCAAAATAGACCCTGGTCTTTGAGCAGCAAAATCCTCCGGGGCTTAAATGGTTAAGAAGGGGAATATGTTTGAGATGTTGCAGGGGTTCAGGCAGCAAGTATTGGACAGTGATTGAATGTGAAAGGCCCACATTGAAGACGAATGGTGCATAGCTTACATTATGCTAAAAAATCATTTTACAGAGTTTGATACCGAGTTCCTAAACGTAATATTGAATTGTCTGTAGAAGAGGAATGGGGTTTAATAAAGAGAAGCACACCAAAATCACCGCTACAAAGAGCTAAAGCCTCATACACACGCACCGATTGTTGGCTGACCGATCGGCCGTCTTTTGTCCAGTGTTGTTGTATTGGTTGAAATGTGCTCTAGACTGCACACAAATTTTGTCGGCCAACAACAACCAACTTCAGAAGTGATGTCATGTTCTGGTCTACTTTCCGTGTGTTTTTTCTTCTCTGAGCATGCCCAGTCTTGCTCATCTGACTTTTGTCGGCCGAAATCTGTACTGACTGACGAACAATCGGCCATTCTGGTGACGGCCAACAAAAATTTTATAGCCTGCACACCAGATTTTGTTCGGCCGAAAAGTCGCAGTCGGTTGTCGGAAGCATCATACTAACAAGCCGACAATCGGCCGATCGGACGTTGGCCGAAAATTTACGACCAACAATCGGTGCGTGTGTACGGGGCTTTACACTTTTCCTTTTACATCTTCTGTGGTATGACAGCCTTGATGTTCTTCCTTACGCAAATCATGACCCTGACTTTGACCAGCACAATCTTTATTAAATAGAATAAGCTGGGAACTAGAACTCATTGAAAACATATTCATAGAGTAGACAACATACGCTAAGAAAGAATTGGTGGTCATTTTTATTCCTAAGAATGCCACTGGTAACTCCAGCAAACACTGTGATTGAGTAGCAGACATTTGATATACTATATACAAGGCTGTATGTATTTTTTTCCCTGTTTTCATGGATTTTTCCCTCTGCTTTCATTTGTTTTTACAATTGTAATGAATGTAGTGGAAGATATCTCAATGAACATTTCAAGTAAGAGAATTAGTCCCCGTTCACACTAAGGCGACCTGTGAGGCGACCTGGTCGCCTCACAGGTCACCGTAGGTCGCCTCCCATAGGGAAGCTGTGGACCCGTTCTAATAGGAGCGACACAAGTCGCTCCGACTTAGAAAAAGGGTCCGGAGCTTCTTTGGGGTGTCCAGGAGGCGACCGCCATAGACTTCAATGTTATGAAGTCCGTGGCGGCCTCGGAGGTCGTGGTGCGAAGTAGCGTCGCTTGTATGTGAACGGGGCCTTAAAGTGATTGTAAAGTTTTGTTTAAAAAAATAAATAAATAAACAACAAACATGTGATACTTCCCTCCTCTATGCAGTTAGTTTTGCACAGAGAAGCCCGGATCCTCCTCTTCTCAGGTCCCTCGTTGCTGCTCCTAGCCCCTCCCTCCTCTCGAGTGCCCCCACAGCAAGCAGCTTGCTATGGGTGCATCTGAGCTGAGCTGCAGCTCTTTGTGTCCATTCAGACATGGAGCTGCCGTTCAGCCCCGCCCCTTTCTCCTGATTGGCTCACTGACTTTGATTGACAGCTGCGGGAGGCAATGACGCTGCAGCTGTATCTCAGCCAATCAGGAGGGAGAGTCCCAGGATGGCCAAGGGATTCGTGGATTTCGCTGGACAGAGAGGTGTGGCAGGCAAGGTGATTAATGATGGATTTACATTGGGGGGGGGCACTATTTTTTATTTTTAATAAAGGACTTGTAAAAAACTGGCTTTTGTTTTTATTTTTTTGTACACTTTATTGGTGAATAGGTAGGGGTATGATGTACCCGATATCCATTCACATAGGGGGGAGCGGGAACTGAGGGCACCCTTGTTAAAGGGGGCTTCCAGATTCTGATAAGTCCCCCACCCACAGACCCCGACAACCACAGCCCAGGGTTGTCCGTAAGAGGCCCTTGTCCCCATCAACATGGGGACAAGGTGCTTTGGGGGCACCTCATGTTGAGAGCAAGTGACCAGGTATGGTTCAGGGGGGGGGGTGCTCACTTGTCCTTCCCCCTATTCTGTCCAGCCAGGCTGTGCGCTTGGATAAGGTCCTGGTATGGATTTTGAGGGGAACCCCATGCCCTTTTTTTTTTTTTTCATTTTTTTTTCAATTTTTAAAATCGCTATCAGACCCGAAGGGCCTGGTATGGACTGGGGGGGGGGGGGGCATGCAGTTTTTTTTTTTTTTTTACCTGTATTGCCAGGATCCGACAATACATTACAGCCGCGAGCAAGTTTAAATGACATTTTATCCTTTAGAAATGTCAGTTTTGCTGCAGCAGGCTCTATACATCGTACAGATGCCCCACTTTACAGGAACATTAAGGAGACCCCCCAGGCACGATATTTAAAGGGATTTTTCATTTTTAATGAAATGTAATAAAGATGATGTACAGGTAGGTGATTTTGTGGTAAAGTGCTGCTCTGCTGCAGCACATGTACGTGCCCAGACAATGCTCAGCCTCAACAGTATCTAAACTGTACATCTATTATTTGTGTGCTTGACGTGAAGTTGATAGCACCTCTTTGTTTTTCTAAGGACTACTTAGTCATTCCAGCTGTCTGGGTATTTTGTTACCTCACTACGGCCAAGCTTTGGATACATGCAAATGCTCACAGTATACACTTACTTCTAACAGAGATACCAGTACATTAACCCCTTCATCCAGAGGTAATTGAAGCCTAGATGCTTAGACCACATTTATTAGTGCCAGAATGCACCAGTTAACTTGACAACTTAAACGTAAATTAAATCATTTTAGGTCTAACACACTTTGTTCAAGTATTGATGGCATCAGTTTGACATGAGTTCTTTGCTGTTGTACTGAAGAACCCCTCCCTTTGTGTTATGGAGAGAAAGGCATATACTGAAACAAGAACGTTTCTATATCCTCCTTTCAAAATCCTGAGCTTCTTCCAGTGTCAGGAAAACATATCTGAATTTACTCTAGAGAAAAAGTGAAGATTAATTTGTCAGTGTGGCCTTTGATGGCCCAGGAACTGTGCTGCTGAAGACCTTGATTAAGATTCAGCTTCATATATGGAATGGCATGTATGGATTCTACATGTCTCCTGTTTTGTGTATCAAAAACATATTTTGGAAAGTATGGTGCTAATTATGTGTATACACTATTATAGAAAACACCTAGCACCTGGCAATGGATGGATCTTGTGTTACATGCTGGATTTATTCAAATATCCGACCATATTGGTTTACTGTTTACCTCAACAACTGCTTAGCTATGTCAACAGTAGAAGAGTTCCAATGCAAATGTTTGGTCTTTGGTTTTAAGTCTTTGCAAATAATTAGATTACATGGTGTGATTTATTTCATTATTTAGATCCAGATAGAGTTGGTATAGAAACCACACACTGATTAATGTACAACAATCCCATTGATTCAATTCTTAATGACAGTCTTTTATAAAAAAAAAAAAAAGGATTTATCAGACTTTACTGGTACACTAAGACTCGCTGTACCGATAAAGTCTGATCAATCCTTTTTTTAATATAGTTACTGTATATACAAGATGTTAGTATGAGAGTGGTCTTCGTGTAACTATAAAAAAAAATCCTTCTAGTTTTAGGTAAAATATAGGTGAATTGTGGTTGAGCCCTTTGATCTATCTATCTATCTATCTATCTATCTATCTATCTATCTATCTATCTATCTATCTATCTATCTATCTATCTATCTATCTATCTATCTATCTATCTATCTATCTATCTATCTATCTATCTATCTATCGTGCCTTGAGAAAGTATTCGGCCCCCTTGAACTTTGCGACCTTTTGCCACATTTCAGGCTTCAAACATAAAGATATAAAACTGTATTTTTTTGTGAAGAATCAACAACAAGTGGGACACAATCATGAAGTGGAACGAAATTTATTGGATATTTCAAACTTTGTTACCAAATAAAAAACTGAAATATTGGGCGTGCAAAATTATTCAGCCCCTTTACTTTCAGTGCAGCAAACTCTCTCCAGTGAGGATCTCTGAATGATCCAATGTTGACCTAAATGACTAATGATGATAAATAGAATCCACCTGTGTGTAATCAAGTCTCCGTATAAATGCACCTGCACTGTGATAGTCTCAGAGGTCCGTTTAAAGCGCAGAGAGCATCATGAAGAACAAGGAACACACCAGGCAGGTCCGAGATTTGGATACAAAAAGATTTCCCAAGCTTTAAACATCCCAAGGAGCACTGTGCAAGTGATAATATTGAAATGGAAGGAGTATCAGACCACTGCAAATCTACGAAGACCTGGCCGTCCCTCTAAACTTTCAGCTCATACAAGGAGAAGACTGATCAGAGATGCAGCCAAGAGGCCCATGATCACTCTGGATGAACTGCAGAGATCTACAGCTGAGGTGGGAGACTCTGTCCATAGGACAACAATCAGTCATATACTGCACAAATCTGGCCTTTATGGAAGAGTGGCAAGAAGAAAGCCATTTCTTAAAGATATCCATAAAAAGTGTTGTTTAAAGTTTGCCACAAGCTACCTGGGAGACACCAAACATGTGGAAGAAGGTGCTCTGGTCAGATGAAACCAAAATCAAACTTTTTGGCAACAATGCAAAACGTTATGTTTGGCGTAAAAGCAACATAGCTCATCACCCTGAACACACCATCCCCACTGTCACACATGGTGGTGGCAGCATCATGGTTTGGGCCTGCTTTTCTTCAGCAGGGACAGGGAAGATGGTTAAAATTGATGGGAAGATGGATGGAGCCAAATACAGGACCATTCTGGAAGAAAACCTGATGGAGTCTGCAAAAGACCTGAGACTGGGACAGAGATTTGTCTTCCAACAAGACAATGATCCAAAACATAAAGGAAAATCTACAATGGAATGGTTCACAAATAAACATATCCAGGTGTTAGAATGGCCAAGTCAAAGTCCAGACCTGAATCCAATCGAGAATCTGTGGAAAGAACTGAAAACTGCTGTTCACAAACGCTCTCCATCCAACCTCACTGAGCTCGAGCTGTTTTGCAAGGAGGAATGGGCAAAAATTTCAGTCTCTTGAAGTGCAGAACTGATAGAGACATACCCCAAGCGACTTACAGCTGTAATCGCAGCAAAAGGTGGCGCTACAAAGTATTAACTTAAGGGGGCTGAATAATTTTGCACGCCCAATTTTTCAGTTTTTTATTTGTTAAAAAAGTTTGAAATATCCAATACATTTTGTTCCACTTCATGATTGTGCCCCATGTGTTGTTGATTCTTCACAAAAAAATGTATCTTTATGTTTGAAGCCTGAAATGTGGCAAAAGGTTGAAAAGTTCAAGGGGGGCCGAATACTTTTGCAAGGCACTCTATCTATCTATCTATCTATCTATCTATCTATCTATCTATCTATCTATCTATCTATCTATCTATCTATCTATCTATCTATCTATCTATCTATCTATCTATCTATCCACCCACCCATCCATCCACCCAACCATCCACCCACCCATCCATCCACAGATCTATCTATCTATCTATCTATCTATCTATCTATCTATCTATCTATCTATCTATCTATCTATCTATCTATCTATCTATCTATCTATCTATCTATCTATCTATCTATCTATCTATCTATCTATCTTCCTACAGTATCTCACAAAAGTGAGTACACCCCTCGCATTTATATATATAATAAATATTTTATTATATCTTTCCATGTGACAACACTGAAGAAATGACACTTTGCTACAATGTAAAGTAGTGAGTAGGGTTGAGCGAACCCAGACTGTATTGTTCGTGTTTCTTACCGGACTTTTGGGTATTCGGTACTCGGAGCCAAACCCGGACATTTCACTGTATGTTCGGGTACTGTCCGTTTTTCGGTAACGTTATTTTAATGTTTTGGCGTGGTTTTAATGGCACGCTTTCAACAGCCAATCAGTAAGCGTTTAACTAGTGTGCCCTAGAAGCCATCACCGCCATGTCTAGTAATGGCATGGCTGTGATAGGCCAGTGCAGCATGTGACCCAGATAGTTATTTAAATAGTGTTGCGCAAAATAAAAATCACTGTGAATTTTGAATTTTGTGCAACACTATTTAAATAACTATTTAGCACTGTGCACTTTCTGGTGTGGTGTTTGCAGCAATATAAAAATCTAGGATAGGGGGGTAGCTCGCAGGATTCAATATAAATTTTAGCATGTGACCCAGACTCTATAATAGCTGGAGTCACACAGCGCCACCCATCACTCTGCTAATACTACTGTAGGGAGAGGTTCCTGACTGCTGATGCTGAGGGAGAGATAGGACTTTACTATAGGACAAGGCTGGAGAGATTGCTTGTAGGGAAAGCATAGGAGGAACAATCTGCTTTATCATACAGCGATCTACATTGATTTTATTTTGTGGGGTGTAGTGAACGATGTTTTTGCCCGGAGGAAGAGATAGCAGCTTACTGTAGGGCCAGGCTGGAGAGATTGCTTTTTGGGAAAGCATAGATAGGAACAATCTGCTTTAATCAGACTGCGATCTACATTGATTGTATTGTGTGGGAGTGCAGTGAACGATCTTTATGCCCTGACCTGAGCCAAGTGAGGAGGAGAAGGGAGAAACAAAAAAATGTTATCAGTCTGTTAGGCGTGCGGTGCTGCACATTTCATGCAACCTCAGTGCATATGTGTGTGCTTAATCTGCATTTAACCACTTAAGCCCCGGAAGATTTTACCCCCTTCCTGACCAGGGTTTTTTTTACGATTTTTTTACTGCGTGACTTTAACGGACAATTGCGCGGTCGTGCGACGCTGTACCTAAACGAATTTCACGTCCTTTTTTTCCCACAAACAGAGCTTTCTTTTGGTGGTATTTGATCACCTGTATGATTTTTTGATCATGCGCTATAAACAAAAAAAGAGCGTAAATTTTGCAAAAATAACAATATTTTTCACTTTTTTTTATATGAAATTCCCCCCCCCCCCCCCCAAAATGTAAAAATCAAAATTTTTTAACATTTTCGGCCAATTTCATTTATGCTACATATATTTTGTCATTTTTGGTGTTGTTTTTTTTAACGAGTAATGGCGGCGATCTGCGTTTTTTTTTGCGGGACTGCGACATTGCGGCGGACAGATCGGACCCTTGACTGACATTTTTGACACTTTTGGGGTTACCAGTGACATTACTACAGTAATCAGTGCTATACATATGCACTGTTACTGTAAAAATGACACTGGCAGTGAAGGGGTTAACTGTATTGGAGAGGGAGGGGCTAAGTGTGTCCTAGGGGCGTGTTTCTAACTGTGATGGGACATGTGTACTATTGTAAAAACAGAGATCAACGGTTCTACATAGTAGAACTGTCTGATCTCCATTTTTACACAGGGGAGAATGACAGGCGGCTTGTTCACATAAGCCGCCTGACTTTCTCCCTCTCTACCGACGATCGTAGTGTGACCAGCGGACATTGGGTCCGCCGGTCACACGCGCGGACTCCTCAGTAAACGAGTCGGGGCGGGCGCGCACCTCAGCGGGCGCGCGCTCGCCCGCTATTGGCTCACAAGCCGGTCACAGGCTAGCGACGTATATCTACGTCACTCTGCCTGGCCGGGGCTGACTGCCGCAGTAAATATACTGTGCGCAGTCGGCAAGCGGTTAAAAAGAAAAAAACTTTTTTTCCTTCATATTTAACTTTATAGACTGTATGTCAGACAGACATTGCTTTTCTAACCTGCTCTTCAAAAATCACCAATGTGAGGGGAAAATAATTATTTTACAGTATTTAGGGTAAAAAAATATTTTTTCAGTTTTTCATTCATACATTACAGTGAGATACACCCATTGCATACTGTTGTATTGCGCCTTGCAATAAAAAAACTATTTAGGGGACCAAAAGAGTTTATTGCTGCCCTGTCCGCATATGTTACAGTGACATACACCCATTGCGTACTGTTGAATTGCATCTTGCAATAAAAAAACAATTTAGGGGACAAAAAAAGTTGATTGCGGCCCTGTCTGCATATGTTACAGTGAGATACACCCATTGCGTACTGTTGTATTGCACCGTGCAATAGAAAAAACATTCAGGGGCAAAAAGTTTATTGCGGCCCTGTCCGCATATGTTACAGTGACATACACCCATTGCGTACTGTTAATTTGCGCCTTGCAATAAAAAAAAACAATTTAGGGGACAAAAAAAGTTGATTGCGGCCCTGTCTGCATATGTTACAGTGAGATGCACCCATTGCGTACTGTTGTATTGCACCGTGCAATAAAAAAAACATTTAGGGGCAAAAAAGTTTATTGCGGCCCTGTCCGCATATGTTACAGTGAGATACACCCATTGCGTACTGTTGTATTGCGCCTTGCAATAAAAAAACGATTTAGGGGACCAACAGAGTTTATTGCTGCCCTGTCTGCATATGTTACAGTGACATACACCCATTGCATACTGTTGAATTGCACCTTGCCATAAAAAAAAAACTATTTAGGGGACAAAAAAGTTGATTGCGGCCCTGTCCACATAGGTTACAGTGAGATACACCCATTGCGTACTGTTGAATTGCACCTTGCAATAAAAAAACTATTTAGGGGACAAAAAAAGTTGATTGTGGCCCTGTCTGCATATGTTACAGTGAAATACACCCATTGCGTACTGTTGTGTTGCGCCGTGCAATAAAAGAAACATTTAGGGGCAAAAAAGTTGATTGCGGCCCTGTCTGCATATGTTACAGTGAGATACACCCATTGCGTACTGTTGTATTGCACCGTGCAATAGAAAAAACATTCAGGGGCAAAAAGTTTATTGCGGCCCTGTCCGCATATGTTACAGTGACATACACCCATTGCGTACTGTTAATTTGCGCCTTGCAATAAAAAAAAACAATTTAGGGGACAAAAAAAGTTGATTGCGGCCCTGTCTGCATATGTTACAGTGAGATGCACCCATTGCGTACTGTTGTATTGCACCGTGCAATAAAAAAAACATTTAGGGGCAAAAAAGTTTATTGCGGCCCTGTCCGCATATGTTACAGTGAGATACACCCATTGCGTACTGTTGTATTGCGCCTTGCAATAAAAAAACGATTTAGGGGACCAACAGAGTTTATTGCTGCCCTGTCTGCATATGTTACAGTGACATACACCCATTGCATACTGTTGAATTGCGCCTTGCCATAAAAAAAAAACTATTTAGGGGACAAAAAAGTTGATTGCGGCCCTGTCCACATAGGTTACAGTGAGATACACCCATTGCGTACTGTTGAATTGCACCTTGCAATAAAAAAACTATTTAGGGGACAAAAAAAGTTGATTGTGGCCCTGTCTGCATATGTTACAGTGAAATACACCCATTGCGTACTGTTGTGTTGCGCCGTGCAATAAAAGAAACATTTAGGGGCAAAAAAGTTTATTGCGGCCCTGTCTGCATATGTTACAGTGAGATACACCCATTGTGTACTGTTGTATTGTGCCTTGCAATAAAAAAACTATTTAGGGGACAGAAAGATATTAAATTGCGGCTTAGTCTGTATCTGTACGTATGAGATACACTCGTTGGATACTGTTGTTCTAGTCCGCTATTCAATAAACACCCATTTATGGAAAAAATATTACATTGTGGTTTAGTCTGCATATTTTACTGTGATATACACTCTTTGTATACTGTTGTTCTAGTCCGCTATTCAATAAACACCCATTTAGGGAAAAAATATTAAATTGCGGCCTTGTCTGCATATGTTACAGCGCAACAACAAGGCACACAGGTCTTGCGGAGGCCCAGTTACTGGTGGTGAAGTGGTGCTGTTCCGCAGAGCGACTCACGCGTGCGTGCTGCAGCTGAAACTCCACTATGGCCTGCTGCTGCTCGCACAGTCTGGCCAGCATGTGCAAGGTGGAGATCCACCTTGTGGGCACGTCACATATGAGGCGGTGAGCGGAAAGGCCGAAGTTACGCTGCAGCGCTGACAGGCGAGCAGCAGCAGGGTGAGAACGCCGAAAGTGTACACAGACGGCCCGGGGTAATTTCTAAGGAAACTCTGCACCACCAAATTTAGCACATGAGCCAGGCAAGGGATGTGTGTCAAACCGGCTAGGCCTAGAGCTGCTACGAGATTTCGCCCATTATCGCACACCACCAGGCCGGGCTTGAGGCTCACTGGCACCAACCACTCATCGGTCTGCTGTTCAATGCCCCTCCATAACTCCTGCATGGTGTGTGGTTTTTCCCCCAAACAGGCAAGTTTTAAAACTGCCTGCTGTCGTTTACCCCTGGCTGTGCTGAAGTTGGTGGTGAAGGTGTTACGCTGTCCGGATGAGGAGGCGGTAGAGGATGAGGAAGCGGAGTAGGAGTTAGGAACAGGAGGCAAACTGAAGCTTACTGCAATCCTCGGTGGTGGACGGACATGCGCCAAATTGCTATCTGCCTCAGGCCCAGCCGCCACTGCATTTACCCAGTGTGCTGTTAGGGAGTAGAGATGGCCTTGCGGTTCGCCCGGCGGTCGGTTCGCAGCAAATTTTGCTTGTTCGCTACCCGCTAAATTTTCAGACACATGGCGTCGTTCGCGGCGGCCATATTTGTTTACATTGGGGAGAACTTTGACCCGTGACACAGCCGTCAGGTGGAACGGGACAGCCAATTGAAACATTCCAGCACATGGACAGTCCCCCTACCCCATAAATAGACCCGATCTGGCAGCCATTTCCCATTCCGCTTTCTGCCAGTGTAGTGAGAGGTCTGCTGTACTTATCAGGGAGAGTTTGCTGGACACACATAGCGCTGTAAAGATCCACAAAAGTCCTTTTCAGGGCTGGTATTTTTCGGTATAGGTCTACTGGTATCTTTTGCACTTAGGGAGAGGTATCCAGTGGTTGCTTTAGGGGCAGTTAGAGATCGGCTGCAGTCACACACAAATTGCTCTGTTAATGTCCACAAAAGTCATGTAAAGGGCTGCAATTTTTTTTGGAATTGCTGTGCAGTGCACTAAAAAGGAGGGGGGTGGGGGTGGGGGAGGGGGGTAATCCACAGTAAAATATACTTTGTAGAAAGCATATTATAGTGGATTAGTACTATTATTGTGCACTGTGCAGTATTGTGACAGGTGTAGTGGTGAGACTGAGCGTTTCTGCAGCAACACTACACACAGTGACAAAAGCACTTATAATGTATTAAAACTGCCCCCCCCCCCAATGCCACATATTGAAGTGGGGTGTTATCTGAGTAAACTTTTTCAAGTGTATTTGTGTCATGCCACAATATTGTCTAGTTTGCTGAGTGAAGTCTGGTACACACAGCGCCTAACTCACTGGCCAATTTTTTGAACTGGTGTGCTACACCAATGTCCCCCCCCCCCAATTTCCACATATTGAAGTGGGGTGTTATTTAACAGTATAATTTTCTAAGAGTGTATTTTAGTCCTGCAAACATTTGGCCTCTTGCTGTGTAAACAGTGTTACACACAGTGACAACAGCTACTGACCAATTATTTGTAGAACTGGTGTAATAAACATGTGGCCCCCCAATGCCACATATTGAAGTGGAGTGTTATCTGAGTAAACTTTTTCAAGTGTATTTGTGTCATGCAACAATATTGCCTAGTTTGCTGAGTGAAGTCTGGTACACACAGCTCCAAACTCACTGGCCAATTTTTTGAACTGGTGTGCTACACCAATGCCCCCCTAATGCAACATATTGAAGTGGGGTGTTATTTAACAGTATAATTTTCTAAGAGTGTATTTTAGTCCTGCAAACATTTGGCCTCTCGCTGTGTAAACAGTGCTACACACAGTGACAACAGTTACTGGCCAATTATTTGTAGAACTGGTGTAATAAACCTGTGCCCCCCCCCCCCCAATGCCACATATTGAAGTGGGGTGCTATTTAACAGTATAATTTTCTAAGATTGTATTTTAGTCCTGCAAACATTTGGCCTCTTTTTTTGTGTTAACTGTGCTACACACAGTGACAACAGTTACTGGCCAATTATTTGTAGAACTGGCGGACTGACGGACCGGCAGATAGGGAGGAGAGGCAGGCAGAACTTGCATTGCATAAGAGGTACAAAGCAGACTGCAAATTTATCAGGAGCAAGCCATCAACCATAAACAGTCACATCCCACACTCCCAGGACACTGGCACATGGCTCCGCAGCGCGGGCTTTTTTTAATGTGTCCGTTGCTGACACCAGTGTTGCCATCTGCAGCCTTTGCACTCAACGCATAAGTCGTGGTAAGCCCAACACTCACCTAGGGACAACCACCTTAAGAAGGCACCTGAAATCCCATCACCAAGCCCAGTGGGAGCAAAACTGTCAAAACCCACGAAGCCACACTCCATGGTCTCACCATCCAGCCTCTTCTCCTTCTCCTCCCCCTTCTCCTTCTCCTGTCTCCTCACAGTTGTCCAACACTCCACCTTCCATGATGCCATCGTCACATTGTTCGGGAAAAAGGCAAACTTCTGTGGCTCAAATGTTGGAGCGTAAAAAAAGGTGTCCGACAGGTGTCCGACTACATCGGGTTAACATCCGATGTGGACGCTCTGAGGAGTGATGAACCCCTGGACTACTGGGTGGGCAGGCTTGACCTCTGGCCAGTGTCCTGTCCGAAAGGAAGTTCAGCGCAGCAGGGGGGATCGTGACCGATAAGCGCATGCGCCTAGCTCATGACAGTGTAGACTACCTCACATTTATAAAAATGAATGAGTCATGGATCTCTGAGGAATTCAACACATGTGACCAGTAGACCAGGTTTCATCGAAATTCCTCATGCCAGGCCACAAATATCCAAAAGACCGCCATCCACCCACAACAATTCCTGGTCCTTGGCTTCGCTAAATACAGCTGCATAAATGGCATTTCTTGTCCATTTAATGGCTAATTTTTGCAGCCCATACAGGCCGACACTTACTGTTCTGTGTACTGTGAATGCCTACTGTACCTCTAGCCATCATATACTACGTTCTTTGCTGTCAGTTCAACCCATGTGAGCTCATTTTTGCGGCCTATACAGCCCGTCACCAACTTGTGTATACTGTGAACGCCTACTGTACCTCTAGCCATCATATACTACGTTCTTTGCTGTCAGTTCAACCCATGTGAGCTCATTTTTGCAGCCTATAGAGGCCGCCACCTACTTGTGTATACTGTGAACTCCTACTGTACCTCTAGCCATCATATACTACGTTCTTTGCAGTCAGTTCAACCCATGTGAGCTCATTTTTGCGGCCTATACAGCCCGCCACCAACTTGTGTATACTGTGAACACCTATTGTACCTCTAGCCATCATATACTACCTTCTTTGCTGTCAGTTCAACCCATGTGAGCTCATTTTTGCGGCCTATACAGCCCGCCACCAACTTGTGTATACTGTGAACTCCTACTGTACCTCTAGCCATCATATACTACGTCCTTTGCTGTCAGTTCAACCCATGTGAGCTCATTTTTGCGGCCTATACAGCCCGCCACCAACTTGTGTATACTGTGAACGCCTACTGTACCTCTAGCCATCATATACTATGTTATTATTTTTTTTTACTAGTAATGGCGGTGATCTGCGATTTTTTGCGGGACCGCGACATTGCGGCGGACAGAGCAGACCCCTGACTGACATTTTTGACACTTTTGGGAGGACCAGTGACATTACTACAGTTATCAGTGCTAAAAATATGCACTGTTACTGTAATAATGACACTGGCAGGAAAGGGGTTAACACTGTTGGTGATCAAGGGGTTAAATGTATGCCCCATGCTTACTGACGTGTGTGGGGGGAGGGGGTTCTGTAAGACAGACACAGATCGCAGATTCAGCTATGCTGAATCCTGTGATCTCCTCCTGTCTGTCACAGAGAAGATCCGCCTGCTTTGTTTACACAATCGGGGAAAAGAGGCGGTGATCGCCCCCTCTCCTCCTCCGGCCCGACTCCCGCTGTTTCTAAACCGAGACCACTAGGGTCTACGTCGCTGGACCCCGGGAAGCCACTGTGCCGCAGTAGCAGCACAGTGAGCGGTCAGCAAGTGGTTAATAGTAAAAACATATTATTATATACTCACACGGTGCAATAAGTAAACAGGCATATCTGGAGAATGGAGAGAGTACCCACTGTGCTAGTGTCTAGGAGTTCATACTCACACTCTCTGCACGCCATCAGAGGAGATGAATAAAGGCCAGACTTTCCAAGCCGGGGAAGAAAGGAGTCCAGTGGCTGTGCTGGATGGTGGAGTGCAACAGAGCACCGCCAAGTTCATCTGTTTTGAAATGAAACATTGTCTCCACGTTGGGGACTAATTCAGCTATCGTCTTAAAGTTTTCTGTGCAGAAGGTGGAAGGCACATAGAGCATTTATAACATGGTGAGTGAAACCTGAGGGCCTACCTAATAGTTTGTAATTTATTATATAATTAGAACACATTATCATTATTGAATATAGCTATTTTAAATTGGGTCATTCTTTTTGAAATACACTGCCTTATAGGATTATTTCCTCCATCTGATATTGTACTGTGTATGATATAATGCTTTTGTTGCTTATAACTTTCTCCTTTGCTCACCTATGCTGTATACTACAGTACATTGCCAAAAGTATTGGGACGCCTGCCTTTACACGCACATGAATTTTAATAGCGTTCCAATCTTAGTCCGCAGGGTTCAATATTGAGTTGGCCCACCCTTTTGCAGCTTTAACAGCTTTAACTCTTCTGGGAAGGCTGTCCACAAGGTTTAGGAGTGTGTCTATGGGAATGTTTGACCATTCTTCCAGAAGTGCATTTGTGAGGTCAGGCACTGATGTTGGAGAGAAGACCTGACTCGCCGTCAGCGCTCTAATTAATTCCAAAGCTGTTCTATTTGTTGAAGTCAGGACTCTGTGCAAGCCAATCAAGTTCTTTCACCCCAAACTCACTCATCCATGTTTTTTTTGGTTTTTGCTGGTGTGTAGTCATGTTGGAACAGGAAGGGGCCAACCCCAAACTGTTCCCACAAATTTGGGAACATTAAATTGTCCAAAATGTCTTGGTATGCTGATACCTTAAAGCAGAGTTCCGGCCTCGGAAACTATTTTTCAATAAAAATACCCCCGGGACAGTCCGGGCTAGTACATTTCATAATGGATATCCTCTGAACTGTCCCAGGTTGCACTTACCTTTTTAGAAGAAATACTTACCTTGAAAATGTCTTGTCCAGCGCTGCCATCTCAGGTGTGGGCAGCTGAAGCCAGCGCGTCCTCTACGGCATCCTCTTCCGTGTCCTCTTTGATCCCACAATGCCCTGCACAGGCCCACGCTCGTCACTTCCGGGGCAGGCGCGTCATCCCTGCACAGCTTCTGGGCATGCCCAGAAACTGTTTAGCAGGGAATGATGCGCATGCCCCGGAACTGACGAGCGGGGCCGGTGCAGGCGCATTAATTCCTGGGAGCGATGACGTTCAGCTCCCAGGAATCAATGCAAGGAGGAAGTGACGGCGCAGGCTGCGGCCGCAGAGGGAGGAAGTGGAAGAAAGGTAAGTATATTTTCTTCAATATCAAGGTAAGTAATTAAAAAAAAAAACGGGACTATCCATTTCTTTTTTAGGTGACAAAAAAGAGCAAGCAGATGGCCCAAAGTGGATTTTGACCCCGGAACTCCACTTTAAGAGTTTCCTTCATTGGAACTAAGGGGCCAAGCCCAACTCCTGAAAAACAACCCCATACCAGAATCCACTTTCCACCAAATGATTTGGACCAGTGCCCAAAGCAAGGTGCATAAACACATGGATGAGTGAGTGTGGGGGTGGAGGAACTTGACTGGCCTTCACAGAGTCCTGAGCTCAGTCAGGTCTTCTTGTCCACATCAGTGCCTGACCTAACAAATGCGCTTCTGGAAGAATGATCAAACATTCCCATAGACACACTCCTAAACCTTGTGGACAGCCTTCCCAGATGAGTTGAAGCTGTTATAGCTGCAAAGGGTGGGCCAACTCAATATTGAACCTTACGGACTAAGACTGGGATGCCAATAAACTTCATGTGCGTGTAAAGGCAGGCGTCCCAATACTTTTGGTAATATAGTGTATGTATGGGTAATTTTGCAGATATGGACATGTCTGTTCATTGTTTTTTTTTGGATACTGTCTTTCTTATTTATTTATTGTATTGAGTTTTGCACGTATATGAATTGTTAAAGGTTGGCACTTGTATATGTTTTTCATTTATAATTAGTGTTGAGAGAACACGGACTGTATTATTCGGGTCCGTACCGGATAATTGGATTTTTGTGACACGGACCCGAAAACTTTACTGTATGTTCGGGTTTAAAATCCGTGTTCGGTAATTTTATTTCCTGTTTTGTATGTAATGGCGCGCTTTTAATGGCGGGCTTTCAACAGCCAATCAACAAGCGTTTAACTGGTGTGCCATAGAAGCCATCACAGCCATGCCTACTAATGGCATGGCTGTGATTGGCCAGCTGAAGTTTGTGACCCAGGTCTTTATAATCTAGAGACACAACGCGCTGTGCGTCAGTCTGCTGTAGCGTAGGGAGAGAGCACACATAACGGTGCTGGCTGCTGCTGATTAGGGACAGACAGGGAAAAAAAAAACATTGTGCCCGAAAAGAATGTAGGGACAGGTCGGAGTGTAGGCAGGGAAAGATAGAAGAGCATTTTAGGGACAGGCTGGAGAGAGTAGGCAGGGAGAGATTAGGAGACACAGGACAGAACAATCGTCCGTTAGCGATCTACATCGATTTTGCTGTGTGGGGGGTGGTGCAGTGAATGATCTTTTTGCCCTCACTTGAGCCCACTGAGGAGGAGGGAGAAAAAAAAATATTTTTATCAGTCTGTTGTGTGCAGCGTTCAGCTATATTTTACTACAGAGTGCTGTTCTAATCTGCTATTTAAAAATTACAAATTTAAAGGGGAATTTTTTTTTTCCCCTTCATAGCCTACTGCTGACCGTGACATAAAACATAAGACACTGCTGTGTTCACATGTGCTATTGAAAAATCACCAATTTGATATACTTTTTTCTATTCTGCTATTCAATATACACCCTTTTGGGGTGAAAAAAATTAAATTGCGGCATAGTCTGTATCGGTACGTGTGAGATACACCGTTTTATATACTTTTTTCTATTCCGCTGTTCAATATACACCCTTTTGGGGTAAAAAAAATTAAATTGTGGCATAGTCTGTATCGGTACATGTGAGATATACCTTTTAAATTTGTTTGGCGCATCTCCTTCCACCGCCGAGGATTGCAGGGCACTTCAGTTTGCCTCCTGTTCCGAACTCCTACTACTCCTCTTCCTCATCCTCCCTTTAGGTTACAAAAAACTGTAATCGGGCCTAGTCTGTGTTTGTACGTGTGAGATACACCGTTTTATATATTTTTTTCTATTCCACTATTCAATATACACCCTTTTGGGGGTGAAAAAAATTAAATTGCGGCATAGTCTGTATCGGTAAGTGTGAGATACACCTTTTAAATTTGTTTGGCGCATCTCCTTCCACCGCCGAGGATTGTAGGGCGCTTCAGTTTGCCTCCTGTCCTGTTTGACTGTGAGATACACCCGTGCGATACTGTTGTTGTTTTTTTCCGCTATTCAATAAACACCTTTCTAGGGCAAGATCATAAATTACAGAAATATGAGGAGAACGTCAAATAGGGGCCGTGGCCTGGGTCGTGGTGCTGCTGGTAGAGCTCCTGTTGCAAGGAGAGGACGTGGTCGATCTGTGCCAGCTGCACGCACAAGTGAAACACCTTCCTCAAGTGTGAGTAGGCGACAGAACCTGCAACAGTATTTGGTAGGGCATCATGCGCCTCTACAAGTGTTGAGGCAAGAACAAGTACAGGCGATAGTAGATTGGGTTGCTGACAGTGCCTCCAGTTCCTTCACATTGTCTCCCATCCAGTCTACTGCAGAAAGGTCAGAGTTGGCACCTGCAGCCGATGTCCAACCGTCTTTCACCTCACCCCCTTGCAAATCAGGCAAGCAGTCTGAGCCCCAAGTCATGCAGCAGTCTCTTCTTCTTTTTGATGACTCTGTCAGCAGGGTTTCCCAGGGCCATCCACTTAGCCCTGCCCCAGAAGTGGAAGAGATTGAGTGCAGCGATGCCCAACCACTTATTTCTCAAGATGAGTACATGGAAGGACCATCGCAGCACGTCTCCGATGATGACGAAACGCAGGTGCCAACTCCTGCGGCACTCAGAATTGTGGAGACCGACAAGGAGGGCAGGGGTGAAGACTGGGTGGAAGATGATGTGGAGAACGATGAGGTCCTCGACCCCACATGTAATGAAGGTCATGCAGGTGACCTGAGTAGTTTGGAGGAAGAGGCGGTGATCGCACAGAGCCACCAGCACAGCAGAAGAAGGAACAGGGTGCAGAAGCGGAGCGGAGTGGCCGTGCACTAGACACTACGCCTACTACTGTCCAACGCAGCAAGGGACTGAGCGCACCAAAGCCAGGTCAAAGGAGTTCTCTAGCGTGGAAGTTCTTCAGACAATGTGCTGATGACAGGACACGAGTGGTTTGCACGCTGTGCAATCAGAGCCTGAAGCGAGGCATAAACCTTCTCAACCTGCATTATCAGGCATCTAAGTGCAAAGCACGAGCTGCAGTGGAGTAGACACCTTCAAAACCAAGAAAGGTCTCTGGCTCCTCCTGCTTCCTCCTCTGCTGCAGTCTCGGCCTCTTCATCCACCTCTGTAGTGATACCAGCACCTGCCACCCCGCAAACAGAGGATCTGTCAGCAACACCACCACCTGGGTCACCAACCATCTCCACAATGTCCCGTGGAAGCATTCAGCTTTCCATCTCCCAAACATTTCAGAGGAAGAGGAAGTACCCCCCTACCCACCCACGATCCCTGGCCCTGAATGCCAGCATTTCAAAATTCTTGGCCTTTGAAATGCTGTCATTCCGTCTGGTGGAGATGCATTATGTCGATGGCTGTCCCACAGTACGTCGTGCCCAGCCGCCACTACTTTTCCAGGCAAGCCATCCCTTCCCTGCACAACCAAGTGGGGGAAAAAATCAGGTGTGCACTGCGCAACGCCATCTGTGACAAGGTCCACCTAACTACGGATACGTGGACCAGTAAGCACGGTCAGGGGCGTTATATCTCCCTAACGGCACACTGGGTAAATGCAGTGGCGGCTGGGCCTGAGGCGGATAGCAATTTGGCGCATGTCCTTCCACCACCGAGGATTGCAGGGCGCTTCAGTTTGCCTCCTGTTCCTAACTCCTCCTACTTCTCTTCCTCATCCTCTACCGCCTCCTCATCCAGTCAGTGTAACACTTTCACCACCAACTTCAACATAGCCAGGGGTAAACGACAGCAGGCAGTTTTAAAACTTGCCTGTTTGGGGGAAAAACCGCACACCGCGCAGGCGTTGTGGAGGAGCATGGAACAGCAGACCGATGAGTGGTTGCTGCCAGCGAGCCTCAAGCCCAGCCTGGTGGTGTGCGATAACGGGCGAAATCTCATAGCAGCTCTGGGCCTAGCCGGTTTGACGCACATCCCTTGCCTGGCGCATGTGCTGAATTTGGTGGTGCAGAGGTTCCTTAAAAATTACCCCGATATGTCAGAGCTGCTGCATTAAGTGCGGGCCGTCTGTGCGCACTTTCGGCATTCTCACCCTGCAGCTGCTCGCCTGTCAGCGCTGCAGCATAACTTCGGCCTTCCCGCTCACCGCCTCATATGTGACGTGCCCACAAGGTGGAACTCCACCTTGCACATGCTGGAAAGACTGTGCGAGCAGCAGCAGGCCATAGTGGAGTTTCAGCTGCAGCACGCACGCGTGAGTTGCTCTGTGGAACAGCACCACTTCACCACCAATAACTGGGCCTCCATGCGATACCTGTGTGCCTTGTTGCGCTGTTTTGAGTACTCCACCAACATGGCCAGTGCCGATGACGCCATTATCAGCTTAACTATCCCACTTCTATGCCTCCTTGAAAAAACGATTCGGGCGATGATGGAAGAGGATGTGGCACAGGAGGAGGAGGAGGAGGAGGAGGAAGAGGGATCATTTCCAAGGCTTTCAGGGCAGTCATTTACTAGTGGCTCCGAGGGTGGGTTCCTGCACCCACAAACGCCAGGTACACAATTGTCCAGCAGGGGCACAGTTCTGGAGGATGAGGAGGATGAGGAGATGGAGGAGGAGATGGAACCATGTTCACAGCAGGGTGGCACCCAGGCCAGCTCATGGCCATCACTGGTGCGTGGCTGGGGGGATACAGAGGACACAGACGATACACCTCCCACAGAGGACAGCCTTTCATTGCCTCTGGGCAGCCTGGCACACATCAGCGATTACATGCTGCAGTGTCTCCACAACGACCGCCGAGTTGCCCACATTCTAACTTGTGCTGTGGCCACGCTGCTGGATCCCCGTTACAAAGACAACGTACCGTCCTTAATTCACTCACTGGAGCGTGATCGCAAGATGCGCGAGTACAACCGCACGCTGGTAGACGCAATGCTGCTGGCATTCCCACCTGACAGCGGGGCCACAGTGGAAGCACAAGGCCAAGGCAGAGGAGGAGGAGGAAGAGGTCACCAATGCAACCAGGGCACCACCAGCACCTCAGAAGGCAGGGTTAGCATGGCCGAAATGTGGAAAAGCTTTGTCAGCACGTCACAACAAACAGCAGCACCAGCAGCTCATATGGAACGTCTTAGCAGGAGGCAGCATTTCACCAACATGGTGGAGCAGTATGTGTGCACACGCCTACATGTAGTGAATGATGGGTCTGCCCCCTTCAACTTCTGGGTCTCCAAATTGGGCACATGGCCTGAGCTTGCCCTTTACGCCTTGGAGGTGCTGGCGTGCCCTGCGGCCAGTGTATTATCTGAACGTGTATTTAGCACGGCTGGAGGCGTTATCACAGACAAGCGCAGCCGCCTATCCAGAGACAATGTGGACAAGCTCACATTCATTAAAATGAACCAGGCATGGATCCCACAGGACTTTTCCGTACCTTGTGCAGAATAGAGATGTATACCGACCTTACCCAGCCATTGTTATATTTTTGATCTTTCTCACTCTTTTGGGGTGTACCCTAATTTAAAATGACTAAAAAAAAGCAGGGTTGGCTACCTCTTCCCTCTCCACCACCTCTTCCACCTACACCGCCACATCCACCGCCACCTCAACCTCCCTCCTACTCCATATGGGCCTCGTCCTTCACAGATGAAGAAAATTGTTTTATTTTTCTGTTTGTTTTGTTGTTTTAAGTTATTTCCCTATCCACCTTTGTTTGCAGAGCACTTGCCATGCTCTTAACTACATTTTGCTGCCTTTTGCAGCACTCTAGCCCTTTCCATTTTTTTTTTTAGAGCCATTTTAGTGCCTGAAAGTTCGGGTCCCCATTGACTTCAATGTGGTTCGGTGTCCGGGTAAAGTTCGGAAAAAGTCCGGGACACGGACCAGGACTTTTTTTTCAAGTTCGGCCGAACCCGCCGAACACGGACATCCAGGTGTCCGCTCAACTCTATTTATAATACTTTGGAAATAATTTTTTATTATTGCAAATTGTACACAGAATTAAAAAAAATATATATTTATATTTTTTTGCTTTTGATAAGGTATAGTTGGTAATAGCATTATTGCACTTGCACTTTTGAGTGTAAGTTTGTAGGATACTATAATATTTAAAAGGTATTTTTGCGCTGATTTTAAATTCTCTTCACTCACTGTCTGTTATACGTCTTATTATTTTAGATAATTTCTTTTAAAAAAAAGATTAAACGTAAATTTACGGCAAACAACTTGGTGTATTTATTAAAAAAATTAGAATGTAACCTAATTTTAAAGACTCATTGGCAGTTCTATCATTTTATTTTGTTACATCACGTCATGACAATAAATAAACCGCACTGTAAACTAAAATTTTGTTGGAATCTGAGAATCTGCTCCAACTTAAAAATATGCTTTCATAATATATATATATATATATATATATATATATATATATATATATATATATATATATGTAATATATACAGGGCTTTTTTTCTCAGAGAATAGGTGCAGGAACTCTCCCCTTTTAAGCCACCCCTTGCCCCTGCCCCCTACCCACCTCCATGTCTCTTGGTTCCACCCACTACCCACCTCCCACTACCACCCCTTTTAGAGAACAAGTATTTTTTTTGTGATGTTAAGTAGTTTGTATGCAATTGGTTAGCGATAAAAAAAAAGCAGTAGGATAGATCCCTGAAGCCAGCGACAATAGACCCCACACCAGCAACAATAGACCCCCATCCCAGGCACACAAAATCACCCAGCAATAACAGATCCACCCAGCAACAAAGCATTTCCCCCAGCAACAATAGACCCAACCCCTGCAACAATATATCCCCCTAGAAAAAGAAAACCCCAATTACCAGCAACAATATATGCTCCCAGCAGTTTTAGATCCTCCCAGCAACAATAGGTTCCTCACATAACATTATACCCCCCAGCAATAATGGCCCCCCTGTTACAAAATACCACCTCAGCAACAATAGATCCACCCCAACAACAATACCCCCCAGCAGCAACAACAGATATATCAGCAGCAAGCAACAATAGACCTCTCCCTCAACAGTAGATCCTAGCCAGCAACAATTGACCCCTCAGCAACATAAGAAGCCCATTAGCAACAACAGACCCTTGTGCAAAAATAGACCCCTAACAGTTACAATAGATCCCCCAGCAGCCAGCATCATAGACCCATCAGCACCCCTTGCCTTTACATACATTCAGTGCTGGAGGTGCCGGAACTGCGTTCCCCCGCGTTCCCGCTGAAAAAAAGCCCTGAATATATATATGTATATATATATATAATGTAAGTAGGTCCTCCCTGTCTCAGGGGTTGCATACAATGGAGCTTTATTGCAGGTAGATAATTGCCATTCAACGAACGCTCAGTCCTTGAGTCACAGATGGTAAAATCTTAGATAATTGTGAAACAATGTTAATTTAGTGGTCCCACTTATATTTTCTCCCCCAAGGTAATGTAATATAAGCAAATAAAACATAAAAAATAAAAAATAAATAATCCCTCGTGCTAATACCATGAAATAATAGTGATAATACTACTCCAAACACACTAATTGGAGTAGCGTGCTCGTACTGTGATTAGTTGCTTTTGATACTTTATTTTTGAGAGTTTATCCAATTATACATGACATTTATGACATCTTAAACATTTCTAGTTTAACTCATGTTATACTATCTCTACCTTTCCTCTTGCTGTTTCTACAAATTCTCCTTTTTCTATTTTCCCCCTCGCTCCTCCCTCCACCCCCCCAAAAGAAAGAAAAAGAAAAGAGAAAAAAATATATATATAATTTCCTCTTCCTCCCCCCTCTCCTCTCCTCTCCCTCTCCCATCCCCGATCCTTAGTAGTTGTAAGAGATGGTTAACCCTTCTCCTCCTCCATTCCTTTCCTCTTATTTTATTTCATGCCATGTGTTGTCTCCCTTCCTCGGAATTTATGAATTGGTTCCACAATTCCCAAGTTTTCCTATATCTATCTTGCCTACTCTGTGCTGTGGCAACCAATTCTTCCAGCCTCCTATTATCCTCCACCCTATGTATCCAGTCGGACACCGAGGGTGGTTGTGTTTTTTTCCAGAATCCTGGGATACATGTTTTTGCCACATTTAATAAGAAAGGAATTATCGATCTTGCGTATTTATTTACTGGTATATCGGATAAATTTAACTTCTGAATTACGTTTCTCACTGCTGTCAAGTATGTTTTTATCTTAGGGCAGCTCCAGAAGATATGGTATAATGTGCCTACTTCTCTTCCGCACCTCCAACATAAATTAGTTTCATTTGGAAACCAGTTATGGAGCTTCCTAGGCGTGACGTACCACCTCGTTATAAGCTTATAGTTCATCTCTTGTATTCTAGTGCATCTAACTGGCCCAAAAGCCAGCCTCAGTATCCGCTGGATCTGGTCATTTGACAGTTCACAGTTCAAGTCTATCTCCCACTTTCTTACCCAGGGTAATTCTGGCTGTTCGTCTGGGTTTGTCAGTAGGCCATAAGTGACCGACAGGGTCCGCTGTAAATTTCCTGGTTTTACACACTCTTGTTCAAATTTTGTTAATGCTCTGTCGAAATCATTTGGGGTTGGTAACGATGCTAAAAAGTGGTGTAGTTGAATTGCCTGCCAAAATGGCATATTAAATGGTCATTCCCTGTCAGTCAATCCGGCCACAGAGGGACACTTTTTGTTTATTAAAAAAGATGAGGCCTGTTCCTGCCCTTTTTCCCTTAGTACCGTGAATTGTCTGTTGTCCATTCCCGGCGGGAACCGAGGATTACCTAATATTGGGAATAAGGGAGATCTGTCCGTTGTCAGTTTAGAGTATATATTTGATCTTGTACAGATACGTAATGTATTCCCAATTATTGAGTGTTGTTTCAATTTCTTAGGTATATCTTGGTAGCACCACATAGCCCTCTTCAAATTTACCTCTGTTTGGGCCTGTTCCAGTTCTACCCAGAGTCTAGAGTCCAAGTGGTGCCACCAATCCAGGACTCTACTCACATGGGTAGCCTGGTAATATGCTTTTATATCTGGGATAGCTAGGCCTCCTGTTTTTTTAGGCAGAGTCAGCGTTTTCCTGGCTATACGCGGTTTTTTGTTGGACCATATATATTTTACAAATATGGAGTGTATTACCTTAAAAGATTTACTAGGTATCCTCACCGGTAACGCCCGAAATAAATATATAAATTTTGGCAATACAATCATTTTCAGCAAATTGCATTTACCGAACCATGACTGCATTCCTCCATGCCACTGTTCTAGGAGTCTTTTAGTTGTTGCTATCAAGGGCGCGAAGTTGAGATCATACACCTGCCCTAATTTCGCCGGGATGAGTGTTCCCAGATATCTCACTGCCGCTTCCTTCCATTTAAAATTAAAGTTATTTTTCAAGGTTCGTATTTGGGTCGGGGGAATCCCCACTCCCATTGCCTCCGATTTCCCAAAGTAAACTGTGATTAGTTGAATAGAAATGCTGCAGCTTAAATAAACAAAATCAACAAAACAGTGTACATATTAATCAAATTACTACACCAAGTTGCGCAAAAAAAAAAAAAAAAAAAAACGTGCATGTGAGTAAACAAATGAATATTTTAAATAAATCCAAAAAATAAAATGGATATAAACAGTCAAAGTTCATAAAGTCCCACCATGTGTTCAAAATTAATTTAATTTATTAATGTAATATACTTCCAAGAGTTCCTTGGGTTCCAAAAAACAAACCTCAAAATTATTTTATTTATAGTTGAGATAGATTCTATTTTTCTTTTATTTTGCTTCCATACAAATGCTTCTCAAACCTGTAGGCTATAATGCAAATTACATAAATCCGTATTAGCACAAACATAGTATAAATACCAAAGTTCACACAGTATGAACTAAAAAAACATGAACTATTAATAAAACACCAAACATAATTATTCCCAAATTCATGGTGGAAAAAGAAGATTCAAAGATACGGAAAACTCTGAAAATAGAGGATATACAGTAAATAATTACTAAATTCCAAAGCAAAATGTAACATATTGAAGGAAGGTTACCAATCCTTAGATGGAGTGGCTGCATTCATTTCTTTTTTCAGAACATTTTCAGCAAGTACAAAAAATATCTGCTGATCCTGACAGCATTGAAATATCATTGTCACTGCCTGAGAGCATGAAGAAAAGCACAAACATCCTCATCTTTATTTTTTTAACCACTTCTGGAGCGGAAGGTTTTACCCCCTTAATGACCAGGCCATTTTTTGTGATACGGCACTGCGTTATTTTATCTGACAATTGCACGGCCGTGCGACACTGTACCCTAACAAAATTGATGTCCTTTTTTCCCCCACAAATAGAGCTTTCTTTTGGTAGTATTTGGCCACCTCTGCAATTTTTTTTGTGCTATAAACAAAAAAGAAGTGACAATTCTGAAAAAAAAAAAAAAAAAAAAAACAATATTTTTCACATTCTGCTATATAACATTTCCAAAAAAAAAAATGTAAAAATGAAATTTTTTTAACATTTTAGGCCAATTTGTTTTCTGCTACATATTTTTGATTGGTTTGCGCAAAAGTTGCCACGTTTACTAACTAGGGGAAATATTTTTGTCATTTATATTGTTTTTTTATTTTTTTTTTTTACTAGAGCTTTCCTTTTTTCTTGCCTGCACAGGGATGCATGAAACACCTGTGCATCCCTGTACAGGTAAACAAAGCCTCGCAGGGGTGTATGCTGGGAATGACCCGTGGGAACAAGGCCTTACTATCTTTTTTTTTTTTTTTACTTTATTTTACATTTCTTACATTTTTTTTTGAACAATTTACTTTTTTAATCTTGTTTGTACTTTAACCACTTGCCGACCGCCCACTGTAATATTATTGTGGCAGGGCCGCTCGGCTGCATCCAGTCATGTAGTACTACGTGACTGGAGTGCATGTGGTTTCGGTGGCGCACGCGCGCCGCCGGAGCCGTGCTCCCGCTCTGTTTAGACACAGCGAGAGATGGGCTGTGGGAGGAGCGGCGGCGATTGCCGCTGCCCTCCCGCTATCATCCAGGAAACTGAGAGAAGACCCGCCTTCTTATGTAAACAAAGCAGGCGAGTCTTCTGTCACACAGGCAGGGAGAGATCAGGAGCTTCAGCTAAGCTACAACCCCGATCTCTCTGTGCCTGTCAAAGAACCCCTCACCCCCCCACATGGAAGAAAAATATATTTAAAATATATTTTAAAAAAAACATGTTTTATTTGTCCCAAATATATTGGATATATATATACAGTATATGGAATATATTGGAAATATATTTGAAATGCTACAATTTTGGCCATATTCAATATATTTCTAAAAAATTTTTCCCTAAATATATTGGAAATATATTTTTCTTCCATATGCCCCCCCCCCCACAGTCAGTAAGCATATTAGGCATACATTTAACCCCTTTGATCACCCCCGGTATTAACCCCTTCCCTGCCAGTGTCAATTACAGACCTGGCCAGCTGAAAGCAGGGCTGTAGGTCCGTATGGCGTATGGACCTGGCCACTGAAGGGTTAACGTATGCTCTGATAATTTTGAAATGCCTAATAGTTTATTTAAATCGCATTAAACAAAAAAAAGTGTTTGGTCTCATCACTCATGTTTTCCTAAAAAATGGTCTACATTTTGGAAATTCTGCCGGGTCTGCCAAGGAAAGGAAATGTCACTGCCACAGCTCATAGCCTTTCAGACCATAGGCTGCTGTGAACCCTCGCCTTATGTACAGTATATTTCATCTTTGTATTTATCCATTTGCCTGGAGCTCAGCTTTAACTCTTTCATTAAGGTGATTTTGAGTAGGTCTGTTACATAGATTTTTAAGACAAATCATCTCAATAAATAAACTTCTTAGCTTGGAGTTGGATTGGAAGATAATGGCAGACTGAGCTGTTGGATATGATAACGTACACAAAAAGCTAGTTAGCGTTTTAGCATCTACATCTACAATTTCAGATTGAAAACTAAGCAATGCAACTATAAAGTAGGACAGAGCAAGCATGAGATGGGTCATCATTGTTTTTACTGCCCTCACATGGGCTTGAAGCTTAGACTGACCCATGTCCATATCCTTCTGTTTCATGTTCTGGATGTGCTGTAAGAGGGAGCTGATTGTGAGTGCCAGTGCGATAAGAGTGAGACCAAAGGGCAGAAAGCTGCCATAAATACTGACAGTCATGACATATATTGTGTTTACTTGAAATATTCCACTAATGTTAAAGGGTCCTAGAGTAGCATTTCCAACTGCTCTTTCCTCCGAAGTCCAGAATACCGGTATACAGATAATGAGTGATCCCGATATTGATAGCAGCAACAAGTGGGGTAGAAATGCCGAAAGTCTTCTCTTCAACCACAAAAAAAGTTGGTGAGTGTAGTTTGCAATGCTGATACAGTAGACAACACAGAGCCAAGAGGTCATCCAGTAGCTGCAGTAGATTAAAAACATATTTAAGAAGAATATTGTTGTGTAAACATTCTTCGCAAAGATGTGAAATCCACTAACCAAAAGTATGCCTTGTGTAATCATTACACACTGAATAAGAATGTTCACCAGCCCCATGACTATATGGACTTGGTCGGACATGTTCATTGTAAATCCATTTTTCACATATTTGATACTGAAAATGACAATACAGGCATTCAGCATTATACCAGTCCCAGTTTCCAAGATAGCCAAGGCCAGTGTGCAAAACAACACAGTAGGGGACATTGTCCAGCTTGTAAAGATGACTACTCAACTGCTTGGATGAAGAGACAATGCTCACCAGATGAAAATAGAACTGATGCAAATGCTCCCTGGATATTGGTTACACGTTTTTAAAACTAATGAGGAAACTGGATATATTTGCATGAAAAGGGCTAAGCATGGTGCCTGCAAAATCAAATGTGAAAAGAGTCTGAAAAAATATTGGCGACATATAACCCAAAACACAATGGTAGTGACCTAGGTAAAATGTCTCATTTGAAGGACTTTTTAACACATTGAATGTTTAAGAGCATCAAATACAACAAACAAATTTCAGGGGAAAAAAGCCGTCCCCTTCTTAAGCGCTTGAGAAGTCCATGGTAATAAAATTAGGACAGAATTCACTAAGGGACTTGTGTCAAGGCTTGAAAACGAAGTTTACCTAAAATAACAAAATCATAACAAGGGCCATTACTTACCTGCAATAGTCACCTTGCAATAGTAAAGGGAAAAGATAAAAATGGAGGGAATGAGTAGCTTGATAATTTCATTAGTTAAAAAAAGGGGCACATTTTAGAGATGTTGCAAAGATGAAGTCTACAAACATTTGACAGCGATTGGATCGGATTTGGGGCCAAAAACAACGGTCAGAGCCTAATATTACAACTTGTATTGTGTCATGGGGGGGGGGGGGACTGATAGCAGTATTTTTTTTATGTTTTTTATTAATTTTGTCAAACAAAGAAGCAAAAAATATAAAATCAGAAGTATACTAACAGAAATACAAAGGAAAAAGAGATGAGCAACTTTTATAACATGCAATAACATTCTGTTTCCACCGGTTCCAAATAGAGTATTTATAACAATGATACATTTAAAGCATGAGCATTGTAGTAATGGGGGCCACATACATATATAAATGTAACCTCCCAGTGTGTAGGTTTCTTCTTCCCATGCACTCCCAATGGGAACATAGTGTGCCAGCAAGAGAAGTCCCCTATACTGGGCCCACTCGGGAACTGGCTAAAGTTTGAGTATGTGGTATCAATAAGAGTCTGGATTAGGTTACAGTGATAACTGAGGGGTTTCAATTGTGATACATCCAACTATTCCAAGATGAATGGAATTTAGTATATGAGAGTCTATTGATTGCCAGAGATTTCTCCAGTTGATAGTTACAGTTGACAATATCTATTACCTCCGAGAGGTTGGGGACTAGTGTAGTTTTCCATTTATGAAGTATGAGAGACCTGGCAGCCAGGAGTATATTGTGACGGTACTAACCGTCACTATGGGTGTAAGACAGATAAGTAATGGTTTGGATTGCTTCAATATTTGTCAGCAAAATCTTTATATAGAAATATGAAGATTTAATACCACCTTACACAGTGTATTCCATGCTTGGCTGTGAGAGAGACACAAAGACTGTCATTCGCAGACTTCCCTATTGTTTGTGTTTTGGAAAGGAATGTGTATTGTGTTAAAGTTTACCTGTCTGTTCCATTGTTAAATGATAATGACCTCACATTGTTCTGTCCAGATGGCTAGATAATTAGTTTAGTTCCTGTGTACACCTCCATCTGTATATGCTACTGTAATCAGCCAGAGGGGAGGGATTGTGTACACTGTATGTGAGTGTAAAACTCTGTACCTATTGGATTGTGAATGTTACGTTCAGTCTTCAACAAGGTCCGACTGGGCGGTAACCTTGTGGGTGAAAACTGTATATAAGTCTGTTTCTTGTTCAATAAAATTGTTCTAGATTTAGTTCACCCTCAATCTAGAGTCCTGTCTCTTATTGGGGGAATATTCTGCAAGGGATTGCTATGGTCTTCCATACTCCCTTGGATAATCACTAAGCTCTTGTAAGAGCTTGTGTAAGAGCTTGTTCTGCTGCACTCTCTGGGGAAAGAGAGGTTCACCCACGGGAACCTGGAGCCTTGTCGTAGGTCCAGGGTGGGTAGGAGACGGCGAGACCCTAACCAAGCTGCGGCGGTTTGTGGGGTCTGAAGTGGTTACGGTGTCTAGTGGAGTGCTTGGAGCCATCGGGAAGCACTAGGAGCATCTGTCAATGGAGGTACCCGGTCGGGGTGCTGGTTGATCCGTTACAGAGATGAAGGACCATCTGTCTATATATGGTTGGGTATTTATCAATACCTGTAGTCAGTATAGCTAGCTCTTTACTAGGTGGAAACAATAGACCTGTACAAGACGAGATACATTGGAAGACTTGGTTCCAGAAGCTGGTGAGGGAAGGACATTTCCATAGAATATGGGCTAACGTTCCCGTCTGTCCGCAGTTACGCCAACAGTGTGGAGGATAGTTATATTTTTGATCTTCATGGAAAAGTCATTGAGGGGGGGGCATGGGCTGGAGGGAATTATCAGCTCAGTTTTACAGCTATATTCTCATTCATGTATTACAATGTAATCAAGGAACTCTTATGAAACAAGCTGGATTGGTAAAGAAACTGAGAGACAGCAATCTCTATCATCAGCAAGGTATAATGTAACCTTTTTTTTCGTGTTCAAAATTTTATTGGATTTTTCAGGTAGTAACATCAAAAGGAAGATGAACAATATTTATCACATCATGTTGTACAGAATACAGGTTTGTGTGAATGAATACAAGTGATAAAACAGAAACAATAGGTAGAGGTAGGCAAAAATGAATACAATCAATTTTGAGGGCTAAATGAACTGTGGGCCGGATTGTTTCCCATGCCCAGGCACCCCATAGGGGAGCAAGATGTGCCTAAGGGGAGAAGGGAGACAACATGGTCCATTTCTAAATTAAAAGATTTCCTTATATTATACAATTGTTTGATGGTTAAAGGTTTAATATAAAAGAATAAACTAAGACCAGAGTAGTAGCTAATGGTGGGCAGTGTTGGAGTAGTTACTCAAAAAATGTAACTAGTTACTAGTTACTTCTGTAAATTGTAACGAGATTACTTTACTAGTTACTGCATTTGAAAAGTAACTTCACTACTTATTACTTTACTATCCTCTTTCTTAATTGACCGTGTAGAAGAAGATACACGACACTCTTTCTGCATAGAGTTTATTGTATAAACACAGGCTTTGGGAAACATGAGAACAAAACCTGAAAAAACTGAATAAAACATAAAGTCATAAACTTCATCCCTCTCTATTCTTCGAAATAACGATTGTATCGCATGGCTTGGGTAACGCAGGAAAGCGCGTTCCTATAGCCTAGTAAAGTAGTGTAGTTACCTCCTATAGCCTAGTAAAGTAGTGTAGTTACCAATATTAGTATTGTAACTAGTTACATTACTTCGTTACCAAAAAAAGTAATGTAGTTACTGTAATCCGTTACTTTGTAACTAGTTACCCCCAACACTGATGGTGGGTTAGGAGTAATAATGCAGCTAGTAAACGTTAGCTACATGAGGGGTGCGTCTCTAGAGAGGTCTTTTAGTACTCATTCATACTGGGGATGTAGCTCCAGAGATCTGGTGAACGGTTAACTATAAAACCTTCTAACATGGTAATGGATCGGTGAGACAAGAAATGCCTGGAGATTAATGAACTCGTGGGTCTAAACAGGTGGAGTACTCCGAGATAGGAGTAGTCGATAAGGTATAATGTAATCTTAATAACTGATATCTCGATCAAATGCCAAGAGAGATTCAAAATCAAACCTTCAGATGGAGTTACTGATCAATAAGATGATGAGCAGAAAGGGAATCATCATGATAAGTAGAGGGGGTGTCATTAGTGTGGTGATGTTCTGCATTCTTTGTTTGTAAGATGGACACAAACTCAACAAGTGAGGATTTGCTATCCTATGCGGAATATTTAGAAATGCTAATTGTGTCTCAGCAATACCATGAAAAAACGACCTGTTATCTTAAGTTTCCCTTAAAAAGTAGCAATTTCTTGTGCCCAGGCACCTCTGCTCTGCATCCTCATTACTGTATATCTTCACACAGAAACAAAGGGTAGAGCAAGGGGTGGTAAAGCAGTAATGGGGAAAAGATCAGCTGCCTACAGAAAATGCATTGTGGTTTCAGATGAGTGGGGGTGCCAATAAGAATGAATGGCAGACCCACGTGTCTGCAAAGGTGCATTGCGGTTTGGTTGCGGGAGGTGGCGGGTGCAGGAACAGGGGGCAATTTACTCTCTGTCCCAAACTTGCAACCACCCGCACAAGTGTGAACCTAGCCCAAGGCTGCTTTCACACTGTTCTGCTGGAAAAATACATTGAATGCCTAAATGTAAGTAGGTCCTCCCTGACCTACTCAGGGGTTGCATACTACCAAGCTTTACTATAGGTACAGCAGATAATTTCCATTCAACTAATACTCAGTCCATTAGTCACAGATGGTAGAATCTTAGATAATTGTAAAACGTTGTTACTTTAGTAGTCCCACTTATACACCCCCCCCCCCCCCCCAAGGTAAGATAATACACTTCCATGATCTCCTTTGGTACCAATAAAGCACACAAAACAAACCTCAAAATAATTAAAATAATTTTATTTATCGTTGAGATTGATTCCATGCTTTTTTTTTACTGCCATAAAAATGTTTCTCAAACCTGTGTGTTATAATGCAAATCACATAAAACCTTATTAGCATAAACTTAGTATAAATAACAAAGTTTACGCAGTATAAACTATGAAACCATGAACTGTTAACCACTTCAGCTCCGGAAGGTCTTATCCCCCTTAATGACCAGGCCATTTTTTTGCGATAGGGCACTGCGTTACTTGAACCAGTTCTGGACCGAAAAAATTTGCCCCCTCAATGACCAGGCCATTTTGTTCGATTCAGCACTACGTTGCTTTTACTGACAATTGCGGGGTCGTGCGACCCTGTACCCAAATAAAATAGATGTCCTTTTTTCCCCACAAATAGAACTTTCTTTTGGTGGTATTTGATCACCTGTGCAGTTTTTATTTTTTGCGCTATAAAGAAAAAAAGAGCGACAATTTTGAAAAATAAAAACAATGTTTTACTTTCTGCTATAAAACACATCCAATAAAAAAATGTAAAAAATCAAATTCTTTATCAGTTTAGGCCAATTTGTTTTCTGCTACATATTTTCGGTAAAAAAAAATCCCAAAAAGCGTATATTAATTGGTTTGCGCTAAAGTTATAGCGTTTACAAACTATGGGATAGTTTTATGGACTTTTTTATTTTTTTTTAAATAGTTTTTATTAGTAATGGTGGCGATCAATGATTGCGACATTGCATATAGTTACATATAATATATAGTATTAGTTACATATAGTAGTTGAGGTTGAATAAAGACAATAGTCCATCCAGTTCAACTTGTGAAGGTGTGTGTGACCATAATCATCTCTCATACCCCTTAATGTTCTGATTCTTGAGACGTCCAAGAGTCTTTTGAAAGCCACCATACTTCCTGCAGAAACCACCTCTTGTGGTAGAGAATTCCACAATCTTGTAGCCCTAATAGTAAAGAACCCCATGCGTTGCCTGAGGTTAAAATGCTTCTCCTCTAATCGCATTGTATGTCCTCGCGTTCTCATGCAATCCTTGCAACTGAATAGCTTTTTTTCTATGCTGAGATCACCGTTGAGGTATTTATAAATTGCTATCATGTCCCCTCTCAGGCGTCTCTTCTCCAGGGAGAATAAATCAAGCGATTGCAGACGCTCTTCATAATTAAGGTCCTCCAACCCCCTAATTAGTTTAGTTGCCCTTCTCTGGACTCTCTCCAGCTCCAACACATCCCACCTGAGGACTGGTGACCAGAACTGGACTGAATACTCCAGATGCAGTCGGACCAGAGTTTTATAAAGTGGTAGAATTATAGTTTTATCTCTGGAAAACATCCCCTTCTTAATGCATGCTAATATTCTGACGGCTTTGGCAGCTGCCGCTTGGAATTGCATGCTATTGCCTAGTCTATCCTCTACTAAGACTCCCAGATCTTTCTCCATTTTTGATTCCCCCCAAGGTTCCCCCCCTAAATTGCGGTGGACAAATCTGACCCTAGGTGACACTTTTTGGGGACCAGTGACACCAGTACAGTGATCGGTGCTAAATGAATGCCATTTCACATTCTGATTTTTGTCAGTGTAGGGAGAGGTCTGCTGTGTTCATGAGGGAGAGATTGCCAGGCACAAATAGCTCTGTTAAGATCCACAAAAGTCCTTTTCAGGGCTGGTATTTCGGTATAGGTCTACTAGTATCTTTTCAGGTTAGGGGCAGGTATCAAGTCGGTGCTTTAGGGGCAGTTAGAGATCAGCAGCAGTCACACAAATCGCTCTGTTAATGTCCACAAAAGTCATTTAAAGGGCTGCAATTTTTTTTGGTATTGCTGTGCAGTGCACTATATAGGGGGGGGGGGGTAATCCACAGTATAATATACTTTGTAGAAAGCATATTATAGTGGATTAGTAGTATTATTGTGCACTGTGCAGCATTGTGACAGGTGTGGTGACTGAGTGTTGCTGCAGCAATACTACAAACAGTGACAAAAGCACTTATAACGTAGTATAACTGGTGTGATAGACCAATGGCCCCTCCAATACCACATATTGAAGTGGGGTGTTATCTGAGTATACTTTTACAAGTGTATTTGTGTCCTGCAACAATATTGCCTCTTTTTATTTGTTAAGTCTGGTACACACAGTGCCAAACTCACTGGCCAATTTTTTGAACAACTGGTGTGATAGACCAGTGCCCCAACCCCAATACCACATATTGAAGTGGGGTGTTATTTAACGGTATCATTTTCTAAGAGTGTATTTTAGTCCTGCAAAAATTTGGCCTCTTGCTGTGTTATCTGGGCTACACACTGTGACAACAGTTACTGCCCAATTATTTGTAGAACTGTTGTAATAAACTTGTGGCCTCCCAATACCACAGATTAAAGCAGAGTGTTATCTGAGTATACTTTCATCAGTTTATTTGTGTCCTGCAACAATATTGCCTCTTTTGCTGGGTTAACTTATCACGGTTCTCGCCATGTATTACAGACGGCCAAGGGTGACCGCCATTAAGTACTTGACATGGGATTTGAACCTGTGTACTTTGACATTCTGTCCTGTTATCCTACCTCTGAGCCACAGTTCAGCTCATATGGGTTTAGTCTTGTTAATCTGGTACTGCCTGCAGCACTAGGGGGCTGGATTTCACCTGAGTGTGCTCTTGTCTATCATTGTCCACCTGAAGCTAATTGCTCAATTAAGCAAGCTATACAACACTGTCTCTCGCTTAGAGCAGTGTCAGTTCATTGCTGATCTTTGTTCCTGTGTTGCTGATCTTTGTTCCTGTTTGACAGACTTTGTTCCTGTGTTCCTGATCATTGTTCCTCGTTTGACTGACTTTGTTCCTGTGTTCCTGTTTCCTAAGCGTGTGTTCCAGACTGACCCCGGCTTCCATCCTTACGTTCTCTCCTTGTTGTTCCTGCGATCCTTATCCGGCTTGTGTCATCCAGTGACTACAGTTATTCCTGGACTTCCCTTCCCATTGTATTCCTGCCGGTCCTGCTTATTGGAGCATCGTCCCTGCCAAGCCCCCGTGCACAGATTCACAGCTCAGGTGGCTTTCTAACCTGGTCACCTTGGACTGTGGATATCTGCAAGGGTGAGCGTACATCTCTGCGTTACAGACTCCAACAAAGGTAAGCTCTGTAACATAACTCTGATACACACAGTGCCAATCTCCCTGGCCAATTTTTTGAACAACTGGTGTGATAGACCAGTGCCCCCCCCCAATACCACATATTGAAGTGGGGTGTTATTTAACAGTATAATTTTCTAAGAGTGTATTTTAGTCCTGCAAAAATTTGGCCTCTTGCTGTGTTAACTGTGCTACACACAGTGACAACAGCTACTGGCCAATAATTTTTAGAACATTTATAATAAACCTGTGCCCCCCCCAATACCACAGATTGAAGCGGGGGGGTTATCTGAGTATACTTTTACAAGTGTATTTGTGTCCTGCAACAATATTGTCTCTTTTTCTGAGTTAAGTCTGGTACACACAGTGCCAAACTCCCTGGCCAATTTTTGAACAACTGGTGTGATAGACCAGTGGCCCCCCAATACCACATATTGAAGTGGGGTGGTATTTAACAATATACTTTTCTAAGAGTGTATTTTAGTCCTGCAGAAATTTGGCCTCTTGCTGTGTTAACTGTGCTACACACAGTGACAACAGTTACTGGCCAATTATTTGTAGAACTGTTGTAACAAACCTGTGGCCCCCCAATACCACAGATTGAAATGGGGTGTTATATGAGTATACTTTTACAAGTGTATTTATGTCCTGCAACAATATTGCCTCTTTTGCTGAGTTAAGTCTGGTACACACAGTGCCAAACTCACTGCCCAATTTTTTGAACAACTGGTGGGATAGACCATTGCCCCCCCCCCCCCCCCCCCAATACCACATATTGAAGTGGGTGTTATTTAACAGTTTAATTTTCTAAGATTGTATTTTAGTCCTGCAAAAATTTGGCCTCTTTTGCTGTGTTAACTGTGCTACACACAGTGACAACAGTTACTGGCCAATTATTTGTAGAACTGGTGGACTGACGGACCGGCAGATAGGAAGGAGAGGCAGGCAGAACTTGCATTGTACAAGAGGTACAAAGCAGACTGCAAATGCATCAGGAGCGAGCCATCAACCATATACAGTCACATCTGGCGCTCCCAGGACGCCGACACATGGCTCCACAGTGTGGGCTTTTTTTAATGTGTCCGTTGCTGACAACAGTGTTGCTATCTGCAGCCTTTGCAGTCAACGCATAAGTCGCGGTAAGCCCAACACTCACCTAGGGACAACCGCCTTAAGAAGGCACCTGAAATCCGCCATCACCAAGCCCAGTGGGAGCAACACCATGAGAACCCACAAAGCCACACTCCATGCTCTCACCGCCCAGCCTCTTCTCCTTCTCCTGTCTCCTCACAGTTGTCCAACACTCCACCTTCCATTATGTCGTCGTCCCGTTGTTCTGGAAAAAGACAGGCTTCTGTGGCTCAAATGTTGGAGCGTTAAAAAAAGGTGTCCAACAGGTGTTTGACTACATCGGGTTAACGGCCGATGCGGACGCTCTGAGGAGTGATGAACCCCTGGACTACTGGATGGGCAGGCTTGACCTCTGGCCAGAGCTTGCACAATTTGCAATGGAACTGTTGGCTTGCCCCCCGTCCAGTGTCCTGTCTGAAAGGACGTTCAGCGCAGCAGGGGGGGATCGTGACCGGTAAGCGCACTCGCCTAGCTCATGACAGTGTAGACTACCTCACATTTATGAAAATGAATGAGGCATGGATCTCTGAGGAATTCAACACCAGTGTGACCAGTAGACCATGTTTCACTGAAATTCCTCATGCCAGGCCACAAATATCCGCCAGACCGCCATCCACCCACAGCAATTCCTGGTCCTTGGCTTCGCTACATACATCAGCATAAAAGGCATTTCATGTCCATTGAATGGCTAATTTTTGGACACTTATTTCTGTATACTGTGAATGGCTAATGTACCTCTGGCCATCAAATACACTGCCTTCTTTGCTGTCAGTTAAACCCATGTGGGCTAATTTTTGGGGCCTATACAGGCCGACACTTACTTCTGTATACTGTGAACGCCTAATATACCTCTAGCCATCAAATACACTACGTTCTTAGCTGTCAGTTAAACCCATGTGGGCTAATTTTTGGGGCCTATACTGGCTGACACTTACTTCTGTATACTGTGAATGCCTAATGTACCCCTAGCCATCAAATACACTACATTCTTAGCTGTCAGTTAAACCCATGTGGGCTAATTTTTGGGGCCTATACAGGCCGACACTTACTTCTGTATACTGTGAATGCCTAATGTACCCCTAGCCATCAAATACACTACGTTCTTAGCTGTCAGTTAAACCCATGTGGGCTAATTTTTGGGGCCTATACAGGCCGACACTTACTTCTGTATACTGTGAATGCCTATTGTACCTCAAGCCATCGAATACACTACGTTCTTAGCTGTCAGTTAAACCCATGTGGGCTAATTTTTGGGGCCTATACAGGCCGACACTCACTTCTGTATACCGTGAATGCCTAATGTACCTCTAGCCATCAAATACACTACGTTCTTAGCTGTCAGGTAAACCCATGTGGGCTAATTTTTGGGGCCTATACAGGCCGACACTTACTTCTGTATCCTGTGTGAATGCCTAATGTACCTTCAGCCACAGAATACTACATTCTTAGCTGTCAGTTAAAAGCATGTGGGCTAATTTTTGGGGCCTTTTATGGCCGACACTTACTTCTCTATCATGTGACTGCCTAATGTACCTTCAGCCACAGAATACAGCATTCTTAGCTGTCAGGTAAACCCATGTGGGCTAATTTTTGGGGCCAATACTGGCCAACATTTACTTCTGTATCCTGTGAATCCCCAATGTACCTTCAGCTACAGAATACCACGTTCTTAGCTGTCAGGTAAACGCATGTGGGCTAATTTTTGGGGCCTGAAATGGCCGACACTTACTTCTTTATTCTGTGAATGCCTAATTTTTCAGACTGGAAATGAAAAACAATGGGTCTGTAAAGGTTCCGCCAAGTTGTGGAATGGATGCGGACCCATTTTACAGATGTGTGAATGGACCTATATGTATTAGACAATGTATTTACCGGCTGCTGTCAGTTCTGGCTGATTTATGAAAAATATATATATATTTTTTTTTGCTGTAAAATAAAAAATGTAGGGCAACTTTTTCAATTGCAATACTTCTGTTATGACATTGTCCATGTGCTGGGCCTATTTGTGCACAGCTAGTACATCTTTTGTGGCTGCAAATACGACCTAAAGGCTTTTAAAGTTCGCCTCCCATTAAAGTCAATGGGGCCCGCCGCGAACTTTCGCACACTTTTGAGAAAATTTGCGGCTGACGTTCGCGAACTGCCCAGGCCGATGTTCGTCCATCTCTAATCAGGGGCGATCAAGGGGTTAGGTGTGCTCCTAGGGCAGTGATGGCAAACTTATGGCACGCGTGCCACAGCTGGCACACATAGCCCTCTCTGTTGACACGCGAGGTGGTTCAGAAATGAAAGAGTGCCCAAGCCACAACAGCCCCTGGAGTTGAACCAGCCAGAGAGGAGCAAGAGGATGGTGCTGAGAGGATACCATAAAAAGTAAGGAGGGTTATCAAAGGCACCAACAATAGGAGAAGCTGCTGCCAGGCACACCGACACTGGACGCCGGAGCCAGGTGAGTGCTGAATTGACTACAATCCCTCTTGGAGTGTGCGGTCATCACCTGGGGGACTGGTGATGACCGCAATTCGCTGCAATGTCGAAGTCCCGCAAAAAAAAAATCGCAGATCGCCGCCATTACTAGTTAAAAAAATAAAAATAAAAATTACATAAATCTTTCCTGTAGTTAGTAAATGCAATAATATTTGTGCAAACCAATCAAAATGCGCTTATTGTGATTTTTTTTTTTTGACCAAAAATATGTAGCAGAAAACAAATTGGCCTAAAATGTTAAAAAAATTTAGATTTTTACATTTTTTTTTTGAGAATTTCATATAAAAAATGTGCAAATATTGTTATTTTTTCAAAATTGTCGCTCTTTTTTTGTTTATCGCACAAAAAATAAAAATTGCACAGGTGATCAAATACCACCAAAAGAAAGCTCTGTTTGTGGGGAAAAAAAGTACGTCAATTTAATTTGAGTACAGCGTCGCACGACTGCGTAATTGTCCGTTAAATAAGGCAGTGTCGAATCGCAAAATAGGGCCTGGTCATTGAGCAGCCAAATCCTCCGGGGGGCTTAAGTGGTTAATACATGTCCCCCAGGGCAGTACCTGGGTCCCCATACACTTTTTATGGCAATAAGTTGCATATAAACTTTTAAAATGAGGACTTTTGATTTTTCAGGTTCGTGTCCCATAGACTTTAATAGAGTTTGCATGTTCGCTAAAACTTTTTCCCTGCTCGAGATGTTCTGGTGCAAACAGAACAGGGGGGGGGGGGGTGTGTTCGGCTCATCACTAGTGATCTGGTTATTTTTAGGTCCAAGAAAGCCACTGACCACTCCAGCAAAAACTGTGATTGAGTAGCTTACATTTGATATATACGTATTTTATTCCATGTTTTCATGGGTTTCTTTTGTCTGCTTTCATTGGCTATTACACCTATAATAAATGTCGTGGAAGATATCCCAATGATCATTACAAGTAAGAGAATTAAGTTAAGTGATCCTGAAGAATTCATTGATCCAAATCCTCCTATACTGTTGTCAAAGGCAAATGGACCAGATTTATGCTCGGCACACACAGCTTGGCTTAGTAGCATCATCTTCTAATGCACATTTTACAAAACAAAAAGTATTTTGTTTATGACGTCAATAACATGACTTTGCATAATTTAAACTCACAGAATTTGATTATGTGAATTTACATGAACAGGTTGAATGATAATTGACTTAGAAAACATGGGATATTTTGCATGCATTGTTAAAGTGGTTGTAATTTTTTTTTTAATAACAGACATGTTATACTTACCTGCTCTTTGCACAGAGCGGTCCTGAACCTCTTTTTCTGGGGTCCCCCACTGAAGCTCTTAGCTCCTCCTCTTCTCTGTGTGCTCCCGTAGCAAGCCGCTTGCTATGGGGATATAGGGGCACATATACAAGGCTCAATCCCTAGCAAAGTTGTGTGACACACGTAATGTGGCTCAGCCCCACCCCCGCTCTCTCCTCACACTCTTTGAGCCAATGGCTCCCCCTGCTCTCAGTGTAGTGTAGCGGGTCCGATGTCCGCTGGTCACTCACAATCTCCCTCAGGAGAGGGAGAAAGACAGACGGCTGATGTAAACACAGCCGTCTGTCATTCTTTCTTAGATCATCACAGAGGCTATGCTATCCTGCTATATAAGATTGCATGTCTCTGTGATGACTTCGCAAGTCACGCCCCCTGACAGTTAGAATCACGCCCCTAGGGACACATTTAACCCCTTGATCACACATACTGTTAACCCCTTCCCTGCCAGTGTCATCTTTACAGTAACAGTGCATATTTATAGCACTGATTACTGTAGTAATGTCACTGGTAACCCCAAAAGTGTCAAAAATGTCAGTTAGGGGTCCGATCTGTCCGCCGCAATGTCGCAGTCCCGCAAAAAATCGTAGATCGTCGTCATTACTAGTAAAAAAAAAAACAATAAAAATTACATAAATCTTTCCTGTAGTTAGTAAACGCAAACCACAAACCAAACCAAAACCAACCACAAACCAATCAAAATACGCTTATTGAGATTTCGTTTACCAAAAATATGTAGCAGAAAACAAATTTGCGGCACTGCGGCTCCCCTGAGTCCAGCGACGTAGACATACCTCCTAGTGGTCTACGTGTTTAGACACAGCGGGAGTCGGGCCGGAGGAGGAGAGGCGGCGATCACCGCCTCTCTTCCCCGATCGTCGGGGAAAGTGTGAGAAGATCCACCCGCTTGTGTAAACAAAGCAGGCGGATCTTCTCTGTGACAGACAGGGAGAGATCACAGAATTCAGCATAGCTGAACCTGCGATCTCTGTGTGTATCACAGAGCCCCCCTCCCCCCACACACGTCAGTAAGCATGAGGCATACATTTAACCCCTTGATAGCCAACAGTGTTAACCCCTTCCCTGCCAGTGCCATTATTACAGTAACAGTGCATATTTATAGCACTGATTACTGTAGTAATGTCACTGGTCCCCCAAAAGTGTCAAAAATGTCAGTTAGGGGTCCGATCTGTCTGCCGCAATGTCACAGTCCCGCAAAAAATCACAGATCGTCGCCATTATTAGAAAGAAAAAACAATAAAAATGACATAAATCTTTCCCGTAGTTAGTAAACGCGCAAACCAATCAAAATGTGCTTATTGCGATTTTTTTTTATTCAAATAGGTTTTTATTAGAATTTAACATAGCAAAGGTAAATAAAACAACATAACAGTATAACATACCGATGTTCCGCCTAGTCTGGGAATGACAGGCTTACAACAATATAGCCGGGTGAGAGTCTCAATCCACATAACAGCCATTTACCTGTAAATATATCTATTTTCAAAAATATGACAAAAATTTAATATATTGGATTTTTTTTTTCAATTCACGATATCACGTGGTCAGACCATGCACCCATTTCCATCTTCAAAATCCTGCTACTCACAAACTAATCTCCCAACATTTGGACCAATATTTCTCTTAATCTTCCTGCTGACACCAGCGCCTTTACCAATTGGTGTGCCCACAAAGCTTTTATTAGAGGCATTCTTATTCAACTGGGTTCCCAGGTTTGCAAATCTTACACTGCTAAGTTAGATTCCCTCCTCAACGACATCCATTCTCTTGATGCCCGCAACCAGTCTGCACCCTCGCCCACTTTGGCTGATGAAATTTACAAGCTATGCCACTCCCTAAGAGAACTTTTATGTTCCCAACATGACAAAGTAATGCGTAAACTTAAGCTCAACTACTATGCCAACAACAATAGGGCTGGTAAACTCCTGGCAAACAGACTTAAGGCTCGTAGATCGAAGGCCAAAATTCTCTTACACACCCAATCAAACACATCACCCACACTAATCCTCAGGACATTGCGGACGTCTTTGCGGATTACTATGGCTCTCTGTACAACCTTTCTAGTGATCCGTCCACACCCCAACCGACGGATACGGCCATCTCCACCTTCCTGTCCAAACTTCACCTTCCCTCCCTCTCCGCCTCTCAACTTGACTCACTTAATGTCCCGTTTACGCCTGAAGAAATCGAATCGACCATAAAAACCCTCCCCACTGGTAAATCCCCAGGCCCAGATGGGCTCCCCAATGAATATTTCACAATTTTTCGATCAGTGCTGTCCCCCCACCTTCTCTCAGTCTTTCGGGAAGCGACCACAACTGGCTCCTTCCCCAAAAAATGCTGCTGGCTCATGTCGTCACCATTCCCAAACCAAGAAAACCCCCAAATACACCATCCAACTTTCGCCCGATTTCCCTCCTAAATGTGGACGTAAAAATTTATGCCAAACTATTGGCGTCCAGGCTACAAACTGTTCTACCCTCATTGATAGGATCTGACCAATCCGGCTTCATGAAAGGGCGTCAACCCTCCGACGCCACTAGACGAATGATAAATATTATCCACCATGTGCAATGTAGTCAAACGCCTTCTCTTCTTCTCTCTATAGACATGGAGAAGGCTTTCGACAGGGTGCATTGGGGGTAACTCATGGTGACCCTCCGTAAGTTTGGCTTCCAAGGGCCTATTTTGTCAGCTATATTAGCACTCTACTCCTGCCCCTTGGCTAAAGTTCTGACCAATGGCCTCCTCTCAAAGATATTTGACATCACAAACGGGACTCGCCAGGGTTGCCCCCTTTCCCCCTCTATCTTTAACTTGTCCATCGAACCATTGGCTGAAGCCGTTCGCTCCCATCCACACATCACGGGGGTTCAAAGTACAATGTCAATCCCACACCATAAACCTGTTCACTGACCATATTATCCTCTCCCTGACCAACCCCACTATCTCCCTTCCCTTTGCACACGATCTTTTAAACCAATTTAGTGCTATATCCTTCTACAAGGTCAATTTTACCAAATCCCTTATACTAGACCTAGAAGTCGGCGGGCTTGCCAAATCTCACCTTCAATCCACTCTCCCCTATGTATGGACTGACAAATACATTTGCTATCTTGCTATTTCCCTTACTCCCTCCCCTAACAAATTGGCAGATCTCAATGTTGCCCAACTCCTACAGCAACTCCGTCTAGACTTGACCTCCCTTGCCAAATTTGAAATCTCCTGGGTGGGCAGAACTGCCTCATTTAAAATGCTACTACTCCCGAAAATACTGTACCTTTTTAGAAAACTACCCATCCCTCTTAAACAATCCCACCTAAACAAATTATCCCATTGCCTTAAACAATTCCTCTGGCGGAGGAAAAGGGCCAGATGCTCCCATAAACACCTTATTTTACATAGGAAGGGGGGGTTTTGCCCTTCCTGATATAGGTGACTATTAAACAACCTCCCTATTGGCGCAATTGCCTCGATGGTTTGCAAACCGCAGTTCCTCATATTGGGTCCCCCTTGAATCCGCATGTTCTCACACAACTGACCTATCCCTTTTGCCTCTTGCTGACTCCTGACGGCAACTACCCCTTCACTCTCTCCCCCCTCCCACCCAAGCCTCCATCCTAGCGTGGAGGAAACTTATCCTGCATTCTAAAACAACTCCCAACAGTACTTTGATTCAGCTGCCCATTAAGCTCCTAGAAATCTTGATTCCCAACATCTCCCTCCATACATTTGTGGAAGCAGGGCTAACTTGGGTTGACGATCTCTTCCATGGTAACCAGCTCACACCCTTTAACGCCTTAGCTTCTCAACATGATCTCCCTAAATCTGCATTCTTTACATACGCCTGGATGACCTCCTTTCTGAAAAAGTCTCCCCCTCCGATCATCAAGCTGGACTTCCACGCTTGGCAACACCTCACCAAACCCGAGTCAAAGGTTAAAGGCATTACTCTATTTTATTCCACCCTACAGAATAAATGTTTATTGACCAAGACGTCCCCACTTGTAGCGTGGGAATCTGACTTCCAGAAAGAATTCACTCTCCAACAATGGTCGTATGCCATAAAATACGGTTATCACTCTTCTCACTGTGTGAACCACTGGGAGACCTCCCAGAAACTGCTGATGCGATGGTATAGGAACCCGCATATTCTAACACACTACTCCCCCTCTCTCTCACCTTTTGCTGGAGGGAAGGTGGTCCCCGCGGGACCCTCATCCACACGTTTTGGAATTGTTGATCACTTACCAGTTTTTGTAACAAAATCTTTTCTGTAATTTCCTCCATTTGCAAGACCACTGTGCCTCCTGACCCAGCCTTAGCGATCCTTCTACTGGGAATTTAATCTTTTTCTTCTTCTCATAGGACACTCATTTCTCATATCTTGCTCACAGCTTCCCTAGTCATAGCGAGACACTGGCGCACCCCCTCCCCTCCTAACCCTTCAGAGGTACTAGCCCAGGTCCTGATGAACTACCACTATGAGGGTCTTCTTGCGCTATGCTCTTCCTCCCTCCCCTCCTTTGAGAAAACCTGGTCGCCATGGGCCGACTGGTATGTTGCACCCCACTCTACGCCTCAGATTTCCTCAAATGTCCTCTCTCAACCTAATGACCTCTCCCCAGCTACTCAGCACAGTTAACGATTGTACTCACCTAACATATTGTGATTGATCCTCAGGTATACGCTTGTTGTCTTGTTCATTCTTTGCTGTTGATATATTTCCCCATTACTTTCTTGATTCCGTGTGCAATGCCTACGATTTTATATGTGGTTTTCACATTTTGTTTCAGTGTTCTACCTGCTTGCTCTTTGGCGGCTGCTTCCGCTAACAATGTTATATTTTTGCCAAAACTTCAATAAAAATTATTTAAAAAAAAATAATAAATCTACTATTGTCTGTTTTCATCGTCATTACTGGATCCAGCATTGCAGTTAAACATTTTTCATCCAGGCTCTCTTCAGCATTGTTGTATCTTTGATATTTATAGACATTTTAGTGAAAAAACAAAAACAGTTAACAATAAGTAAATATAGTGGAAACACAACAAAGAAATGCACCAAAAATACAAAATCTATTCTTCTCTAGTTCCGTCCTCATCACTGGATCCAGCATCACAATTTAACATTTTCAGCCAGGCTCTCTTCAGCATTGTTGTATCTTTTATATTTATAGAAATTTTAGTGAAAAAAAAAACAAATAAAAAAAAAACAATTAGGGTTAACAATAATTGAATATAGTGCAAACACAACAAAAAAATGCACCAAAAATAAAAAATCTACTCTTCTCTAGTTTCTTCCTCATCACTGGATCCAGCATCAAAATTTAACATTTTCAGCCAGGCTCTCTTCAGCATTGTTGTATCTTTGATATTTATAGACATTTTAGTGAAAAAAACAAAAACAATTAACAATAATTAAATATAGTGGAAACACAACAAAGAAATGCACCAAAAATAAAAAATCTACTCTTCTCTAGTTTCTTCCTTATCACTGGATCCAGCATTTCAGTTTAACATTTTCAGCCAGGCTCTCTTCAGCATTGTTGTATCTTTAATATTTATAGAAATCTTAGTGAAAGAAAACCAAAAACAATTAACAGTAATTAAATATAGTGGAAACACAACAAAGAAATGCACCAAAAATAAAAAATCTACTCTTCTCTAGTTTCCTCCTCATCACTGGATCCAGCATTGCAGTTTAACATTTTCAGCCAGGCTCTCTTCAGCATTGTTGTATCTTTAATATTTATAGAAATCTTAGTGAAAAAAAAAAAAACAACTAACAATAAGTAAATATAGTGCAAACATGACAAAAAATGCACCAAAAATACAAAATCTCCTCTTCTCTAGTTTCTTCCTTATAACTGGATCCAGCATTGCAGTTTAACATTTTCATCCAGGCTCTTTTCAGCATTGTTGTGTGTTTTATATTTATAGAAATTTTAGTTAAAAAAAAAACATTAACAATAATTAAATATAGTGCAAACACAACACAAAAATGCATCAAAAATACAAAATCTACTCTTCTCTAGTGTCCTCCTCGTCACTGGATCCAGCATCGCAGTTTAACATTTTCATCCAGGCACTCTTCAGCATTGTTGTATCTTTGATATTTATAGAAATTTTAGTGAAAAAAAAAAAACAATTAACAATAATTAAATATAGTGCAAACACAACAAAAAAATTCTCAAAAGTCCGCGAACCGCGAGTTTGCGGCGGGCCCCATTGACTTTAATGGGAGGTGAACTTTAAAAACCTTTAGGTCATATTTGCAGCCACAAAATACGTACTAGCTGTGCACAAATAGTCCCAGCACATGGACAATGTCATAACAGAAGTATTGCAATTGAAATAGTTGCCCTAAATTATTATTTTTTTTTTACAGCAAATAATATATTTTATTTTTCATAAATCAGCCAGAACTGACAGCAGCCGGTAAATACATTGTCTAATACATATAGGGTCCATTCACATTGACAGAGCGATTTGTGTGTGACTGCAGCCGATCTCTAACTGCCCCTAAAGCAACAACAGGTACCTGGCCCTATAGTAGACTTTAATAGACCCTAAAACGACTTTGGAGCTTTTTAAATGACTTTGGTGGACATTGACAAAGCGATTTCTGTGTGACTGCAGCCGATCTCTAACTGCCCCTAAAGTAACCACAGGATACCTCTCCCTAAGCTCAAAAGATACTAGACCTATACCGAAATACCAGCCCTCAAAAGGACTTGTGTGGATATTGACAGAGCGATTTGTGACTGCAGCCGATCTCTAACTGCCCCTAAAGCAACCGCTGGATACCTCTCCCTAAGCTCAAAAGATACTAGTAGACCTATATCGAAAAATACCAGCCCTGAAAAGGACTTTTGTGGATCTTCACAACGCTATATGTGTCTAGCAAACTCTCCCTGACGAGCACCGCAGACCTCTCCCCACCAGATCGAGTCTATTTATAGGGTAGGGGGACTGTCCATGTGCTGGAATGTTTCAAATTGGCTGTCCCGTTCCACCTGACGGCTGTGTCACGGGTCAAAGTTCTCCCCAATGTAAACAAATATGTCTGCCGCGAACGACGCCATGTGTCCGAAAATTTGGCGGGTAGCGAACAAGCAAAATTTGCCGCGAACCGACTGCCGGGCGAACAGCAAGGCCATCTCTACTCTTCTCTAGTTTCTTCCTCATCACTGAATCCAGCATTGCAATTTAACATTTTTAGCCAGGCTCTCTTCAGCATTGTTGTGGAAAGAGAAAGTAGAATTGATTGAATTGGACTATATGAGCATATAATGATCAGAAAACCCCAAAAGCCGCGGATATACGGATTGACAACATTGAAATAAAAAAGGCAGAGAACCGCATAGGTCAGAGCATACAGTAGAAAGCCAACAGACATATCATGATTTTTATGGCACCTTCGTATTTTCTCACGTTGCCGTTGGTGGATGATGTTTGGTTCTTCACCATTCTCAGTTTGTGGAGGTGTAATGACCAGGCGGTGGAAGCCGTAGTGGGAGACACTAATAGTCCACCACTTAACGACCGCCCAACTATTATATACGTCGGCAATTTAAACCTAAATACCGGTGTTATGGCAGCAGATAGCTGCCATAACCCTGGTATTTTTTTAAACCGCGGGCAGTCGGCTTTCCGAGATGGGTGGTCCCAGCGGCGGATTCGCCGTGGGATTACCCTTCTGGGTTGGCGGAAATGGTGCCCGTCCCGTCTCCCCCGCCGCGTCCCGGTACTTTTCCCTGCTTACCGGATCCACCGGCAGCGGGGAAAACGATCCGGTCCCGGATCCTCACAGACAGGATGTCGAGTGAGGGCAAGCTTGGAGGACCAGAGTGACGGCAAACGTCGTTGCCTATCAACCGCTGTAAAGGCCCCATTTTTTTTTTTCATTTCATTTTTTTTTTTTCATCTTTTAGTGTACTTGTTAGATCTCAGGACTTTATGACCCCAGATCTCACAAAAAAAGAGGTCCTCTTGCACCTATTTCTATTACACGGAATGTTTACATTCCTTGTAATAGGAATAAGAATGATCAAAATTATTTTTTTTTTTAAAAATGGTGTAAAAATAAAAAATAATAAATAAAATAAATATAAAAAAAAAAAAAATGAAAGCGCCCTGTCCCCATTAGCTCGTGCGCAGAAGCAAACGCATATGAAAACCTGCCCACATATGTAAATGGTGTTCAAACCACACATGTGAGGTATCAACGCGATTGTTAGAGCGAGAGATATAATTTGAGCCCTAGACCTCCTCTGTAACTCTAAGATGGTAACCTGTAGAACTTTTTAAATTGTTGCCTATGGGATTTTTAACTACCAAAGTTTGTCGCCATTCCGTGAGCGTGCGCAATTTTGAAGCATGACAAGTTGGGTATATATTTACTCAGCGTAACATTATCTTTCACATTATGGAAAAAATTGGGCTAACTTTACTGGATTCTTATTTTTTAATTCATAAAAAGGGATTTTTTTCCAAAAAAATTGCGTTTGGAAGACCGCTGCGCAAATACGGTGTGATAAAAAATATTGCAATAATCTCCATTTTATTCTCTAGGGTCTCTGAAAAAAATATAATGTTTGGGTGTTTTAAGTAGTTTTATAGTAAAAAATCCTGATTTTAACTTGAAAACACCGAGTGTGAAAAATAGGCCTGGGGCTTAAGTGGTTAAGACTGTTAATCATCTGTTGACTCATCTGTCAATCAGGAGCTCCAGTGTCCTACAGCCCGACCAATCAGCTTTCATCACATTCTATTTAAAGCCATAACCCGCACCCAACATTGCTTAAGAAACATTGCTTGCACATGGTGTCTGTTTGAGATTTTCTTTTTTTTTTAAACTGATTCATAGACGTTGGTGGACAAGCAGCTGCATCATTAAAATCCTGGGAAATATAGGATCCCCCTTCCGACAGAATTACTCACATTTAATTTTTTTTTTCAGTCGTGGACGATCATGGCATTTCCCACAGATCGGGTATATTTTATCATAATGTGTCTGGAGTCCATTATCGGAACTTTCACAAATATTTTCATCATCCTTAGAATTTTGTTCACCTATTGGAAACGTCAACATGTAAGTGGATGTGAGAAAATTATTGCTGCTTTGAGCATCTCCAATATAGGTTTTACCTATGCGATTTTTGCCACTATTTTAGTATTTAGTGTCTGGCCCAATCTTATTTTCATCACTGAAGTCTATGATTCTCTTTTTGTTTTCACCTTTTTTGTCTTCATGACTTCGGCTTGGCTGACGGCATCTCTCTGCTTCTACTATTACGTCAAGATAAATAATTTCAGCTCCAACCTTCTCTCTCGGCTGAAGCTAAAGATTAATTCTCTTGCTTCACGGATGATTGTCATGTCAGTTCTACTTTCTTTTCTTTGTTCTTTGGTAAATATATTACAGATGATTGTGGAAAGTAAAACGAAGAAACAATCTGTAATTTCAACGTTCAGCAACACATCGCAGGTGTCTACCTCATATTTAGAATATAATATCAAGCTTTACATCTCCTTTGCTGGCAGTTTTATACCTTTCTTTATTAGTGTCACCACCACGGCTTCCATTGCCTGGTCACTGCACCTCCACAAACTGAGAATGGTGAAGAACCAAACATCATCCACCAACGGCAATGTGAGAAAATACGAAGGTGCCGTAAAAATCATGATCTGTCTGTTGGCCTTCTATGCTCTGACCTATGCGGTTCTTTGCCTTTTTTATTTCAATGTTGTCAATCCGTCTAGCAGCGGCTTTTGGGGTTTTCTGATCATTATATGCTCATATAGTTCAATTCAATCAATTCTTCTTTCTCTTTCCACAACAATGCTGAAGAGAGCCTGGATGAAAATGTTTAACTGCAAAGCTGGATCCGGTGATGAGGAGGAAACTAGAGAAGAGTAGATTTTGAATTTTTGGAACATTTTTTTGTTGTGTTGCCACTATATTTAAATATTGTTAATTGTTTTTTGTTTTTTCACTAAAATTTCTATAAGACTCGGTCCACACTACCGCGACTTGTCAGGCGACTTGTCAGCCTGACAAGTCACGGTCCCTCGCGGTCCATTGACTGCTACAGGACCGATTCAGTCGCTCCGACTTAGAAAAGGGGTCCTGTACTACTTCGGGGCGACCTCGGAGCGACTTGCATAGACATTCATTATATGAAGTCCGTGTAAGTTGCGCCGAAGTCGCGGTGCACGGGACTGACAACTTGCCTCCCAAAGTAGTGCAGAGTCGTGTCGCCATAGTGTGAACCGACTCTAAATATCAAAGCTACAACAATGCTGTAGAGAGCCTGGCTGAAAATGTTTAACTGCAATGCTGGATCCAGTGATGAGGAAGAAACTAGAGAAGAGTAGCTTTTGAATTTTTGGAGCATTTTTTTGTTGTGTTGCCACTATATTTAATTATTGTTAATTGTTTTTTGTTTTTTCACTAAAATTTCTATAAATATAAAAGATACAGCAATGCTGAAGAGAGCCTGGCTGAAAAATGTTAAATTGTGAGGCTGGATCCAGTGATGAGGAGGAAACTAGAGAAGAGTAGATTTTGTATTTTTTGGTGCATTTTTTTGTTGTGTTTCCTTCTATATACTGTATATTTTTTTATTCTTTATATTTTTATTATTTTTCATCAATAAACAAAGATGTCACAGACTAAAATATCACATACAAAAATATTAATAAACAATGAGTCTTCCCTTGTATCCCCGTCCCAGCAAACCTAACACCCCCCCTCTCCCCCCTCTATCTTCATTCCCATATCATATTCCAAGTAACATAAATTTAACTAAACATTTTAAATATCAGCATTATCAGGTACTAGGCTGGGAGTTTTTATCCATACTTTCCATATTCTTTCAAACTTTTTAGTATTTTTTTTTTAGTCTTCTTCTTTTGTAAGGCAATGTTTCTCTAATTATGGTATTTTTGGCTTTCCTCAACCAATCTACTATACATAGTTACATAGAAGGTGAGGTTGGATAAAAACAATAGTCCATCCAGTTCAACCTGTGTAGGTGTGTGTGGCCTTAATCATCTCACATACCCTTGAATGTTCTGATCATTGAGATGTACTTCCAAGAGTCCAAGAGTCTTTTGAAAGCAACCATACTGGTGGTTTTGATTTTATCCATTTTCCACTATATTTAATTATTGTTAATTTTTTTTTCACTAAAAAGTCTATAAATATCAGAGATACAGCAATGCTGAAGACATTGCTGGATCCAGTAATGAGGATGAAAACAGACATTGCTGGATCCAGTAATGAGGATGAAAACAGACATTGCTGGATCCAGTAATGAGGATGAAAACAGATATTGCTGGATCCAGTAATGAGGATGAAAACAGACATTACTGGATCCAGTAATGAGGATGAAAACAGACATTACTGGATCCAGTAATGATGATGAAAACAGACATTGCTGGATCCAGTAATGAGGATGAAAACAGACATTGCTGGATCCAGTAATGAGAATGAAAACAGACATTGCTGGATCCAGTAATGAGGATGAAATCATACTATTGTCTGTTTTCATTGCCATTACTGGATCCATCATCGCAGTAGATTTTGTATTTTTCTTGTTGTGTTTCTAATGTATTTAATTATTGTTAATTCTTTTTTTTTTTTTGTTCACTAAATTCTTTATAAATATCAAAAGACATAGAATATCATTTAAAAAGATCTTTAACTATGCAAGCTGTGCCCTAAAAATGACAAGTTCCCTTACAGCTGATCATTTTCCCATTATGACTTACCATGCCTTGTCCTGAATTGTGTCTTTGTGTGAAGGTGACCACCTTGGTAGGGGATCAGGACTTTAATTCTTCATGTCAGAGCTCGTCCCCGATGTGTGTCAGCCTGATGACCGACGTTAGAATATTCAGGAAGTATCAGAAGACATGGAATAAGAACAGAATGAAAGAGGCAGAAGCAGGAAAATTCTTGCACGGCAGATTTTTTGTCTCCTCCTACAACAATGCTGAAAATAGCCTGGATGGAAATGTGTGACTGAAATGTCCAGAGATGAGGTTTCATTATAGGAGTGCCCAGGAATAGGAAATGCACTGCCATAATACAGGAGAAATTCAAGACAAACTCTAGATTTCTCAGGGAACTTCTTAGGCGCAATTATTGCTAGATGTTCACCTTTTGAAACCAGATCCACTTATCAATATATGTTTCTGTTTTAACACTTGAAAACTAAGAACACTTCATGAACTATGAAAATCTTATGTTACTACTAAAGTGGTTGCTCAGGGCACATCTTAGGCACAATAATTGCTAGATGTTCACCTTTGAAACCAGATCCACTTATCAATATATGTTTCTGTTTTACAACTTGTAAACTATGAACATCTTATGTTACTACTATAGTAGCTGTAAAGGTAGAAGGTTGTTTTCTTAATTAATTCTATGCATTAAGGTAAAAAAAAAAAAAAACCTTCTGTGTGAAGCTCCCCCTTATACTCACCCGACCCCAATGTCGATCCCAAGAGCAGGAGATAGAGGCAACAGCGAGAGCCATTGGCTCCTGTTGCTGTCAATCAATTCCTGTAATGAGGGAGTACGGAGCTGGGGGGGGGGGGGAGGCTTAGCTGCACTGTCTGTGTCGATGGACGCAAGCAGAGTGTCTCGGGATCGAGACTACAGGTGTCATCCATGTACATTCATTAAAGTTTTGACAGTTTCTGCAAATTCAAAATCCAGATGGATCCCTCACCTAGTGGGAGAGAGGAATTTGGCTGTGTCCATCATCTGAGAATTGTTATATTTGATGGTTATTTATTTTGCATGTGTGCGCTATCTTCTGTAGTTATATATATATATTGGTTTTCATAGTAGCATCAGCTTTAGAAATGCATGTTCAGGGTGTGCCCCCCCCCCCAACCCTTTGTTTGTTTGTTTGTTATACATTCAGTCCTGACCAGACTCCTGGGGCTGAGCACCCCACCCTCCCACACCTGTACTTCATTATCAGTGTCCACTAGTAAGCAGACATAGGAGGAGTCCCTTACATTCAGTCCAGACCAGACTCCTGGGGTTGAGCACCCCACCCTCCCACACCTGTACTTCGTTATCAGTGTCCACAAGTAAGCAGATATAGGAGGAGTCCCTTACAGTGCAGTTCAAGCACATCTCTCCCATGTAAGGAGCAAGGCCCCTTTCACACAGCTCCGTTCTGTGGACGGAGCCGTTCTGCTCAAACCGCCAATCCCCCCTGAGCAGGCGGATGAAAGCTACGTCTCTGCTCTGTGTGCGGAGGCGGAGGTGTCAGATCCCCGCTGTCCTCTATGGGGGAATCGGATGAGAACGGACCACCTGTCCATTCTCATCCGATCCGCTATATGGATGGAAAATAGGGTTTCCATCTGTCCGGATTTGACGGACAGGATCGGATGGGATGTCAGCGGACATGTCTCCGTTGACATCCGCTGCCCCATATAGATGCATGAGGCATCCGTTCAGATCCGCCTGAAAACTTACAGATGGATCTGAATGGTCCGCATGTGTGAAAGGGGCCTTAGTATCTCCAATGGTTTAGAGACATTGGATTTATCCTTCATTTTATGGATAGTGTAGGACCCACTGACAAAGGGGTACTTTGACGCAGTGGTGGGCTTGAGCATGATATGGCCATATGGTGGGACCAAATCCCCATTTTTACTTATTTTGATCAGGTCTTAGTTGCCCTGTTATTTTTTATGGTTATTTATTTTGCATGCGTGTGCTATCTTCTGTAGTTATGTATGTATATTGGTTTTCATAGCAGCACCATCTTTAGAAATGCATGTTCAGGGTGTGCCCCCTCAACCCTTTTTTTGCTCATCATCTGAGACATTCAGATATGAGTGTAATCTGCTCACTTCTATGTATTCCCTTTTAATGCACGCTTGTGATTTGGACCCATGTCCAATGGCGGTGAAAAAAAACAGAAAAAAATCAAAAAAAAACAAACATACCTTGAGCTAGTTATTAAAACAAATAATTATGCAATTATTTATCTATGGTTAGCTCATCCTTCACTGAGAATGGCATAGTTACATAGCTACATACAGTATATCACAAAAGTGTGTACACCCCTCACATTTTTATAAATATTTTTTTACATATACACAATACTATACCCACAGTTGATCCAGAGGAAGGCAAAAAAAACCCCAGCAAAGCATGATCCAATTTACTACAGCAGGGGAAAAAAATTCCTTCCTGATCTCCCGAGAGGACATCGGATATTCCCTGGATCAACTTTACCTATAAATTTTAATACCCATTTATATTAAGTGCACATCATCTCCCTTTTTAATAATAAAACTTAAGGAAATCTTAAGAATCATACTGAAGACACTTTTTTTAGGTGAAGTGTCAGAATAAAAAGGAAGGCTGATGTCAGTATATTTTTATGTCTTTCTTAAGACCAAACACCTTTTTTTTCATACTGTTATTATCCATTTTAGATGAGCTAACCATAGATAAAATAATAATTACACAACTATTTGTGTAAATCCAAAAATGTATTTTTTTTTTTTAAATAACTAGCTCAGAGTATATTTGAAACCTGCAAAATATTTAGAATTGTATCTCTGTAAAGGTTTTTACGTAAATTTTCTTACTTTTAAATTAAAAAAAAAATTCCCATCTCAGAGACACAGCATAAACATGACAGGGGATCTAATCCTTCTATACTCCACCTGAAATAAATAAAAAAAATATAGCTTTAGATACACTTTGAGTTAGTCAAGATGAGCTAACCATAGATAAAATAATAATTACACAACTATTTGTGTAAATCCAAAAATTCATTTTTTGAAATAACTAGCTTAGAGTATATTTGAAACCTGCAATATATATATATATATATATATATATATATATATATATGTATATATATATATATATATATATATACATATACAAATACACATACACACACACACATATATATATATATATATATATATATATATATATATATATTTTAATCTGTTCATTGAGGTTTGCACACAACAGATAAAAAAATACAAACAAAGAAAACACAAAAGGAACATAAAAACTTGATGCATGACTCATGTATAGAGAAAGAAAACTCCAAATAAGGCAGAAACCGTTCAGGAATAAGTCCACAGGTTTGTTTCAGATCCTTGTATGGACTTGGGAGATGCCAGTTGGTCAGGGTAAGTAATGTCTTGTTTTCACTGAGTGGTACGGTTCAGTTCGGTACAGTTCAGTACGGTTCGGAACGTTACACCTTGATCAGGCTTGTGTTTCCACCGCCAACAGTACCTTAGCTCAACAGTACCTCAACAGTGTAGCTCCAACCTGTTCTTACGGCACTAATGTGCTTGGTACCCCAACAAAAGGGTCCCAAAAAATTGGTACGGTATGGTTCAGAATTAGGGTACCATTAACAACTTTTGACAATGGAAATGGCAAAAATTGCTTACGTACCAAACCGAGCCGAACCGAACCGTACCGCTCAGTGGAAACGAGGTATTAGGGACCACATGGATATCATAAACCTACACATGTAATACTGTACATTCAATACATTCTATAGATGTGGCTACAATACAGGCATAAAGAACAGGAAAATGGTGGTCCCAATTCAGTGGGGTTTAAATACAGCCAACACTCCGGACAAATTGTAAAATGAATCAAACAAGTTTATTATACATATATAAAAGACAAAACAAAGTAAATAAAATACAGACATTGTTATACCACATACGGTCAGTCATCTGTACTCAAACCTAGTTTTACCAGATATGCTAAACAGGCAGAGGGTGGAGCCATGAGGATAGCATTACAGTACCAGTTAACCCAACATGTTTCGGAAAGTAAATTTCCTTCTTCAGGGATGTAGCACAGGTTATGTCTATTGAAAAATGAAATATACAAAAATCAAAAAAAGTGCATAATGTATTTTAAAGGAGTATATAACATCATATTCATCCAATACAAAAAAAAAAACATAAGTAGATATATTGCAGTTAACAATTCCCAAGAGTGTCTCTATGCACTTGCATGAGAAATACTACATGGCAAAAAGGATACTACAAAAGGATTCATATGTATATGATTTATGCTTACCCGGGGTATGTCTGTAAGAGTAAAACAGCACATCAAAGGAGGCTAAATCTTAGGCCAGAGAGAAAGGTTCTCACTTGCAATCTCTTTTGGTTTTCCATGGAGGGGTTGTCCATGGGATATGGGGAATGGAGGTAGAGGAATTTTTTTTGTCTTCTAGAAGATCAATACAGGCATAAATGACAACATTTCACTGTGCTACTAGAGATGCAGCTGGTGCCGTTGTGGGTTTGGCTATCCAGCTGTGCCATATCTTGTCAATTTTTGGGGGGCAAACCCTATGGTAATAAATGTCCTTATATAAAGGGAGGTTATCATGTACAAGGCGCTTCCATTCGGAAATGGAAGGGGGGGGGAGTGGCCTCTTCCATTGCATTGCTATTTGCTTTCTGGAATAAGAGTAAACTGATCAGTGTACATTTTGTTGTAGTCGGAGCCAGGGTGTCTATCAGGCCCAATAGACAGATGCTCATGGAGGGTTGAATTAAGAGTGACGTAACTATTAATGAGAGACAGCACCTCCTCCCAGAATTTCACTATTTTGGGGCAGGACCAGAAGATGTGGGTGAAGTTACCCGGAGAGTGGCCACATCGCCAGCACTCCGGAGAACTTGTGGGATGAAATTTGTTGACCCTATAGGGCAGTGATGACGAACCTTGGCACCTCAGATGTTTTGTACTACATTTCCCATGATGCTCAACTACACTGCAGAAGGGGGAACACATGATTGTTGGATGGAGTCCAGAAAGGTTTCCCAACCCGATCAGACCATTACACTGCAGAATACAAGAGCATCATGGGAAATGTAGTTCCAAAACATCTGGGGTGCCAAGGTTCGCCATCACTGCTATAGGGAGTAAAGTAAGCTCTGTGAACCGTTTTAAATTGTACAAGGCGATTGCATAGGGAGACCAGGGTCCGAAATGGAAAGTCCCACACGTCATCTCAATCATCATTGTCCAGTTCTAAGATATCCTGTTTCCATTGCAAACCAAAGCCCATCTAAAGGACGCAAGGAGGAAAACGTTAAGTGAGAATATTTTGAATTGTATCCATGTAAAGGTTTTTACGTTTTTATACTTTTAAATGAAAAAATACATAAATAAAAAATCCCATCTCAGAGACACAGCATAAACATGACAGATAATCTAATCCTTCTATACTCTACCTGAAATAAATAAAAAAATATAGCTTTAGATACACTTTGAGTAAAGTTATATACTCAATGCCTTATAATATACGAAATGTGATATCTAGTTTTATATCTCAACAGACCCCTTGATGGGGTAAAAATAATTATTAATCTAATTACAATTATCTTTTTGTGTGTGTATGTGTATTTAAATTGTTCTAGTAAATGATGGGTATAAGCCATACCATAGCTAATCACATATGTGTAAAAGATAAAACAATGGATCTTTGAAATGACTCTTTCTATTACCAATGTAATTTGTTTTGCTGTAACATTTTGCTGATTGTTCTGAACGAACAAAATAAAAAGTACTAATAGATCTGACTTTTGTGATAATATGGCCTGCTTATATGTATGTATACAACCATATCCTGAATGTATGTTTGATGTTCAACATTTCTTCATACCCTTTTACAGGTATAAAAGTCTGGTAAATTACAGAAATGTAAAAACTCATACTTAATGTTATATGCAGTGTAATTTTTTTTTTTTTTTGCATTCTGGTCTTTGCTTTTGTAGCACTACTCCCATGGAAGCTGCTTAAAGAGAATTTCCCTGGGTTACCCATAGCAACGACTTGTAGATTCTTAGTACTCTAAATCCTTGGCTCAGTCAGTAAACAGTCCAGGGGATTTGTTTTTTTGTATTTTATTAGAACTTGGATGGGAGAAGGGATGAGTGGGATTCTCCAACTTAGCAAACTATGCACAATCTTGAGGACTTCTAACTATGTTGAATGTGGCAAGGCTGCTGCTTCTCCCTGCCACTGAAGTGAAGTATTTGAAAGGCAAACTACTTGGTAGACTAATCTTCAGGGTCAAACTTGGCACCCCCTTTCTCACTGACTGTGTGCGCTGACCCTCTGTCCACTGACCTCACTGGAGTGGTGTTCTTCCTGGGCAGACCCCTGGCAAGCCCCCTGGTTCTCACAGATACTGTTTTTTCCCAGGTATCTCTGCCTTCAGCTCCACTGTCAGTTTCTCCAGGACCTCTATAGCTCAGGTCCACACCTGGCTCACCGGGCCGACTGCCTGTGACTAGTGATGGACGAACATCGGCCGGGGTGGTTCGCGAACGTTATCCGCAAACTTTCTCAAATGTTCGCGAACCGCAAGTTCGCGGCGGGCCCCATTGACTTTAATGGCAGGCGAACATTAAAAACCTTTAGGTCATATTTGCAGCCACAAAATACTTAATAGCTGTGCACAAATAGTCCCAGCACATGGACAATGTCATAACAGAAGTATTGCTATTGGAAAAGTTGCCCTAAATTTTTTTTTTTATTCAGCAAAAAACATTTTTTTTTCCAAATCAGCCAGAACTGACAGCAGCCGGTAAATACCTATCAAATACATATAGGGTCCATTCACACATCTGTAAAATGGGTCCGCATCCATTCCACAATTTGGCGGAACGTTTACAGACCCATTGATTTTCAATTCCAGTCTGAAAAATTAGGCATTCACAGGATAAAGAAGTAAGTGTCGGCCAGTGCAGGCCCCAAAAATTAGCCCACATGCGTTCACCTGACAGCAAAGAACGTTGTCTTCTGTGGCTGGAGGTACATTAGGTATTCACAGGATACAGAAGTAAGTGTCGCCCATTCCAGGCCCCAAAAATTAGCCCACATGCGTTTACCTGACAGCAAAGAATGTTGTATTCTGTGGCTGAAGGTACATTAGGCATTCACAGGATAAATAAGTAAGTGTCGCCCATTCCAGGCCCCAAAAATTAGCCCACATGGGTTTACCTGACAACAAAGAACGTTGTATTCTGTTGCTGAAGGTACATTAGGCATTCACAGGATACAGAAGTAAGTGTCGCCCATTCCAGGCCCCAAAAATTAGCCCACATGCGTTCACCTGACAGCAAAGAATGTTGTATTCTGTGGCTGAAGGTACATTAGGCATTCACAGGATAAATAATTGTCGGCCATGAAAGGCCCCAAAAATTAGGCATTCAATGGACATAAAATGCCTTGTATGACGCTGTATTTACCGAAGACAAGGACCATGAATTGTTGTGGGTGGATGGCGGTCTGGGGGATATTTGTGGCCTGTCATGAGGAATTTTAATCAAACATGGTCTACTGGTCACATGTGTTGAATTCCTCAGAGATCCATGCCTCATTCATTTTTATAAATGTGAGGTAGTCAACACTGTCATGAGCTAGGCGAGTGCGCTTATAGGTCACAATCCCCCCTGCTGCGTTGAACGTCCTTTCGGACAGGACACTGGAACCGGGGGCAAGCCAACAGTTCCATTGCAAATTGTGCAAGCTCTGGCCAGAGGTCAAGCCTGCCCACCCAGTAGTCCAGGGGTTCATCACTCCTCAGAACGTCCACATCGGCCGTTAACCCGATGTAGTCGGACACCTTTCGGTCTAGGCATTCCCTGATGCTGGATCCGGAGTACAGCTGTCGATGGATCGGCTGAAAGAATGATCTCATATCTGAAGTGACCAACAGATCTTCAAAACGCCCTCTTCTTGCAGGCGCTGTTGGATTGGTACCCACAACTGTTTCTCTGTGAGGGAAAATTCCTCTGCCAGCGCACGCAAAAGCAATATGCAGCATTTCCCGAAGCAAGGCCTGGAAGTTCTGCATTCTGGCCGCCCTCTGTGATGGTTTGTACCGGGGGTCTAAGTACGTTGCCACCCAGTACTGGTCCTTGCCCTTTATGCTTTTTACACGGGGGGGTCCCCCTTAAAACACTGGAGCATGAAGGCCCCCATTTGCACTAAACTGGAAGCGGTGTATTGGCCTGGCTCCTGCTCATCATACAGGATCATGTCGTCCTCGTTCTCCTCCCCCCATTAACGTTCAACACCAGGGATCCAAGAAAGGTTTAAAGCATGCTTTTCTCGCTCCTCCTCATCTGCTCCGGCACCATCCTCCTCTGACTCCTCTTCAGACTCCTTTTGTTGACTTGTCTCAGATGGAGTAGCACCCCCTGGGAATTCATCCAACATTGCGACTTCCTCATCTTCCTGCTCCTGCTCCTCGATGGCTTGATCAATGACATGACGCAATGCACGCTCCATAATGAAGACGTAAGGTACGATGTCACTGATGGCGCCCTGGCCATGACTGACCAGTTTGGTGATTTCATCAAATGGCCGCAGAAGTCTGCATGTGTCGCACATAAGCAGCCACTGGCGCAGTGAAAAAAAACCAAGCTCCCCAGAACCTGTCATGCCGCAGAGTTCGTACAGGTAGTCGTTAACTGCACGTTTCTGCTGGAGCAGCCTATCAAGCATATACAACGTTGAGTTCCATTGTGTCGGGCAGTCACAAATAAGACACCTGACGGGCAGGTTGTGTCACAGCTGAATGTCAGCAAGGAGAGCCATGGCTGTGTAAGATCTTCTGAAATGGCCCGAGATTTTCCTGGCCTGCCGCAAGACGTCCTGGACCCCAGGGTATTTGGCAATGAATCGCTACACCACCAAGTTCAGGACGTGTGCCATGCATGGCACGCGTGTAATTTTGCCCTGTTTCAGCACGCTCAGCAGATGGGCACCATTGTCACACACCACTTTACCAACTGTCAAATTGAGCCGTGTCAGCCACTGAACTGCCTGTGAACGCAAAGCTGAAAGGAGTGCAGGACCAGTGTGGCTCTTGGCTTCCAGGCACAACAGATGCAGCACAGCATGGCAACGTCTCACCCTGCATGTGGAATAGGTTCTGGGGATCTTGGGCGGCGCAGCAGAAGAGACGGTAGCAGCGGAAAAGGAGGAGTCAGCCGAGGATGAGAGGGAAGATGGAGTAGGAGGAGGAGAAGACTAGGTAGGCTTCCATGCAATCCGTGGCGGTAAAACCAAATCTACACGGGTTCCACGGGTTACATGCTTGACGGTCGTCAGAAGGTTCACCCAGTGGGCAGTAAAAGCTATATACCTTCCCTGCCCGTGTTTGCTAGACCACGTGTCTGTGGTCAGATGTATCTTGGAACCGACACTGTGTGCCAGAGATACATTCACTTGCCGCTGAACATGGCCAAATAGCTGTGGAATGCCCTTCTGCAAGAAATATTTCCTTCCTGGGACCTTCCATTGTGGTGTTCCAATGGCCACAAATTTCCGAAAAGGCCTCCGAGTCCACCAGTTGATATGGCAATAGTTGGCGGGCTATCAGTTCCGACAAGCCAGCAGTCAACCGTTTGGCAAGAGGGTTATCCGGCATCATCATTTTTTTACGCTCCAAAGCCTGCCTTTTCCCAGAACAACGTGAGGACGGCATGATGGAAGGTGGAGTGGAGGACAATTGTGAGAAGAGAGGAGAAAGAGAAGAGGCTGGACGGTGGGAGCCTGGAGTGTAGCTTTGTGGGTTCTGACGGCATTGCTCCCACTGGGCTCGGTGATAGGAGTCCAGGTGCCTTCATAAGGCGGTTGTCCCTAGGTGAGTTTTGGGCTTACCGTGACTTATGCGTTGACTGCAAAGGCTGCAGATGGCAACACTATTGTCAGCAGCGGACACATTAAAAAAAGCCCACACTGCGGAGCCATGTGTTGGCATCCTGGAAGCACCAGATGTGACTGTACATGGTTGATGGCTCCCTCCTGATACATTAGCAGTCTGCTTTGTCCCTCCTGTGTAATGTAAGTTCTGCCTGCTTCTCATCCCTATCTGCTGGTCCATCTCTCCCTCTGAACTCCCCTCCTCTTCCTCTCTTGTGGCCACCCATGTGACGTCCATAGACACGTCATCATCCACGTCACCTTCCCCACCACTAACATTCAAGATCTCGGAGTAGGCAGCAACAGCGGGGACCAACCTCCTTGGGCTGATCTGGGTACTGTCGTCAGACTGCTGAGTGGCGGCTGTTGCTACCTCCTCTTCCTGATCTGATGCCAAGAATGGCTGCGCATCGCAAATGTCTTGTGATGGATCGGAAAATAATTCCAGTGACTCAAGCGGAGGGTATATGGTGGTGTTGATGTCTTTGGGGGTGCACACAGCAGAGAGTGAAGAGGGTGCAGAAAGAGATGATGAGGAGGGTGCAGAAGAGGAAGGCTGAGTGAGCCACTCAACCAAGTCTGATGCATCCTTTGTTGTAATCGAACACACCTTTTGAAACTTCACACTTTGGCTCTGGCCTACTACTCCTGTCCTACCCCTACCACCCCTGCGTAAGGGCCTGCCTCTTCCTCTCCCTGTCATTTTTTAAATTACCCTGTGACAAAAGTCTCTAGAGAAGCGCAGTATATGTAGAAGAAGGTATATAACACCCCACTTCAATCTGTGGTATTGGGGGGCCACTGGTCTTCCACACCAGTTATACAAAAAATTGGCCAGTAACTGTTGTCACTGTGTGTAGCCCGGTAACGCAGCAAAAGAGGCAATATTTTTGCAGGACACAAATACACTGTTATAAAAGTATACTGTTAGATAACACCCCGATTCAATCTGTGGTATTGGGGGGCCACTGGTCTATCACACCAGTTATACAAAAAATTGGCCAGTAAGTTTGGCACTGTGTGTAGCAGAGTTAACGCAGCAAAAGAGGCAAAAAATTTTCAGGACAAAAATACACTGTTATAAAAGTATACTGTTAGATAACACCCCACTTCAATCTGTGGTATTGGGGGGGGCACTGGTCTATCACACCAGTTCTACAAAAAATTGGCCAGTAAGTGTTGTCACTGTGTGTAGCAGAGTTAACGCAGCAAAAGAGGCAACATTTTTGCAACTTTCAAACACACTGTTATAAAAGTATATTGTTAGATAACACCCCGCTTCAATCTGTTGTTTAGGGTGGCCACTGGTCTATCACACCAGTTATAATACTTTTTTAAAAGAGCTTTTGTCACTTTTTGTAGTTGTAGTATCGCTGCAGAAATGCTCACCACACCAGTCACAATGCTGCACAGTGCACAATGCAAATCCACTATAATATGCTTTCTATATTAGAAAGTATATTATAAGTGTATTACACCCCTATATAGTGCACTGCACACCAAAGAATAGTACACCTATAACAAATATCAGTCCTTGAAAGGACTTTTGTGGACCTATAACAGAGTGATCTGTGTCACTGACAACCTGTCTCTGCTCCCCACAGCAAACCTCTCCCTACACTGACAAAAAGAAGAATGTAAAATGGCAGCCAGCTCAGGTCTATTTATAAGGTAGGGGGTATGTCCATGTGCTGAAATGTCTCAATTGGCTGTCCTGTTCCACCTGATGGATGTGTCATGGGTCAAAGTTCTCTCCAGGTCTAATATGGCCGCCACGAACAACGCCATATGTTCGCAATATCGGCGGACTGCGAACGAGCAAAGTTCGCCGCGAACCGACCGCCGGGCGAACCGCAAGGCCATCTCTACCTGTGACCACTTTCCCTTGCTGACAGGAGGAGAGACACCCGTCACCCTCCTCCTGGGACTCTGCTTCCCACCAAAGACAACCTGCCTCATGTGCTCTGCGCTTTTATTTCCAAACCCATGATGCACCTCTCCAGGTGCCAACCCACTGGGACGGTTACAAAAGCTTGTGCATCGTTGGCCAGGTTTCCTCCACTGTCCAACAGGCCTCCCTATTGGATGCAGTGGGGACACTCCCTCAGACCAGATGAATACACAATGAGCACAGAGAGCAGGCCTAACTAAAGATCAAGCTCCCCTGATAAGCAGATGGAGCAACAAATGCTTTTACCTAGCACCTACCTAGGAGGGTGCTACACTTTGCTCATGTTTTTAATGAGGGTAACGGAGTATTCACCTGTGAGCAAGATCCCAGCTTACCTCCACATGGCCATCACACACAGCTGGCTCACTGCCCTAACATACAGGTTACAGGGCTTCCAGGTTGCTCAGCCCATACCACATACTGTATTGTCCACAGATGTTGGTCCTAGATCTCCTCTTCCTATCCTTCTGGTCATTTTACAATTACCTCTTTTTTATCTGGACTACTCCTAAACATGAGCCCATTTTTAATACATAATTCAGGCAGAAGCTCTAGAAATCCAGTCGACCACCCTGCGCCCATGCAAGATGGGGGCCCGGGCCCCTGCCTCTCACCAACAGGCAGAGACTCCTTTTACTTGATCACCACTAGTGATGGACGAACATCGGCCGGGGCGGTTCGCGAATTGTATTTGGGTACAGCGTTGCACAACCGCGCAATTGTCAGTTAACCACTTAAGCCCCGGAGGATTTGGCTGCTCAAAAACCAGGGCCTATTTTGCTATTCTGCACTGCGTGACAACGGACAATTGCGCGGTCGTGCGACGCTGTACCCAAATGAAATTGATGTCCTTTTTTTTCCCACAAACAGAGCTTTCTTTTGGTGGTATTTGATCACCTGTGCGATTTTTACTTTTTGCACTATAAACAAAGAGCGACAATTTTGAAAAAATAACAATATTTTTCAAATGTTTTTATATGAAATTTCCCAAAAAATTTAAAAATCAAAATGTTTTAACATTTTAGGCCAATTTGTTTTCTGCTACATATTTTTGGTGAAAAAAATCGCAATAAGCATATTTTGATTGGTTTGCGGAAAGGTTATTGCGTTTACTAACTAAGGGAAAGTTTTATTTTATTTGTATTGGTTTTTTTTTAACTAGTAATGGCGGCGATCTGCGATTTTTTTTTTGCGGGACTGCAACATTGCGGCGGACAGATCGGACCCCTGACTGACATTTTTGACACTTTTGGGGTTACCAGTGACATTACTACAGTAATCAGTGCTATACATATGCACTGTTACTGTAAAAATGACACTGGCAGGGAAGGGGTTAACTTTATTAGTGATCAAGGGGTTAAGTGTGTCCCTAGGGGCGTGAGTCTAACTGTAAAGGGGTGTGGCTAGTGATGTAACCACAGAGACATACGATCCTACATAGCAGGATCGTATAGTCTCTGCAGTTACACCAGGGAGAATGACAGGCGGCTGTGTTTACATCAGCCGCATGCCTTTCTCCCTCTCCAGCGGGAGATCGCGAGTGACCGGCGGACATCAGAGCCGCCGATCACACGCGTGGGGATGGCCGTGAATGAGCGGGGGCGGGAGCGCACCTCCGGCGGCGCGCGCTCGCCCCCTATAGGCTCCTGGGCGAGCGACGTAGTACTACGTCGGTTTGCCCAGGAGGGGCTGACTGCCACAATAAATATACTGTGGGCAGTCGGCAAGTGGTTAAAGTAACACAGTGCTGAATAGAAAAAAATGGCCTGGTCATTAAGGGTGAAAATCTTCTGGACCAGAAGTGGTTAATAAAACTTTCTGAACGGGGGAGGTTTTTGCTACATTTGTGTTCCTGCACTGACTTTACTGATACATACATATCCAGATACAAATTGTGCACTCTAATCTCTAAACTTTGCATGTCCTCCAATGACAGACTAAATACGCACCTACTGTTAGCTCACACTGTAGCTTACAACAGACCTCGAATCTAAAAGTCAACAACATACAGTCTCATGGGTGGCCTGCAACACCATAAACACATTTTGCAAAACACCATAAACACATTTTGCAAAAAAACTATTTGCCCCCTAGAGGACTGCTGAGAATTACACTTTCTGGATTCCCCTGGGTTACCCTTAGCAACTGATAGCATATAGTTAGCATTAAAAGTCCTTGGCTCAGTCAATAATCAATCCAGGGGATGTTGGTTTTTGTGTTTTTATTTGGAACTGGGATAGGAGAAGGGATGAGTGGGAAACTCCAACTATGAACTATGCACAATCTTGAGGACAACTAGCTGTAGTGTGTGGCAAGGCCGCTGCTTCACCTTGCCACTGAAGTGAAGATAGATAATGTGTTCCTGCTTGAATTAATCTTCAGGGTTCTAACTTGGCACCCCCGTTCTCACTTGCTGTGTGTGCTGACACCTGTCCACTGACTCGCCACTGGAGTGGTCCCCTTCCTGGGCAGACCCCGGCAAGATTCCCGGTACTCACAGATACTGTTTTTCCCAAGGTTGCTTCTGCCTCCAACTCCACCCATCAGCTTCCCTGAACCTCCTGGCTCATTTCCACACTCCTGGCTCACAAGGCCGACCCCCTGTGACCACCATCCACAGCAGCAGAAGGAGAGACAAATGTCACCCTCCTTCTGGGACCTGGCTTCCCACCCAAAGACACCCTGTCACATGTGCCCTTGGATTTTATAACACATCCCAGGATGCACCACTGTTTGTGTCAACCCACTGGGACCGTTACAAAAGCCTGTGTGTCACTGGCTGGGTTTCCTGTACTGTCCAACAGGCTCCCCTATTGGATACAGTGGGGAAACTCCCTCAGCCCAGATAAATCACACCCTGGACTCATGCAACAGGCCTAACTATTAATCATGCTCCCCTGATAAGCAGATTGAGACACTAGGCTTTACCTACCTAGCAGCTACCTAGAAGGGTGCTACAATTGTATATTCTGAAGATGAATTTGGAAACATAGTAGAATAGTGACAGAAACAAAGTGGTCCTTCGAGTCTTCCCCTAAAAAAAACTGTTATCCTAAGTCATTTTTACAGATGCAATAGAATGTTGTTAGTAATTATGCCTGAGAAAATGTATTTTCATATGTAGCACTGCCCCCCGTAGGGGATGCTGAGTATAGATTTCCCTGGGTCTCCTTCTGATTATCCGTAAGCCAGTTGCTTGAGTATTTCACACAGCCAGGTGCACTCTCATCTGCTCGTTATCCAATGACCAGTCTAGGGATTTTTTTTTTTTGATTTTTTTTTTATTGGATCAGAGAAGAGATTAATGGGATACTCCAACTTTACCTATGCACAGAGGAGGACAACTCTCACTTGGCCCCACTTGATTGAACTGGATAGCAGACCTTCTGCTGAACCATACAGCATTTGTATGGAAGAAAAAGTCCTTTGCTCGCTCTGGCAGAAGACTTAAAGAACGCTGACTTTTGAGGACACAAACCAGTATCCTCTTTAGCTGGCACCCGTTCACTGACTTCACTAGCTTGAAGGGACAGCCCTCACTGAACAGGCCCCTAGACGTGGATTTGTACTCACAGTAGCCAGGAACGGATACTTCAAGGTATATCCCCCTCTCAGTCAGCTCTGCAGGACATCTGGGTTTCAGCTTCTGTAACTTCAGACCTCAGGTCTTCCACCTGAGGCCACATGGCAGCCTGTAGAAAGGAGGGGCAGCAGCCCCCTCCCTCTGAGACCCTGCTCTCCAGCCAAAGATCCCAAGCACACGTGCTCTCTTGGTATGAATACAGACACCCAGCATGCCATGAAGCACTTTCCTCTGCCAATCACCAGGGCTGTACCTACACCCATGGTCTCATTTGTCAGGTTTCCTCCCACTGTCCAATATGCCCCATCCTATTGGACCAGTGTGAAATAAGCAGACAACATGAGCAGCATCTGATCACACTGAGCAGACCCTATCAATGGATCACTGCTCCCTGTTAGGCAGAGAGTACTTACATTTGCCTGACAGTTCCCCTGGTAAGCAAGGAAACCCAAAAACTATGCATTCTCTAGCACCTACCTAGGATAGTGCTGCATCTCTGAGACATGGGCTCAAACTTTCCTCAAAACAGAGACTCACTATTCCAAAAACAATCATAGCCAATTTGGGAACAATCGGTATTTACTCTTACTTGTGGATGTTTGTTTGATTAAACCATAGGGATAAGTGGATCAGGTCACTTAAACCAAGATATACAGTGAACTGGGTGATTCAATCAACTCTTTGAGCAGAATATAATGGGAACTCTGTTTTTGTTTATATTCAGAGGATGCAGAGGATTATGAGGTAGTCTCAGAAATGAATTAAGACGAGGATTCCATTAAGATCCTGCTCTTTAAAAAAGTATGAGGCCTTGTTCATTAGGATGGACCATGCATTTATAATGAATTGGTCCAATAGACATCTTTGCTAGTTCCACAAACATAGGGCTGGTGGCAAATATCTGACCAGCAAAGCACATTTTACCTTTTGTGCTACCAAACCACCATTGAAGAGTTTTTTTTTTTTTGGCAATTTATTTACAATATATGAAGGATACTTTAACTAAAAGATACATTTAATTTGAAATATGTTTAGTTATATTGAAAGAACAAACATTTTAGCTAACCTTAAAACCTCCAAAAAAAAAAAAAGAGGATAAGGAACCTCAAACTGGTCCCCTAAAAAACAGACTTTACAGCTACCTAAGGAGACTTTGAGGTATTCCAATGTTTTTACTGTTAATCTTTAAAAAAAATGATATGGAATTACATCCACAATATAGAAGAAACAAAACCATCCATAAGATGAGAGAAAACTTTAGCTTGGCATTAACCAGACCTGGTTGCTTTTCTCAGCATGTCAACACCTATAAGGTAATTTGTAGTAAAGCTTCCCTTCTTCATTTGTCAACATAATTTATAGCTATGTAGAGACCGCTGTTGGTCTCCTTCATCCCCTGTGTCCCTTTAGGAAATGACTGGGCTCTGGCAGAACTTTCATGCCATGAGTATTTACATTGTTTTTTTTATCTCACTGGTCAGTCCTTAAGGACCCAACCACTCAGACCTTTAGGAACCACGACATCCTGAAGCCATAGACCTTGTCGAATGGTCTTCAAATGGAGGCTAAAAATTGCTGTTTTTACATACTGTACACTGTATGGCATCCTGCCCATGTTTCAGCATAGTCCAAACATTAGAGTCTCACTCTTGGCATCACAGAAACAATCTCAGTTCTGCATCCAAAACCCACATGAGCTGAGAACACTTTCCCACAGCTGATATTGCCTTAGGGTAGGAAGACTGCACTGAGCATACATGGGTTTCTAAATGTGAAAGTGAGCTTGACCCTTTGATGTTGGAAGTGAGTGTCAAACATTTGGAGCATCCTATAACTTGGGCAGAATGCAGCTGATCATGTCAGTGGAAGTGTTTGTGGAAGATTTGGGGTTGGTTGTAAAACAAACAAAAAAAAAAAAAAGGCTAAGTCAACATTTCGCAAAAATGTTGACAATGTAGCAATGCTGATCTTGTAAATTTACTATTTTTTTTCCATTGAAGCCTCAAGAGCATTGTTCCTGCATTCAGTGCATTGTGGGTTCAAACACAGTCTCTTCCACTCTTCCATTGTTTACCACCAGCCCCAGGTTCATACAAATGGAATGGAACTTCTGTTATGCTACTGGAATAATGTAGTTGGACTTGAATTGCTGTGATGTCCCTGCCTTGCTGCAAGTGCACTGTGCTGAGTTCCCTGCCATAGTGGGACTTGTAGTAATGTTGTGAAAACAATCCTAGAGTCAAATGATATGGCCGCATAGGAATCAAAAACATTAAGAAGCACTCCATGATTCTGGTAAGAGGGGGAACAATATGGGTTTAGGGGGATGGTGTATGCGGCCTTGCATCAGGTTACATTAGTGTAACCTGAAATATGGTCTAAAGCTTGTATTAAGCTTTTGATGATTTTATAATTTTATTCAAGATTTCACTTATTGCTTTTGTGACAGTGTGAGGTCATGCAAAAATGTAGAAGACAAATCACACAGGATTGGCATAAGGGTTTATTGCTAAGTTCCAGACTAACGTTTCTAAGTGGAGAAAGTGGTGTTTTAGGTTTCCCAGACTAGAGCTTGAATGTTCCAAAGTGTCTTGGAGGGGACAGAACCTTAATTTCTGTGCCTAGATTTTACTGGATGTTTGCAGCCTGGGTGAGTACACAGGTGTGCAGGGTAATTAGTTACGCAAGCCTTAGAAGAGCTCAGGGCTCCCAGTTTAGAGGCAGCTCCCATATTGGAGACAGGAAGTCTCACCCAGGGGTTGGAGGTGCTCCAGCCAGGAGTCAAGAGACAGGAGGTCACAACGAGAGGTCAGAGGTGCCCCAGTCAGGAGTCAAGAGACAGGAGGTCTCAATCAGGGGTCGGAGATGCCCCAGCCAGGAGTCAAGAGACAGGAGGTCTCAAACGGGGGTCAGAGGTGCCCCAGCCAGGAGTCAAGAGACAGGAGGTCACAATGAGAGGTCAGAGGTGCCCCAGCCAGGAGTCAAGAGACAGGAGGTCACAATCAAGGGTCAGAGGTTCCCCAGTCAGGAGTCAATAGACAGGAGGTTTCAACCAGGGGTCGGAGATGCCCCAGCCAGGCGTCAAGAGACAGGAGGTCTCAACCAGGAGTCCGCGGTGCTCCAGTCAGGAGTCAATAGACAGGAGGTCTCATCCAGGGGTTAGAGGTGCCCCAGCCAGGATACAGGATGTCTCGTTCCAGGAGTAAGATTGGCTCATATTAGGGTGTCAGGAGAACCCCTATCAGTGGCCAGGAGTGAGATGTGAAGCGGGGAGCTGCGACTAAAGGCAGCTGAAGGCTAATTGAGCCAAGTGATAAGGTAGGGAGAGCAGTGTTGCTGCTGACATGGAAGCCATGTAGCTTGGTCATTTCAGTTTACTTTTCATGTTGATGGTGCAAACCCCTGCATGGACAACTGATGTTTATGTAAACTTTCCATATTGTTCAATAAAAGTGGTCTACCATGCCCTAAAGTACAGTTTGAACTGAAACAACTCATTGGAAAAGCACCTAACAGATGAGCATAAATATCCTAATGCCACACTTTTCAAAAAGTAAAAATGAAGAAAAAAAAGGAAAAAAGAAAAGGAAAATTAGGTGGAACAAAAATAGATTCTATTTAATGAAATTTCTTACAAAAATGAAAAATAATCCATGGTTTATGTAGTATGTAATTAGAGTTGAGTGAACACCTGGATGTCCGGGTTTGGCGGGTCTGGCCGAACTTGAAAAAAAAGTCTAGATTTGTGACCCGGATTTAACCCGAACTTTACCCCGATCCCGAACCCCATTGAAGTCAATGGAGACCCGAACTTTTGAGCACTAAAATGGCTCTAAAACAAACATGGAAAGGGCTAGAGGTCTGCAAATGGCAGCAAAATCATCTTAAGAGCATGGCAAGTGCTCTGCAAACAAATGTGGACAGGGAAATAACTTAAAATAACATAAAAAACAGAAAAATAAAAAATAATCATCTTGAATGATGTCGGAGGAGGACGAGGCCCATATGGAGTAGGAGGTTGAGGTGGCGGAGGATATGGCGGTGGATATGGCGGTGTAGGTGGAAGCTGCGGCAGCGGTGGAGGAGGAGTACGAGGCCCATATGGAGTAGGAGGTTGAGGTGAGGGTGGATGTGGCGATGTAGGTGGTAGCGGCGGTGGAGGAACACGAGGTAGCCAACACTGGTTTTTGTTTTTAAATGTATTTATTTTTAAATTAGGTTACACCCCAAAAGAGTGAGAAAGATCAAAAATACAGCAATGGCTGGATAAGGCCGGTATACATGTCTATTCTGCGCAAGGTATGGACAAGTCCTGTGGGATCCATGCCTGGTTCGTTTTAATGAACGTGAGCTTGTCCACATTGGCTCTGGACAGGCGGCTGTGCTTGTCTGTGATAACGCCCCCAGCCGTGCTAAATACACGTTCAGATAATACACTAGCTGCAGGGCAGGCCAGCACCTCCAAGGCGTAAAGGGCAAGCTCAGGCCATGTGCCCAATTTGGAGACCCAGAAGTGAAAGGGGGCAGAACCGTCATTCAGTGCATGTATAGTACCTAAGGAACGGTAAGGAACTGTATATGGTATATGGTATGTGGTAAGGAACGGTGATGGCGGCGGGGGGGGGGATTTTTTCCCCCTTCTGGGTTGAGTCTGGCCTTGGAAAAGGTATGTGTCCCTGGTTGTGGGCCGGGCTCTCCCAAAGCTGTCTAAGTTCTGAGGCCATCTGGTAGGGACGGGGCTGCACTGGTCTTGCCAGGGACCGGGATTCAGAAAAGCCTGTGGTGTATGTGCCCCTGGAGTGGCAGTCCAGGGGTGCCATAATTCACGGTGGATGGCAACACTATGAGTATGGCACCAAGGACACTGCACTTCCTACACACGTTTTTCACTTCTGCCTCTAGGGCCGGGCCTTTTGGTCAGGAGTCAGGACCAGAGGAATTTTTTATTCCTGGTGGAAGAGCCTGCCATAGTATTGCAACATGACACTAACCTTGTACTTCTCCACTATCCCTTTCCCCACTTTTATGTGTTGTGTGTCTCACGTTTTGTGTTTTTTATTGTGGCAGTACACTTTATTTTGCACAGCGTGATTAGTAGGGTGTAGGTCCTTTGGCCTGTCCCTGAAAGTCTTGGGAGGGGGTGGATATGGCCTTCTGGCTTGGTTCGCCCTCTCTCATGGAGTCTCTCTTCGGGAGAGCCCCATCTAGTACTTGGGGTGGTCTGTTTCAGCAGACCTCCTAAAGAATGGGGCTGCCTGGTTTCGGCCAGGTTAACCAGTGTAAGTACCTCAGTCCCTATCAGGAGCCTTGCCCCCCGGGGGATCAGGGTCAAGGACCATATGTACACCCTGTGCACTTTTTGTGTTTCACTTTTTTGGTGTGCACTTTTTTAGGCACCCACCGGGTGATAGTCTGAGTGTGTTCACACACCACGGGCTTAAAAAAAAAAACAGCTGGTGGTCCTGGTTGTTGTGGCGTGCCAACAAAGCTTTTCCACATTTCATACATGCTAACCCTGCCTTATGAGGTGCTGGCGGTGCCCTGGCTGCGTTGGCGACCTCCTCCTCTGCCTTCGCCTTGTGCTCCCACTGTGCCCCCGCTTTTAGGTCGGAATGCCACCAGCATTGCTTCTCGACCTTTTGGCTAAGATCAAGTGTAGTATCTATTGTTATCAGTTATCTGGGTGCCACCCTGCTGTGAACATGGTTCCTCCTCCTCCATCTCCTCCTCATCCTCCACCTCATCATCCTCCAGAACTGTTCCCTTGCTGGGCAATTGTGTACCTGCCGTTTGTGGGTGCAGGAACCCACCCTCGGAGATCAAGTGTGGTATCTGTTGTTATCAGTTATCTGGGTGCCACCCTGCTGTGAACATGGTTCTTTCTCATCCATCTCCTCCTCCTCCATCTACTCCTCATCCATCTCCTCCTCATCCTCAACCTCGTCATCCTCCAGAACTGTGCCCTTGCTTGACAATTGTGTACCTGGCGTTTGTGGGTGCAGGAACCCACCCTCGGAGCCACTTGTGAATGACTACCCTAAAAGCCTTGGAAATTATCACTGCTCCGGATGCGGAGGCGGTAGAGGATGAGGATGAGGAAGCAGAGTAGGAGGAGTTAGCAACAGGAGGCAAACTGAAGCGCCCTGCAATCCTCGGTGGTGGAAGGAGATGCGCCAAACCAATTTAAAGGGTGTATCTCACAGTAACATAATCAGCAAACGCTGCAAAATTACTACTTTTCCCCTAAATGGGTGTTTATCGAATAGCAGAGTAAAACAACAGTATCCAAAGGGTGTATCTCACACATAGAGATATTAAATTGCGGCTTAATCTGTATCTGTATGTGTGAGATACACCCTTTGTATACTGTTGTTCTATTCCGCTATTCAATAAACACCTATATAGGGAAAAAATATTAAATTGCGGCCTAGTCTGCATATGTTACTGTGAGATACACCCTTTGGATACTGTTCTATTCTGCTATTCAATATAAACCCATTTAGGGGACATAGAGATATTAAATTGCGGCTTAGTCTGTATCTGTATGTCCCCTAAATGGGTGTATATTGAATAGCAGAATAGAACAGTATCCAAAGGGTGTATCTCACAGTAACATATGCAGACTAGGCCGCAATTTAATATTTTTTCCCTATATAGGTGTTTATTGAATAGCGGAATAGAACAACAGTATACAAAGGGTGTATCTCACACATGCAGATACAGACTAAGCCACAATTTAATATCTTTCTGTCCCCTAAATGGGTGTTTATTGAATAGCAGAATAGAACAACAGTATCCAAAGGGTGTATCTCACAGTAACATATGCAGACTAAGCAGCAATTTAATATCTATCTTTCCCCTACATGGGTGTTTATTGAATAGCAGAATAGAACTACAGTATCTAAAAGGGTGTATCTCACACGTACAGATACAGACTAGGCTGCAATTTAATATCTTTCTTTCCCCTAGATTGGTGTTTATTGAATAGCAGAATAGAACAACCGCATCTAAAAGGGTGTATCTCACGCGTGCAGATGCAGACTAGGCCGCAATTTTATATTTTTTCCCTAAATGGGTGTTTATTGAATAGCGGAATAGAACAACAGTATACAACGGGTGTATCTCACATGTACAGATACAGACTAGGCCGCAATTTAATATTTTTTGCCTAAATGGGTGTTTATTGAATAGCAGAATAGAACAACAGTATCCAAAGGGTGTATCTCACAGTAACATATGCAGACTAGGCCGCGATTTAATATTTTTTCCCTATATGGGTGTTTATTGAAAAGCGGAATAGAACAACAGTATACAAAGGGTGTATCTCACACATACAGACACAGACTAAGCCGCAATTTAATATCTATCTTTCCCCTACATGGGTGTTTATTGAATAGCAGAATAGAACTACAGTATCTAAAAGGGTGTATCTCACACGTACAGATACAGACTAGGCCGCAATTTAATATCTTTCTTTCCCCTAGATTGGTGTTTATTGAATAGCAGAATAGAACAATCGCATCTAAAAGGGTGTATCTCACGCGTGCAGATGCAGACTAGGCCGCAATTTAATATTTTTTCCCTAAATGGGTGTTTATTGAATAGCGGAATAGAACAACAGTATACAACAGGTGTATCTCACATGTACAGATACAGATTAGGCCGCAATTTTTTTTTTCCCTAAATGGGTGTTTATTGAATAGCGGAATAGAACAACAGTATCCAACAGGTGTATCTCACAGTAACATATGCAGACTAGGCCACAATTAACTTTTTATCTCCTAAATGGGTTTTTATTGCAAAGCGGAATACAACAGTATGCAATGGGTGTATCTCACTGTACCATATGCAGACTAGGCCACAATTTATTTTTTCCCCTAAATGGGTTTTTATTGCAAAGTGGAATACAACAACAGTATGCAATGGAAAAGAGGAGGCGGCTATTTAAATAAAGATTACAAAAAGGTCACCTTCATCCCAATTAGTATTAAAAATAATCTTTCATAGATGTTGGCATGGGGCAGTGAGGCAAAGAAACCCGCCAGTTGGGGATGAGGGACGCTAACTCACCCAAAAAACTGAGGGAACAAAGGGCAAACACTGCACAAATGTCAAAAAAATTAAAGGAAGAAATAGGGCCATAGGGGATTTTTATGGTGCCATAGAGCTAGATATACACACAATTCATAAAGAGATAGTATAAAATTTAACAACTGTATTTATACAGACAAACAGACTTTTAAAAAGAATAAGAGCTGTAACGCTGCAGGTGAGACACCAAATAGCCTGTAGTCCAGCACTGTGGGGGATCAAAGAATAGAGTGCCCTAACATCCAAAGTGGCCCATGCATAGGGAGACAACCATTTGACTGATGTAATATGGGATAAAACTGTACTGGTATCCCTAATGTAACCTGGCAGTCTTTGAACCAAAGGCTGGAGGTGCCGATCTACGCATTCTCCCAAACGTTCTGATAAGGAGCCCATTCCAGCCTTAATAGGTCATCTCTGCAGAGGGCACCCTACCTTGTGAATCCTGGAGAGATTATGGAAGATCGGCATCACAAAGACGTATTCAGCAGTTTTAGAAGATAAAACTCCCATATCTTTACCCATCTGTAGATGTTCAGAAAGGATAGATTGAAAGATTTTTTGTGGGATTAAAGGGTAAGAGGCGGTATGTGTTAATATCACTAAGTCGTCCATTAGCTTCAGATCTATATTGTTCCCTGGTCATTACCATCACTGCGCCCCCCCCCCCCCCCTATCTGCTTCCTTTATGACTATCCCTTTATTTTCTTGTAATTGTTGTAGGTCCTGTCTTTCTAGTTTAGAGATATTCATTTGTCTAGTAGTTGAACTACGTTGTTTAAACGCTATCAGCTCCTCCTCAGTTACAGCCTGAAAGGTATCTGTAATGGAATTCCTCGCCTGTACTGGGTGAAAAAAATGTATTCCCACGGTGTAAAGCACTTTGTGAAACCCCACATGAATCCGAATGATATTCAGAGTACAATTGCTCTAAAGTAAGTGATGCCAACAAATCCAAAAACATAAAAGAAGAAACATCAGGGCATGTGTTAAAATCAGCAATAGGTTGAGTTTGACCATGTCCAATTACTGTCTCTGATGTCAATGGGTCATCCACCAGTGGAAGACCCAACATGTTTCGAAATACAGTAATCCCCCTGAAGAGATGTCCATGCGGAGACTATTGGAGATGATCAGATACAACCATGATGGTCACTTCTTTTCAGTCATTTTTAATTATTGTCGGTTCTATAAACAAACTGACTTTTCAATTCAAGGTCTGTATCAATCTTGAGATATAGATAACATCTTATTTGTAGATTGTTATGCTGCACATATGTTTTTTGATTGGAAGCTTACGGTAATGCTCTTAATTTGTAGATGCACCTATACATTATGTTCATTGACCCCTGATGAAGAAACATACACTGTATTTTGAAACGCGTTGGGTCTTGCACTGTCCCCTTCTGTAGATAGTGGATATGAATGTTGGTGATTTATATGTTCTTGAACCACTTTGCATTTTATCCATTGTATTGTCTGATGTATTTCTGTGCTCTTTTGAGCCTGTGCAATTTTTGTAAAAAAATTCAACATTTATTTTACACAAATTCCCCCTTTTTTGTAACCTCTTTATCTTACATTATTGCCCTTCAAAATCCAAATCAGAGGGAATCTTCTTACAGCCACTTTATTTCATGCCAGGATTTGGAATCCATAGATGTCCCTATCTGTTCTGTTCTGTACTATTTACTGACTCATGACAGTAAAAGAGTTGAATTAAAATGAAAAGCTTCAGTTGGATGATATAGTGAGGTAGTGTGTACAAAACAGCCAATGTCTGGTGAGTGGAGGGAGGTATGTGCTTTACTAGTGCAAGCCAGATCAGTGCTGGAGTTGGTGGTGATATAGGAAAAGGAGTCTCTGCCTGTTGGTGGAAGGCAGGGGCCCCCATCTTGCATGGGCCCAGGGTGGTCCACTGGATTTCTAGAGCTTCTGTCTGAACCATGAACTAAAAATTGGCTCATGTATATGATTAGTCCAGACAAAAAAAAGGAGTTAATTGTAAAATGACCAGAAGGATGGGAAGAGGAGGTCTAGGACCAACATCTGTGGACATTACAGTATGTGGTATGGGCTGAGCGACCTGGCAACGGTCTACATTGGAAAAGACCTGGCCACGGCCTACATTGGAAAAGGGTCCTGTGCGTCCTTAGCTCTGTTTCAGGTGCAAATTCAGGCAAAAACTCAGACCTGATTTGCTCCTGAATGGGCGAAATGGACGCAGTGGACCCTCTTCCAGGACCCACAGTCGCATCAGTGTGAACCCAACCTTGCACATATGTGATTAGCTATGGCATGATATGGTCTGAACTGTTCAGTACTATTTGTTGACTTATGCCAGTAAAAGAGTTGAATTAAAATGAAAAGCTTCAGTGCAATGATATAGTGAGGTAGTGTGTACAAAACAGCCAATGTCTGGTAAGTGGAGTGAGGTATGTGCTTTATTAGTGCAAGCCAGATCGGTGCTGGAGTTGGTGGTTATATAGTAAAAGGAGTCTCTGCCTGTTGGTGGAAGGCTGAGGCCCCCCATCTTGCATGGGCCCAGGGTGGTCCACTGGATTTCTAGAGCTTCTGTCTGAACTAAAAATTGGCTCATGTATATGATTAGTCCAGACCAAAAAAAGGAGTTAATTGTAAAATGACCAGAAGGATGGGAAGAGGAGGTCTAGGACCAACATCTGTGGACATTACAGTATGTGGTATGGGCTGAGCGACCTGGTAACGGTCTACATTGGAAAAGATCTGGCAATGGTCTACATTGGAAAAGACCTGGCAATAGTCTACATTGGAAAAGACCTTGCAATGGTCTACATTGGAAAAGGGTCCTGTGCATCTTTAGCTCCATTTTAGGTACAAATTCAGGCAACAATACAGACCTGATTTGCACCTGAATGGGTGAACAGGGATGCACTGGACCCTCTTCCGTGACCCGCGGTCACATCAGTGTGAACCCAACCTTACACATATATGATTAGCTATGGTATGGCTTATACCCATCATTTACTTGAAATTTTTAAATACACACACACAAAAAATAATCATTTTAAGTAGATCTTTTCACCCCCATTAAGGGTTCTGTTGAGATATAAAACTAGATATCACAATCAGTATATTGTAAGGCACTGAGTATATAACTTTACTCAAAGGTAATCTAAAGCTATATTTTTTTTATTTATTTCAGGTGGAGTATAGCAGGATTAGATCCCCTGTCAGGTTTATGCTGTGTCTCTGAGATGGGAATTTTTTTTTTCATTTAAAAGTAAGAAAATTTAACCACTTAAGCCCCAGCCCTATTTCGGACACTTTTTGTTTACAAGTTAAAACCAGTATTTTTCCTAGAAAACTACTTAGAACCCCCAAACATTATATATATATTTTTAGCAAAGACTATGGAGAATAAAATGTCGGTCATTGCAAAATTTTTTGTCACTTGGTATTTGCGCAGCGGTCTTTAAAACGCCATTTTTTTGTAAAAAAATTGAAAAATCACATTTCACTGCATTTAAAAAATACTAAACAGTAAAGTTAGCCCATTTTTTTTGTATATTGTGAAAGATGATGTCACGCCGAGTAAATAGATACCCAACATGTTACGGTTTAAAATTGCGCCCCCCCCCCCCCCCCCCCGTGGGATGGCGACAAACTACGGTCAATAGAGATCTCAATCTGCGACGCTTTAAATTTATTTAACGGTTACCAGTTTAGAGGTAGAGTGTAGCTCTTTTTTTTAAATTATTGCCCACGCTATGGCGATCGCGGCGATACCTCACATGTGGGGTTTGAACAGCGATTTTATTCGCGGCTCGACTTGCGTATATGTTTTTTTTGTGCGCGAGCTAACGGTGACGGGGTCGGCTAAATTTTTTTTTTTTCCTATTTATTTTTTATTTTTTTTTAAACTTTATTACAGGTTTTTTTAAAAAAAAAAAAAATCTGATCACTTTTATTGCTGTCACAAGCAATTTAAACATCCTTTGTCACATCAATATGTAGTGACAGGTACACTTTATGGAGGGATCGAGGGTCTAAAAGACCCTAGACCCCTCCACTACACTTCCCTGTATGCAAAACGCTGAAAACGGCATTTTTGCATACAGCCGTTTTTCAAATTTGCCACCTTTTGCAGCACAGTAACCCTGAAGTGACGTCATGGACGCCGCCTCCGGGTTACGTCATCGGAGACCCGATCGATGCCATTTCCGGCATTCATCGGGACTCCATCCAGCCGGTGGACGTGCCGACGGGAGCCCCGAGCAAAGCCACTGAAGGCGGCGGGAGGGGGGGGACGTCCCCTCCCGCCCCCCGGGTAACGATCGAGCGGCTCCCGAGAACCGCATCGGTCGTTACCGACGGAAAGCCGACCATCGGCTTCAAACCATGGTACCACGGTCTAACTAGAGGCATCATCCCGGTATAACCCTGCAAAGTGTACCGACGTACCGGTACGTTAGAATGCGGTAAGTGGTTAAGTAAAAACCTTTGCAGAGATACAATTCAAAATATTTAGCAGGTTTCAAATATATTCTGAGCTAGTTATTTAAAAAAAAAATACTTTTTTGGATTTACACAAATAATTGTGTGATTATTATTTTATCTATGGTTAGCTAACCTGAAATGAATAATAACATCATGACAAAAAAAGGTGTTTGGTCTTAAAAAGATATAAAAATATAATGAGACCAGACTTGCTTTTCTTTCTTCACCCAAAAAGTTACTTCAGTGTGATTCTTAAGATTTCCTTAAGTTTTATTATTAAAAAAAGAGATGATGTCATTCTCAATAAAGGAGGAGCTAACCATAGATAAATAAATGCATAATTATTTGTATAAAACCCCAAAAAAATATATATATTTTTTTTAAAAAGTAGCTCAGGTTATATTTGAACTTAGCTGAATAATTTGCATTTACAGTGTGTTTTTTGTATGTTTTTTTTTTTTTAACCACCATTGGACATGGGTCCAAATCACAAGAGTGCAAGGGAATACATAGAAGTGAGCAGATTACACACATAGCTGAATGTCTCAGATAATGAACGTACCCGATTTCCTCTCTCCCACTAGGTGTGGGAACCATCTGGATTTAGAATTTTCAGAAACAGTTAAAACTTTATGAATGTGCATGGATCACACCTGTAGTCTCAATCCCAAGACACTCTGCTTGCGTCTATTGACAAAGACAGTGCAGCTAAGCCCTCCGCTCCCTACTCCCACATTACAGGATTTGATTGACAGCAACAGGAGCCAATGGCTCCCGCTGTTTCCTCCATGTCCTGCTCTTGGGCACAGCGCTGGATCGAGATTGGGCTCAGGTAAATATAAAGGGGGCTGGGGATGAGCTTCACACAGAAGGTTTTTTTACCTTAACCACTTCTGGACCGGAAGATTTTCCCCCTTAATGACCAGGCCATTTTTTGCGGTTCGGCACTGCGTTACTTTAACTGACAATTGTGCGGACGTGGGACACTGTACCCAAATAAAAACAATGTCCTTTTTTTCCCACAAATAGAGCTTTCTTTTGGTGGCATTTGATCACCAGTGCGGTTTTTATTTTTTGTGCTATAAACAAAAGAAGAACAACAATTCTGAAAAAAAAAAAAAACAATATTTTTCATATTCTGCTATATAACATTCCCAATTTAAAAAAAATGAAAAAAAAAATCGAATTTTTTCATCCTTTTAGGCCAATTTGTATTCTGCTACATATTTTTGGTAAAAAAATCCCAATAAGCGTATTTTGATTGGTTTGCCCAAAAGTTATCATGTCTACAAACTAGAGGAAAGATTTTTTGTCATTTTTATTTATTTTTTTGTTTTTACTAGTAAAGGCCAATTTGTATTCTGCTACATATTTTTGGTAAAAAAAAACCCCCAATAAGTGTAAATTGATTGGTTTGCCCAAAAGTTATTGCATCTACAAACTTGGGGAAAGATTAATCTCATTTTTATTTATTTATTTTTTTATACTAGTAATGGCGGTGACTGCGACATTGCGGTGGACGGATCATGCCCCTAAATGACATTTTTGACACTTTTGGGGGGACCAGTGACATTACTACAGTAATCAGTGCTAAAAATATGCACTGTTACTGTAATCATGACACTGGCAGGGAAGGGGTTAACACCAGGGGTGATCGAAGGGTTAAATGTATGCCTAGGGGGTGTTTTCTAACTGTAAGGGGGTGGGCTTGTAGAATCAACACAGAGACCTGTGTTCCTAAATAGGAGTATCACAGGCACTCTATATTGATTCCTGAGAGAACAACGGTCTGCTGTCCTTACAACAGCAGACCGACGTTCTTTCTCCACATGGAGCGATCGCGGGTGCCCGGCGGCAATTGTGGCTGCCGGCCCCCATGAATCAGCTTCCCCGCTGGCAAATGGGGGCACACACGTGCCTCCGGTGGCACAGGTCGCGCCCCCAGGGTCTCTCCCGTGGATCGACGTACAGGTACGGCGATTCGCGCAGACGCGCCAGCTTTCCGCAGTATATAAGCGGCGGGTGGTCGGCAAGTGGATAATGCATAGAATTAAGAAAAAAACCTTCTACCTTTACAACCATTTTAGTAGTAATATAAGATGTTCATAGTTACAAGTTGTAAAACAGAAACATATATTGATAAGTGGATCTGGTTCCAAAGATGAACATCTAGCAAAAATTGTGCCTAAGAAATGCCCTGAGAAATCTAGAGTTTGTCTTGAATGTCTCCTGTATTATGGCAGTGCATTTCCTATTCCTCGGCACTCCTATCATGTAACCTCATCTCTGGACTCAGCATTGCAGTCACACATTTTCATCCAGGCTTTTTTCAGCAATGTTGTAGGAGGAGACAGAAAATCTGCAGTGCAAGAACTTTCCTGCTTCTTTTATTCTGTTCTTATTCCACGTCTTCTGATGCTTCCTGAATATTCTACCACCGGTCATCAGACTGACGGACATCCAGGAGGAGCTCTGATATGAAGAATGAAAGCTCTGATCTCCTACCAAGGTGGTCACCTTCACACAAAGACACAATGCAGGACAAGGCATGGTAAGTCCTAATGGGAAAATGATCAGCTGTAAGGGAACTTACCATTTTTAAGGCACAGCTTGCATAGTAAAAGACCTTTTTGAATGATATTCTATGTCTTTTGATATTTATAGAGAATTTATTGAACAAAAAAAAAAAAAAAGACTTAACAATGATGAAATATAGTAAAACCACATCAAGAAGATAAGCCAAAAACACAAAATCTACTATTGTCTGTTTTCATCCTCATCACTGCACTTAGCTTCGCAGTTAAACATTTTCATCCAGGCTCTCTTCAGCATTGTTGTATCTTTGATATTTATAGACATTTTAGTAAAAAAACAAAACAAAAAAAACAATTAAATATAGTGGAAACACAAAAAAAAAAAAAAATGTACCACAAACAAAAAATCTACTCTTCTCTAGTTTCCTCCTCATCACTGGATCCAGCATTGCATTTTAACATTTTAAGCCAGGCTCTCTTCAGCATTGTTGTATCTTTGATATTTATAGAAATTTTAGTGAAAAAACAAAAAAAAAATAACAATTTACAATAATTAAATATAGTGGAAACACAACAAAAAAAAAATGCACCAAAAATACAAAATCTACTCTTCTTTAGTTTCTTCCTCATCAGTGGATCCAGCATCACAATTTAACATTTTCATCCATGCTCTCTTCAGCATTGCTGTATCTTTGATATTTATAGACATTTTAGTGAAAAAACAAAAACAATTAACAATAATTATAGTGGAAACACAACAAAAAAATGCACCAACAAATACAAAATCTACTCTTCTCTAGTTTCATCCTCATCACTGGATCCAGCGTCGCAATTTAATGTTTTCATCCAGGTTCTCTTCAGCATTGTTGTATTTTTGATATTTATAGACATTTTAGTGAAGAAACAAAAAACAATTAACAATGATTAAATATAGTGGAAACACAACAAATAAATGCACCAAAAATACAAAATCTACTCTTCTTTAGTTTCTTCCTCATCAGTGGATCCAGCATCGCAATTTAACATTTTCATTCATGCTCTCTTCAGCATTGCTGTATCTTTGATATTTATAGACATTTTAGTGAAAAAACAAAAACAATTAACAATAATTAAATATAGTGGAAACAGAACAAAAAAAAATGCTCCAAAAATTCAAAATCTACTCTTCTCTAGTTTCTTCCTGATCACTGGATCCAGCATGACAGTTTAACATTTTCAGCCAGGCTCCCTTCAGCATTGTTGAATCTTTGATATTTATAGAAATTTTTGTGAAAAAACAAAAAAACAATTAACAATAATTAAATATAGTGCAAACACAACAAAAAAAAAAAATGCACCAAAAATGCAAAATCTACTCTTCTCTAGTTTCTTCCTGTTCACTGGACTTAGCTTCGCAGTTAAACATTTTCATCCAGACTCTCTTCAGCATTGTTGTATCTTTGATATTTATAGAAATTTTAGTGAAAAAAAAAAAAAAAAAACAATTTCCAATAATGAAATATAGTGCAAACACAACAAAAAAATGCACCAAAAATGCAAAATCTACGCTTGTCTAGTTTCTTCCTCATCAGTGGATCCAGCATCGCAATTTAACATTTTCATCCATGCTCTCTTCAGCATTGTTGTATCTTTGATATTTATAGACATTTTAGTGAAAAAACAATTAACAATATTTAAATATAATGGAAACACAGCAAAAAAAAAAAAAAAAAATGCACCAAAGATACAAAATCTATTTTTCTCTAGTTTCTTCCTGATCACTGGATTCAGCATTGCAGTTAAACATTTTTCATCCAGGCTCTCTTCAGCATTGTTGTGTCTTTGATATTTAAAGACATTTTAGTGAAAAAACTAAAACAATGATTAAATATAGTGAAAACAAAACAACAAAATGCACCAAAAATACAAAATCTACTCTTCTCTAGTTTCCTCCTCATCACTGGATCAAGAATTGCAGTGTAACAATTTTAGCCAGGCTCTCTTCAGCATTGTTGTATCTTTGATATTTATAGAAATTTTAGTGAAAAATCAAAAAAACAATTAACAATAATTCTGTTTCCGAAAGTGTAATTTTATCTTATTTCAATAAAGTTTTTTATTGTGAAAAAAAAAAAACAATAATTAAATATAGTGGAAACCCAACAAAAAAAATGCACCAAAAAATACAAAATCTACTCTTCTCTAATTTCATCCTCATCACTGGATCCAGCATCATAGTTTAACATTTTCAGCCAGGCTCTCTTCAACATTGTTGTAATTTTTAATATTTATAGAAATCTTAGTGAAAAAACAAAAACAAAAAACAATTAACAATAATGAAATATAGTGGAAACATAACATAATGGTCCTAACACCTGACCAAAAGGCCTGGCCCTAGAGGCAGGTGTGAAAAACGTGTGTAGGAAGTGCAGTGTCCTTGGTGCCATACTCAGCGTTGCCATCCACCGTGAATTATGGCACCCCTGGACTGCCACTCCAGGGACACATACACCACAGGCTTTTCAGAATCCCGGTCCCTGGCAAGACCAGTGCAGCCCAGTCCCTACCAGAAGGCCTCAGAACCTAGACAGCTTTGGGAGAGCCCGGCCCACAACCAGGGACACATACCTTTTCCAAGGCCAGACTCAACCCAGAAGGGGGAAAAAAGCCCCCCCCCCCCACCGCCATCACCGTTCCTTGCCATATACCATATACAGTTCCTTACTGTTCCTTACGTACTATACATGTACTGAATGACGGGTCTGTCCCCTTCAACTTCTGGGTCTCCAAATTGGGCACATGGCCTGAGCTTTCCCTTTACGCCTTGGAGGTGCTGGCGTGCCCTGCAGCCAGTGTATTATCTGAGCGTGTATTTAGCATGGCTGGGGGCGTTATCACAGACAAGCACAGTCGCCTGTCCAGAGCCAATGTGGACAAACTCACGTTCATTAAAATGAACCAGGCATGGATCCCACAGGACTTGTCCGTACCTTGTGCAGAATAGACATGTATACCGGCCTTAACCAGCCATTGTTGTATTTTTGATCTTTCTCAATCCTTTGGGGTTTACCCTAATTTTAAATGAAATAAAATGAAAAACAAAACCCAGTATTGGCTACCTCGTCCTCCTCCACCGCCGCTTCCACCTACACTGCCACATCCACCGCCACCTCAACCTCCTACTCCAATAGGTGCCTCGTCCTCCTAGATCAAGATGATTTTTTTTTTTCAGTTTTTTATGTTATTTTAGGTTATTTCCCTATCCACATTTGTTTGCAGTGCACTTGCCATGCTCTGAAGAAGATTTTGCTGCCATTTGCAGCCCTCTAGCCCTTTCCATGTTTTTTTTTTAGAGCCATTTTAGTGCTCATAAGTTCGGGTCACCATTGACTTCAATGGGGTTTGGGATCGGGGTAAAGTTCGGGTTAAAACCGGGTCACGAACCCGGACTTTATTTTCAAGCTCGGCCGGACTCGCGAACCCAGACATCCAGGTGTTCGCTCAACTCTAGTCAAGATGAATCACTTCACTTTACTTCTTTGCTAAATATATTACAGATGATTGTCAAAAATAAACAAGCAAAACATTTTGGGGGAGCATACCCATGTATTTCTAAAGCTGGTGCAGCTATGAACCAAAAGACATGTATATTAAAAAAGAATAGCGCACACATGCAAAAGAAATTTTTACCAAATTTGAAGACAATCCATAAATAAAAATGGGGATTTGGTCCCACCATATGGCCATATAGTGCTCAAGCCCACCACTGCGTCAAAGTACCCCATTATCAGTGGGTCCTACACTATCCATGAAAAAGAGATGAATCCAGCCTTTCTAACCCTTGGAGATAATACTCCTTGCTGGGAGAGATGTGCAAATGCACTACAGGGGACTCCTCCTTGGATTGTCAAAAATAAGCAATCTGTCATTTCAACGTTCAACAATACATCACAGGTGTCTACCTCATATTTAGAATTTGATAGACTATTGTCTTTATTCAACCTCAACTACTATGTAACTATGTAATAATAAAAAAAAGCCCCTAAATTTGGAAAGGGCTATGATTCTGATCTGGATATGTCTTATTTTTACTTAATCCTATAATATATTGATTGGCTATAAAAAGCTAAAAAATATAAATTAAACTTTATTAAAAAATAATAATATCAGCATGCAAATCATACTGATGTATTGAGAAAAACAAAAGCAAAACTAATATATTTGGGGCATTTTTTTACATCTGTGGATTCTAAAGTGTGGAGCTCTTTTTAAGACCGTTAATTTTCTGTTGACTCATCTGTCAATCAGCAGGTCCAGTGTCCTACAGCCCGACCAATCAGCTTTCATCACATTCTATTTAAAGCCTTAACCCGCACCCAACATTGCTTAAGAAGCATTGCTTGCACACGGTTTCTGTTTGAGATTTTCTTTTTTTAAGCTGATTCATAGACATTGGTGGACAAGCAGCTGCATCATTAAAATTCTGGGAAATATAGGAACCCCCTTTAGACAGAATTCCTCACATTTAATTTTTTTTTTTTTTTTCAGTCGTGGACGATCATGGCATTTCCCACAAATCGGGCATATTTTGTCATAGTATGTCTGGAGTCCATTATCGGAACTTTCACAAATATCTTCATCATCCTTAGAATTTTATTCACCTATTGGAAACGTCAACATGTAAGTGGATGTGAGAAAATGATTGCTGCTTTGAGCATCTCCAATCTAGGTTTTACCTATGTGATTTTTGCCACTATTTTAGTATTTTCTGTCTGGCCAATTCTTATTTTGATCCCTGAAGTCTATAGTTCTCTTTTTGTTTTCACCTTTTTTGTCTTCATGACTTCGGCTTGGCTGACGGCATCTCTCTGCTTCTACTATTACGTCAAGATAAATAATTTCAGCTCCAACCTTCTCTCTCGGCTGAAGCTAAAGATTAATTCTGTTGCTTCACGGATGATTGTCATGTCAGTTCTACTTTCTTTTCTTTGTTCTTTGCTAAATACATTACAGATGATTGTGGGAAGTAAAACGAAGAAACAATCTGTCATTTCAACGTTCAGCAACTCATCGCAGGTGTCTTCTACCTCATATTTAGACTTTGATACCAAGCTTTACTTCTCTTTTGCTGGCAGTTTTATACCTTTCTTTATTAGTGTCTTCACTACGGCTTCCACCGCCTGGTCACTGCACCTCCACAAACTGAGAATGGTGAAGAACCAAACATCATCCACCAACGGCAATGTGAGAAAATACGAAGGTGCCGTAAAAATCATGATCTGTCTGTTGGCTTTCTATGCTTTGACCTATGCGGTTCTTTGCCTTTTTTATTTCAATGTTGTCAATCCGTTTAGCAACGGCTTTTGGGGTTTTCTAATCATTACATGCTCCTATAGTCCAATTCAATCAATTCTTCTTTCTCTTTCCACAACAATGCTGAAGAGAGCCTGGATGAAAATGTTTAACTGCAATGCTGGATCCAGTGATGAGGAGGAAACTAGAGAAGAGTAGATTTTGTATTTTTGGTGCATTTTTTTGTTGTGTTTCCACTATATATATTTTTTTTAATTCTTTATATTTTTATTATTTTCCATCAATAAACAAAGATATCACAGACTAAAATATCAAATACAAAAATATTAATAAACAACGAGTCTTCCCTTTTATCCCCATCCCAGCAAACCTAACACCCCCCTTTACCTTCATTCCCATATCATACTCCAAGTTACATTCATTTAACTAAACATTTTAAATATCAGCATAATCAGGTACTTGGCTCGGGAGATTTTATCCATACTTTCCATATTCTTTCAAATGTTTTAGTATTTTTTAGTGCTCTTCTTTTGTAAGCCAATTTTTCACTAATTATGTTATTTTTGACTTTCCTCAACCAATCTACTATACATGGTGGTTTTGGTTTTATCCATTTTCCACTATATTTAATTATTGTTAATTGTTTTTGGTTTTTCACAAAAATGTCTATAAATATCAAAGATACAACAATGCTGAAGACATTGCTGGATCCAGTAATGAGGATGAAAACAGACATTGCTGGATCCAGTAATGAGGATGAAAACAGACATTGCCGGATCCAGTAATGAGGATGAAAACAGACATTGCTGGATCCAGTAATGATGATGAAAACCGACATTGCTGGATCCAGTAATGAGGATGAAAACAGACCTTGCTGGATCCAGTAATGAGGAAGAAAACAGACATTGCTGGATCCAGTAATGATGATGAAAACAGACATTGCTGGATCCAGTAATGAGGATGAAAACAGACATTGCTGGATCCAGTAATGAGGATGAAAACAGACATTGCTGGATCCAGTAATGAGGATGAAAACAGACATTGCCGGATCCAGTAATGAGGATTAAAACAGACATTGCTGGATCCAGTAATGAGGATGAAAACAGACATTGCTGGATCCAGTAATGATGATGAAAACCGACATTGCTGGATCCAGTAATGAGGGTGAAAACAGACATTGCTGGATCCAGTAATGAGGATGAAAACAGACATTGCCGGATCCAGTAATGATGATGAAAACCGACATTGCCGGATCCAGTAATGATGATGAAAACAGACATTGCCGGATCCAGTAATGATGATGAAAACCGACATTGCCGGATCCAGTAATGAGGAGGAAAACAGACATTGCTGGATCCAGTAATGAGGATGAAAACCGACATTGCCGGATCCAGTAATGAGGATGAAAACAGACATTGCTGGATCCAGTAATGAGGGTGAAAACAGACGTTGCTGGATCCAGTAATGAGGATGAAAACAGACATTGCTGGATCCAGTAATGAGGATGAAAACAGACATTGCTGGATCCAGTAATGAGGATGAAAACAGACATTGCTGGATCCAGTAATGAGGATGAAAACAGACATTGCCGGATCCAGTAATGATGATGAAAACAGACATTGCTGGATCCAGTAATGAGGGTGAAAACAGACATTGCTGGATCCAGTAATGAGGATGAAAACAGACATTGCTGGATCCAGTAATGAGGATGAAAACAGACATTGCTGGATCCAGTAATGAGGACGAAAACAGACATTGCTGGATCCAGTAATGATGATGAAAACAGACATTGCTGGATCCAGTAATGAGGATGAAAACAGACATTGCCGGATCCAGTAATGAGGATGAAAACAGACATTGCTGGTTCCAGTAATGAGGATGAAAACAGACATTGCTGGATCCAGTAATGAGGATGAAAACAGACATTGCTGGTTCCAGTAATGAGGATGAAAACAGACATTGCTGGATCCAGTAATGAGTATGAAAACAGACATTTCTGGATCCAGTAATGATGATGAAAACAGACATTTCTGGATCCAGTAATGATGATGAAAACAGACATTTCTGGATCCAGTAATGATGATGAAAACAGACATTGCTGGATCCAGTAATGAGGATGAAAACAGACATTGCTGGTTTCAGTAATGAGGATGAAAACAGACATTGCTGGATCCAGTAATGAGGATGAAAACAGACATTGCTGGATCCAGTAATGATGATGAAAACAGACATGGCTGGATCCAGTAATGAGGATGAAAACAGACATTGCTGGATCACCACAACATCATCTGGAGCCTCTAAAAGTAGAGAGATGCCGTCAGCCAATCCGAAGTCATAAAGACAAAAAAAGGTGAAAACAAAAAGAGAATCATAGACTTCAGGGATCAAAATAAGATTGGGCCAGACAGTAAATACTAAAATAGTGGCAAAAATCGCATAGGTAAAACTTAGATTGGAGATGCTCAAAGCAGCAATAATTTTCTCACATCCACTTACATGTTGACGTTTCCAATAGGTGAACCAAAATTCTAAGGGTAAGAGAAAAGGTGAAGGTATGTGGTGCTGCCAGAGATACACTATATTATATAGGTGTCATATAGCTTCACTATATTAATATTAATAATGACAAAGGGTGTAGGATCACCAAAGAATCAAAGGAGTAATCCAATGTGTGTCAGTGTAAACAGGTAAGCATTGCACTATAAATAATAAATAAACCAAGGAGTAATAAGTAAATAAATATGTCACTAAAATAAATCCCTGTGAATAATCAATAAATAAATATCCACAAAATTCCACAAATAACTCAATAGATAAATGATCACACATAGAGAGGAAATAATAATCTCGGTCAATCAAAAATAATGAATAATTGATTAATGATTAACTAATGATAAAAGATATTTTACCACACTATTATATGAGGAAAGGGATATTTACCCCTACCACCCCAGGTGTGACAGCGCCTTCTCTCTGACATTCACATTTATTTATTCTAGCCCAAGCCAGAAGGCTAGAGGTTGCAGTCGCTAGAAATTATTTTGAAGGGATTGGCGCTGTGGATAGGTTTTTAGTGATAGAAAAGTGACACAAATTAAAAATAAATGAAATAAATAATCATAATAAAAAATAAATAAAAATTAATAATAATAATAATAATAATAGTAAAAATTATAATGATAAGAATAATAATACTAATTAATAAGTATGGCTACTTTCAAAAGACTCTTGGACGTACATCTCAAGGATCAGAACATTCAAGGGTATGTGAGATGATTACGGTCACACACACCTACACAGGTTGAACTGGATGGACTATTGTCTTTATTCAACCTCAACTACTATGTAACTATGTAACTATGTAATAATAAAAAAAGCCCCTAAATTTGGAAAGGGCTATGATTCTGATCTGGGTATGTCTTATTTTTACTTCCTATAATATATTGGTTGGCTATAAAAAGCTAAAAAATATTAATTAAACTTTATTAAAAAAAAAAATATATATCAACATGCAAATCATTCTGATGTATTGAGAAAAGCAAAAGCAAAACTAATATATTTGGGGCATTTTTTTTACACCTCTGGATTCTAAAGTGTGGAGCTCTTTTTAAGACTGTTAATTATCTGTTGATTCATCGGTCAATCAGGAGCTCCAGTGTCCTACAGCCCGACCAATCAGCTTTCATCACATTCTATTTAAAGCCATAACCCACACCCAACATTGCTTAAGAAACATTCCTTGTACATGGTGTCTGTTTGAGATTTTCCTTTTTTTTTAAGCTGATTCATAGACGTTGGTGGACAAGCAGCTGCATCATTAAAATCCTGGGAAATATAGGAACCCCCCTCCGACAGATTTCCTCACATTTAATTTTTTTTTTTCAGTCGTGGAGGATCATGGCATTTCCCACAAATTGGGCATATTTTTTTATAATATGTCTGGAGTCCATTATCGGAACTTTCACAAATATCTTCATCATCCTTAGAATTTTGTTCACCTATTGGAAACTTCAACATGTAAGTGGATGTGAGAAAATTATTGCTGTTTTGAGCATCTCCAATATAGGTTTTACCTATGCGATTTTTTCCAGTATTTTAGTATTTTCTGTCTGGCCCAATCTTATGTTGATCCCTGAAGTCTACAGTTCTCTTTTTGTTTTCACCTTTTTTGTCTTCATGACTTCGGCTTGGCTGACGGCATCTCTCTGCTTTTACTATTACGTTAAGATAAATAATTTCAGCTCCAACCTTCTCTCTCGGCTGAAGCTAAAGATTAATTCTCTTACTTCACGGATGATTGTCATGTCAGTTCTACTTTCATTTCTTTGTTCTTTGCTAAATATATTACAATTGACTGTGAAAAATAAACAATCTGTCATTTCAACATTCAGCAATACATCACAGGTGTCTACCTCATATTTAGACTTTGATACCAACCTTTACATCTCCTTTGCTGGCAGTTTTATACCTTTCTTTATTAGTGTCTTCACTACGGCTTCCATCGCCTGGTCATTGCACCTCCACAAACTGAGAATGGTGAAGAACCAAACATCATCCACCAACGGCAATGTGAGAAAATACGAAGGTGCCGTAAAAATCATGATCTGTCTGTTGGCTTTCTATGCTTTGACCTATGCGGTTCTTTGCCTTTTTTATTTCAATGTTGTCAATCTGTATAGCCGCGGCTTTTGGGGTTTTCTGATCATTATATGCTCCTATAGTCCAATTCAATCAATTCTTCTTTCTTTTTCCACAACAATGCTGAAGAGAGCCTGGCTGAAAATGTTTAACTGCAATGCTGGATCCAGTGATGAGGAGGAAACTAGAGAAGAGTAGATTTTGTATTTTGGTGCTTTTTTTTTTTTGTTGTGTTTCCACTATATATATATTTTTACATTCTTTATATTTTTATTATTTTTAATCAATAAACAAAGATATCACATCCAAAAATATTAATAAACAATGAGTCATCCCTATTATCCCCGTCCCAGCAAACCTAACACTCCCCCCCCCCCTCTACCTTCATTCCCATATCATACTCCAAGTTACATTAATTCAACTAAACATTTTAAATATCAGCATAATCAGGTACTAGGCCGGGACTTTTTATCCATACTTTCCACATTCTTTCAAACGTTTTAGTATTTTTTAGTCCTCTTCTTTTGTAAGCCAATTTTTCTCTAATTATGGTATTTTTGACTTTCCTCAACCAATCTACTATACATGGTGGTTTTGGTTTTATCCATTTTCCACTATATTTAATTATTGTTAATTGTTTTTGTTTTTTCACTAAAATGTCTATAAATATGAAAGATACAACAATGCTGAAGACATTGCTGGATCCAGTAATGAGGATGAAAACAGATATTGCTTGATCCAGTAATGAGGATGAAAACAGACATTGCTGGATCCAGTATTCACGATGAAAACAGATATTGCTGGATTCAGTAATGAGGATGCAAACAGACATTGCTGGATCCCAGGGGTGGCTGGTGCTCAAAATTTTTGGGTGGGCGCAAACAGAAAAATGTAATAGGCATTGCTTTGCGGCAAAAAACCCTGTAAAAAATTGCGTGACTTTGAGGTCGCAAAAGTGTGAAAGGGGCCTTCGGTAAATAAGGTATAGTGTGCCCCCTTTCAATGCAGAGAGACCAGCGTGCCCCCTTTCAATGCAGAGAGACCAGTGTGCCCCCTTTCAATGCAGAGAGACCAGTGCACCCCCTTTCAATGCAGAGAGACCAGCGTGCCCCCTTTCAATGCACAGTGACCAGCGTGCCCCCTTTCAATGCAGTGACCAGCATGCCCCCTTTCAATGCAGTGACCAGCGTGCATGCCCCCTTTCAATGCAGTGACCAGCGTGCATGCCCCCTTTCAATGCAGTGACCAGTGTACATGCCCCCTTCAATGCAGTGACCAGCGTACATGCCCCAATGCAGTGACCAGCGTAGATGCCCCCTTCATTGCAGTGATCAGCGTACATGCCCCCAATGCAGAGATCAGCGTGCGTGTCCCCTTCAATGCAGTGACCAGCATACATGCCCCCAATGCAGAGATCAGCTTGCGTGCCCCCAATGCAGTGACCAGCATACATGCCCCCAATGCAGAGATCAGCATGTGTGCCCCCTTCAATGCAGTGATCAGCATACATGCTCCCAATGCAGAGATCAGCGTGCGTGCCCCCAATGCAGTGACCAGCATACATGCCCCCAATGCAGAGATCAGCGTCCGTGCCCCCTTACTTACCTGCCTCCTCCTCGGCTAATGGCATGGGGTTTGCCTTGCGGCCAATCAGGAAGCGCGTATTGGATGCGCTTCCTGATTGGCCAGGAGGAGGATCGGTGTGGCAATAGCAAATTTTCGCTATTGTCACGCAATGGGTGGGCTCGGGTGCACTGCTCTGCGCCCCGGCTCCACCCTTTGCATCACCCTATTAGAGCCTCTGGCTCTAATCAGGTGATTTAAAAAAAAAAAAAACATGAATCTCCATGCCTCCGGCGCCCCTGCATGCAGATTAAGGGGCCGGACGCATGGATGGGAGGAAGCCCCTGCGCCCTCAATAGACCGTCCGCCACTGCTGGATCCAGTAATGAGAATGAAAACAGACATTGCTGGATCCAGTAATGAAGATGAAATCATCATGTCTGTTTTCATCCTCATTACTGGATCCAGCAATGTCTGTTTTCATCCTCATTACTGGATCCGGCAATGTCTGTTTTCATCCTCATTACTGGATCCAGCAATGTCTGTTTTCATTGTCATTACTGGATCCAGCAATGTCTGTTTTCATCCTCATTACTGGATCCATCATCGCAGTAGATTTTGTATTTTTGGCGTATCTTCTTGTTGTGTTTCTAATGTATTTATTAATTGTTAATTCTTTTTTTTTTTTTTTTGTTCACTAAATTCTTTATAAATATCAAAAGACATAGAATATAATTTAAAAAGATCTTTAACTGTGCAAGCTGTGCCCTAAAAATGACAAGTTCCCTTACAGCTGATCATTTTCCTATTAGGACTTACCATGACTTGTCCCGAATTGCGTCTTTGTGTGAAGGTGACCACCTTGGTAGGGGATCAGGACTTTAATTCTTCATGTCAGAGCTCGTCCCTGATGTGTGTCAGCCTGATGACCGACGTTAGAATATTCAGGAAGTATCAGAAGACATGGAATAAGAACAGAATGAAAGAGGCAGAAGCAGGAAAATTCTTGTATGGCAGATTTTCTGTCTCCTCCTACAACAATTCTGAAAATAGCCTGGATGGAAATGTGTGACTGCAATGCTGAGGTTACATTATAGGAGTGCCCAGGCATAGGAAATGCACTGCCAAAAAACAGGAGAAATTCAAGACAAACTGCCGATTTATCATGGAACTTCTTAGGTGCAATTTTTGCTAGATGTTCATCTTTTGAAACCAGATCCACTTATTTACATATGTTTCTGTTTTAACACTTGAAAACTAAGAACACTTCATGAACTATTAAAATCTTATGTTACTACTAAAGTGGTTGCTCAGGGCACATCTTAAGCGCAATTATTGCTAGATGTTCACCTTTGAAACCAGATCCACTTATCAATATATGTTTCTGTTTTACAACTTGTAGACTATGATTATCTTATGTTACTACTAAAGTGGTTGTAAAGGTAGAAGGTTGTTTTCTTAATTAATTCTATGCATTAAGGTAAAAAAAAAAAACCTTCTGTGTGAAGCTCCCCCTTATACTCACCCGAAACCAATCTCGATCCCAAGAGCAGGAGATAGAGGCAACAGTGAGAGCCATTGGCTCCTGTTGCTGTCAATCAATTCCTGTAATGAGGGAGTACGGAGCTGGGGGGGCTTAGCTGCACTGTCTGTGTCGATGGACGCAAGCAGAGTGTCTCGGGATTGAGACTACATTTGTCATCCTAAAGTTTTGACTGTTTCTGCAAATTCAAAATCCAGATGGATCCCTCACCTAGTGGGAGAGAGGAATTTGGGTGTGTCCATCATCTGAGAGTTGTTATATTTGATGGTTATTTATTTTGCATGTGTGTGCTATCCTCTGTAGTTATATATGTATATTGGTTTTCATAGTAGCACCAGCTTTAGAAATGCATGTTCAGGGTGTGCCCCCCCCCAACCCTTTGTTTGTTTGTTTGTTTGTTTGTTATACATTCAGTCCTGACCAGACTCCTGGGGTTGAGCACCCCACCCTCCCACACCTGTACTTCATTATCAGTGTCCACTAGTAAGCAGATATAGGAGGATCCCTTATGCCTCGTTTCCACTGAGTAGTACGGTACGGTTCTGTTCAGTACGTTACGGTTCGGAACGGTACACCTTGCGTTTCCACCGCCAACAGTACCCTTTCATGATAGGCGTGGTGTAGCCGGAAAGCAGTGATCGACGATTCTCTGTCAACCAATCAAAGTTCTGCAGAGTGTAACTCCACCCTGTTGGTACGCTACTAATGTGCTTGGTACCCCAACAAAAGGATCCCAAAAAAGTGGTACGGTACGGTTCAGAATTAGGGTACCATTCACAATGGAAACGGCAAAAATTGCGTACCGTACCGAACCGAACCGAACCGTACCGTACCGCTCAGTGGAAACGAGCCTTAACAGTGCAGTTCAAGCACATCTCTCCCATGTAAGGAGTAAGGCCCCTTTCACACGGCTCCGTTCTGTCGACGGAGCCATTCTGCTCAACGGGGGATCAATCCGCCAATCCCCCCTGAGCAGGTGGATGACAGCTCCGTCTCCGCTCTGTGTGCGGAGACGGAGGTGTCAGATCCCCGCTGTCCTCTATGGGGGAATCGGATGAGAACGGACCACCTGTCCATTCTCATCCGATCCGCTATATGGATGGAAAATAGGGTTTCCATCCATACGGATTTCACGGATTGGATTGGATATCAGCGGACATGTCTCCGTTGACATCCACTGCCCCATAGAGATGCATGGGGCATCCGTTCATATCCGCCTGAAAACTTACAGGCGGATCTGAACGGTCCGCATGTGTGAAAGGGGCCTTAGTATCTCCAATGGTTTAGAGAGGTTGGATTTATCCTTCATTTTATGGATAGTGTAGGACCCACTGACAATGGGGTACTTTGACGTAGTGGTGGGCTTGAGCAGGATATGGCCATATGGTGGGACTAAATCCCCATTTTTACTTATTTTGATCAGGTCTTAGTTGCCTTGTTATTTTTGATGGTTATTTATTTTGCATGTGTGTGCTATTCTCTGTAGTTATGTATGTATATTGGTTTTCATAGCAGCACCGTCTTTAGAAATGCATGTTCAGAATGTGCCCCCTCAACCATTTGTTTGTTCATCATCTGAGAAATTCAGATATGTGTGTAATCTGCTCACTTCTATGTATTCCCTTTTAATGCACTCTTGTGATTTGGACCCATGTCCAATGGCGGTGAAAAAAAATAAAAAATAAATAAACATACCCTGAGCTAGTTATTAAAACAAAAACAAAAAAAAAAAAAAGTTTTTTTGGGTTTATACAAATAATTATGCAATTATTTATCTATGGTTAGCTCATCCTTCATTGAGAATGGCATAGTTACATAGCTACATACAGTATCTCACAAAATTTATTACACCCCTTACATTTTTATAAATATTTTTTTCTAACTTTTCATGTGACAACACTGAAGAAATGACACTTTGCTACAATGTAAAGTAGTGAGTGTACAGCTTGTATAACAGTGTAAATTTGCTGTCCCCCTCAAAATAACTCAACACACAGCCATTAATGTCTAAACCGCTGGCAACAAAAGTGAGTACACCCCTAAGTGAAAAATGTCCGAATTGGGCCCAAAGTGTCAATATTTTGTGTGGCCACCATTATTTTCCAGCACAGCCTTAACCCTCCTGGGCATGGAGTTCACCAGTGCATCACGGGTTGCCGCTGGAGTCTTCTTCCACTCCTCCATGACGACATTACGCAGCTGGTGGATGTTAGAGACCTTGCGCTCCTCCACCGTCTGTTTGAGGATTCCCCACAAATGTTCAATAGGGTTTAGGTCTGGAGACATGCTTGACCAGTCCATCACCTTTACCCTCAGCTTCTTTAGCAAGGCAGTTGTTGTCTTGGAGGTGTGTTTGGGGTCATTACAAAAATGTTAGGGGTGTACTCACTTTTGTGAGATACTGTAGTTAGTCAGGTTGAAAAGAGACACAAGTCAATCTGGCTCAACCAATAAAAAACAAAAACAAAACCAGTAATAAAAACCCAACCATACAATCCCATATACACAATCCTATACCCGCAGTTGATCCAGAGGAAGGCAAAAAAAACCCAGCAAAGCATGATCCAATTTGCTACAGCAGGGGGAAAAAAATCCCTCCTTGATCCCCCCAGTTGTAATCGGATATTCCCTGGATCAACTTTACCTATACATTTTAGTACCCATTTATATTAAGTCCACATCATCTCCCTTTATAATATTAAAACGGAAGGAAATCTTAAGAATCATACTGAAGTATTTTTTTTTTTTAGGTGAAGTGTCAGAATAAAAAGGAAGGCTAGTGTCAGTATATTTTTATGTCTTTCTTGAGACCAAACACTTTTTTTTTTCATACTGTTATTATCCATTTCAGATGAGCTAACCATAGATAAAATAATAATTACACAACTATTTGTGTAAATCCAAAAATTTTTTTTTTTTTTAAATAACTAGCTCAGAGTATATTTGAAACCTGCAAAATATTTAGAATTGTATCTCTGTAAAGGTTTTTACTTAAATGTTCTTACTTTTAAATAAAAAAAAAAAAAATCCCATCTCAGAGACACAGCATAAACATGACAGGGGATCTAATCCTTCTATACTCCACCTGAAATAAATAAAAAATATATAGCTTTAGATACACTTTGAGTTAGTCAAGATGAGCTAACCATAGATAAAATAATAATTACACAACTATTTGTGTAAATCCAAAAAAGTATTTTTTTTTTTTTTAAATAACTAGCTCAGAGTATATTTTAAACCTTCAAAAAAAAAAAAAAATATATATATATATACACACACACACACATATATATATATATATACACACACACACACACACACACATATATATTAATATATGTTCATTGAGGTTTGCACACAACAGATAAAAAAATACAAACAAAGAAAACACAAAAGGAACATACAAACTTGATGCATGACTCATGTATAGAGAAAGAAAACTCCAAATAAGGCAGAAACCGTTCAGGAATAAGTCCACAGGTTTGTTTCAGATCCTTGTATGGACTTGGGAGATACCAGTTGGTCAAGGAATGTAATGCCTCGTTTTCACTGAGCGGTTTGGTACTGTTCAGTACGGCTCGGAACGTTACACCTTGATCAGGCTTGTGCTTCCATCGCCAACAGTACCTCAGCTCAACAGTACCTCAACAGTGTAGCTCCACCCTGTTGGTACGGTACTAATGTGCTTGGAACCCCAACGAAAGGGTCCCAAAAAAGTGGTACGGTACGGTTCGGAATTAGGGAAAATGGAAATGGCAAAAATTGCGTACTGTACAATACCGAGCCGTACCGCTCAGTGGAAACGAGGCATTAGGGACCACATGGATATCATAAACCTACACATGAAATACTGTACATTCAATACATTCTATAGATGTGGTTACAATATAGGCATAAAGAACAGGAAAATGGTGGTCCCAATTCCGTGGGGTTTAAATACAGCCAACACTCCGGACAAATTGTAAAATTAATCAAACAAGTTTATTATACATATATAAAAGACAATAAGACAAAACAAAGAAACAAATAAAACAAACAAACAAAAACAAATAAAATACAGACATTGTTATACCACATACGGTCAGTCATCTGTGCTCAAACCTGATTTTACCAGATATTCTAAACAGGCAGAGGGTGGAGCCATGAGAATAGCATTACAGTACCAGTTAACTCAACATGTTTCGGAAAGTAAATGTCCTTCTTCAGGGAATGTAGCACAGGTTATGTCTGTATATTGAAAAATTAAATATACCAAAATAAAAAAAAGTACATAATGTATTTTAAAGGAGTATATATTGATCCAATACAAAAAAAAAAAAAAAAACATAAATAGATATATTGCAGTTAACAATTCCCAAGAGTGTCTCTATGCACTTGCATGAGAAATACTACATGGCAAAAAGGATATTACAAAAGGATTCATATGTATGTGATTTATGCTTACCCGGGTTATGTCTGTAAGAGTAAAACAGCACATCAAAGGAGGCTAAATCTTAGGCCAGAGAGAAAGGTTCTCACTTGCAATCTCTTTTGGTTTTCCATGGAGGGGTTGTCCATGGGCTGTGGGGAATGGAGGTAGAGGAAATTTTTTTGTCTTCTGGAAGATCAATACAGACATAAATGACAAAATTTCACTGTGCTACTAGAGATGCAGCTGGTGCCGTTGTGGGTTCAGCTATCCAGCTGTGTCAATTTTTGGGGGGCAAACCCTATGGTAATAAGTGTCCTTATATAAAGGGAGGTTATCATGTATAAGGCGCTTCCATTCGGAAATGGATGGGGGGGGGGGAGTGGCCTCTTCCATTGCATTGCTATTTGCTTTCTGGCATAGAATAAGAGTAAACTGATCAGTGTATGTTTTGCTGTAGTCGGAGCCAGGGTGTCTATCAGGCCCAATAGACAGATGCTCATGGAGGGTTGAATGGAGAGTGACGAAACTATTAATGAGAGACAGCACCTCCTCCCAGAATTTCACTATTTTGGGGCAGGACCAGAAGATGTCCTCTTCCATTGCATTGCTATTTTCTTTCTGGCATAGAATAAGAGTAAAGTGATCATTGTACGTTTTGCTGTAGTCGGAGCCAGGGTGTCTATCAGGCCCAATAGACAGATGCTCATGGAGGGTTGAATGGAGAGTGACGAAACTATTAATGAGAGACAGCACCTCCTCCCAGAATTTCACTATTTTGGGGCAGGACCAGAAGATGTCCTCTTCCATTGCATTTATATTTGCTTTCTGGCATAGAATAAGAGTAAAGTGATCAGTGTACGTTTTGCTGTAGTTGGAGCCAGGGTGTCTTTTAGGCCCAATAGACAGATGCTCATGGAGGGTTGAATGGCGAGTGACGTAACTATTAATGAGAGACAGCACCTCCTCCCAGAATTTCACTATTTTGGGGCAGGACCAGAAGATGTGAGTGAAGTTACACGAAGAGTGGCCACATCACCAGCACTCCGGAGAACTTGGGGGATGAAATTTGTTGACCCTATAGGGCAGTGATGACGAACCTTGGCGCCTCAGATGTTTTGTACTACATTTGCCATGATGCTCAACTACACTGCAGAAGGGGGAACACATGATTGTTGGATGGATTCCAGAAAGGTTTCCCAACCCGATCAGACCATTACACTGCAGAATGCAAGAGCATCATGGGAAATGTAGTTCCAAAACATCTGGGGTGCCAAGGTTCGCCATCACTGCTATAGGGAGTAAAGTAAGCTCTGTGAACCATTTTAAATTGTACAAGGCGATCGCGTAGGGAGACCAGGGTCCGAAAAGAAAGTCCCACACGTCATCCCAATCATCATTGTCCAGTTCTAAGATATCCTTTTTCCATCGCAAACCAAAGCCCATCTAAATGATGCAAGGAGGACAACGTTAAGGCTCGGTTCACACTGATGCGATGCGGGAAGGCTGCGAATTCGCAGCCTGTTCCCGCATCGCACACGCACCCCCGGCAGTTCACACTGCCATATGCGATCCGCTGGGGGTGTCAATGTAATCTTAACGACACCCCCAGTTTGATCGCATATCGCAGTGCGATCGTGCAGTTCGCACAGGATCGGATCGCACAAGTGTGAACCGCTGTGCGATCCGATCCTGATGCGGCAGCAAAAATGCCTCCTGTGCGTGTTTGCTGCGGGTGCAATGCGAATTTAGCCATACAAACTGTATGGCTAAACTCGCACCGCACAGCTGATCGCATGTCATGTCGGAGCAGTGTGCTCCGACATGACATGCGAACCCCGCACACGCAGTAGTGTGAACCGGGGCTTAATGAGAATATTTTGAATTGCATCTATGTAAAGGTTTTTACATACGTTTTTATACTTTTAAATGAAAAAAAAATAAATAGAACATCCCATCTCAGAGACACAGCATAAACATGACAGAGAATCTAATCCTTCTATACTCTACCTGAAATAAATAAAAAAATATAGCTTTAGATACACTTTGAGTAAAGTTATATACTCAATGCCTTACAATATACGAATTGTGATATCTCGTTTTATATTTCAACAGACCCCTTGATGGGGTAAAAAGAATTATTAATCTAATTACAATTATCTTTTTGTGTGTGTGTGTGTATTTAAATTGTTCTAGTAAATGATGGGTATAAGCCATACCATAGCTAATCACATATGTGTAAAAGATAAAACAATGGATCTTTGAAATTACTCTTTCTATTACCAATGTAATTTGTTTTGCTGTAACATTTTGCTGATTGTTCTGAACGAACAAAATAAAAAGTACTAATAGATCTGACTTTTGTGATAATATGGCCTGCTTATATGTATATGCAGATAGAGAGGATGAGGAGGGTGCAGAAGAGGAAGGCTGAGTGAGCCACTCAACCAAGTCTGGTGCGTCCTTTGACGTAATCGAACGCACCTTCTGAAACTTCACACTTTGGCTCCAGCCTACTGCTCCTGCCTTACCCCTACCACCCCTACGTAAGGGCCTGCCTCTTCCTCTGCCTGTCATTTTTTAAATTACTCTGTGACAAAAGTCTCTAGAGAAGCGCAGTATATAGCGCAGTATATGAGGAACAAGGTATATAACACCCCCTTCAATCTGTGGTATTGGGGGGCCACTGGTTTATCACACCAGTTCTACAAATAATTGGCCAGTAACTGTTGTCACTGTGTGTGGCACAGTTAACGCAGCAAAAGAGGCCAAATTTTTGCAGGACTAAAATATACTCTTATAAAAGTATACTGTTAAATAACACCCCACTTCAATATGTGGTATTGGGGGGCCACTGGTTTATCACACCAGTTGTACAAAAAATTGGCCGGTAAGTTTTGCACTGTGTGTAGTAGAGTTAACGCAGCAAAAGAGGCAATATTGTTTCAGGACACAAATACACCTATAAAATTATACTCAGATAACACCCCATTTCAATATGTGCTCTTGGGGGGGCCACTGGTTTATCACACCAGTTGTATAAAAAATTGGCCAGTAAGTTTGGCACTGTGTGTAGCAGAGTTAACATAGCAAAAGAGGCAATATTGTTGCAGGACACAAATACACTTATAAAAGTATGCTCAGATAACACCCCACTTCAATATGTGGTATTGGGGGGCCACTGGTCTATCACACCAGTTCTAAAAATAATTGGCCAGTAACTGTTGTTACTGTGTGTAGCACAGTTAACGCAGCAAAAGAGGCCAAATTTTTGCAGGACTAAAGTACACTGTTATAAAAGTATACTGTTAAATAACACCCCACTTCAATATGTGGTAATGGGGGGCCACTGGTCTATAACACCAGTTATAATACTTTAAAAGTGCTTTTGTCGCTGTTTGTAGTATTGCTGCAGAAACGCTCAACACACCTGTCACAATGCTGCACAGTGCACAATACAAATCCACTATAATATGCTTTCTTTATTAGAAAGTATATTATAAATGGATTACACCCCTATATAGTGCACTGCACACCTATACCAAATACCAGTCCTTAAAATGACTTTTGTGGACCTTAACAAAGCGATTTGTGTCACTGACAATCTGTCCCTGGTGCACACAGCAAACCTCTCCCTACACTGACAAAAATGAGACAGTATACCTATACCAAATACCAGCCCTTAAAAGGACTTTTGTGGACCTTAACTGAGTGATTTGTGTCACTGACGATCTGTCCTTGGTGCACACAGCCAACCTCTCCCTACACTGAAAAAAAGCAGAATGTGAAATGGCCGCCAGCTCAGGTCTATTTATAAGGTAGGGGGTATGTCCATGTGCTGAAATGTTTCAAGTGGCTGTCCTGTACCACCTGATGGCTGTGTCATGGGTCAAAGTTCTCCCCAATGTAAACTAATATGGCCACCGCGAACAACGCCATGTGTTTGCAAAATCGGCGGGCTGCGAACGAGCAAAGTTTGTCGCTAACCGACCACCGAGCGAACCGCAAAGCCATGCCTAGTGGTGGTCAAAGTGTAGCACCCTCCTTGTCAGGTGCTAGGTAAAGGCATTTGTTTTCTCTCCTGCTTTTAGGGAGCAGGACTTCTAGTTCTGCCTGTTACATGTGTCCAGGTGTGATTCACTTGGTCTGAGGGAGTGTCCCCACTGTATCCAATAGGGGAGCCTGTTGGACAGTGGAGGAAATCCAGCCAGTGACACACAGGCTTTTGTGAGCAGGGCACAACTGCAGTGTATCCTGGGATAGGTCATAAAAGCCAAGGGCACATGTGACAGGGCGTCTTTGGTTGGGAAACCAGGTCCCAGGAGGAGGGTGATGGCTGTCTCTCCTCCTGTCAGTGTGGAAAGTGGTCATAGGCAGTCGGCCTAGAGGACCAGAAGTGTGGTGCTGAGCCAGGAGGTCCAGAGGATACTGACCGTGGAGCAAGTGGCAGAGAGACCTGAGGAAAAACAGTGTCCGTGAGTACCGGGGAGCTTGCCAGGGGTCTGCCCAGGAAGGGGACCACTCCAGGGAGAGTCAGTGGACAGGGGCCAGCACACACAGTGAGTACGAAAGAGGGTGCCAAGTTAGACTCTGAAGAGAAACCTAAAGTAAAGTCCATCTTTAAATCTTCACCTCAGTGGCAAAGTGAAGCAGTGGCCTTGTCGCACACACCGCAGTTAGACGTTCTCAAGTTTTGTGCATAGTTACTAAGTTGGAGTATCCCACTCATCCCTTCTCCCATCCCAGTTCCAAAGGAAATACAAAAAAACAAATCCCCTGGACTGTTCATTGTCTGAGCCAAGTGTTAAAGTACTGAAAATTGAAAGAATTAAAAGAGGTGCATGGAAGCCAGCCACCACCCAGTCTGATGTACTCACCCTCCAGTCTGCCACCAACCAAGTAGACCTGTCTCATGATATAAATAAAGAACAGGGGTTTAGTTGACACGCATTTGCAAATGCATGTGTAAGCTGCAAAGCCTCTACACAGCACCCTGTGTTACCTGCAGTCCTAACACTGACTATTTTGAGTGTCTCCACAATGGAAGCACATGGCTGCTAATGGATAGATAGGAGACAGGTGAGAGGGAGAAAGCCCAAACCTCCCCCAACCCGCTCCCATCTATGACTGGTCTAATATATTATAGCTCTAATAGCTGTTCTTTATTTATATCGTGAGACAGGTCTACTTGGTTGGTGGCAGACTGGAGGGTGAGTACATCAGACTGGGGGGGGGGGGGGGGGGACTGGCTTCCATGCACCTCTTTTAATCCTTTCAACTTTCAGTTTTTCTGATACAGGGATGGAGACGCTGGGCATTGCCTGCTGGTGTCTCACTTAAAGTCCCAAATAGCCTATATTGTTCAGTGTTAAAGTACTAAGATTTCACAGACTGTTGCTATGGGTAACTCAGGGGAATCCATTCTCAGCAGCTCCCAAGGGGGCAGTGCTACAAAAGCAAGTGGAAAAACTTTTACCTTAATGTAGGGAATGCAATAGGGTAAAAAAACATTTAAAGTTATTGTAGAGTCAAACACGTTATACTTACCTGCTCTGTGCAGTTGGTTTTGCACAGAGCAGCCTGAATCCTCCTCTTCTCGGGTTCCTGGCTGCAGCTCCTTCCTGGCCCCTCCCTACTGTTGAGTGCCCCCACATCAAGCAGCTTCAGACACAGAGCTGCCAGGGGCAGTGCAGGCGCATTCTGGGAGAAGAGGACACGGAAGAGGACGCAGAAGAGGACGCGCTGGCTTCAGCTACCCACATCCAAGATGGCAGCGCTGGAGAAGAAATTTTCAAGGTAAGTATTTCTTCTAAAAGGCAAGTGTGACCTGGGACAGTTCAGAGGCTATCCATTGTGGAATGTACTAGCCCTGACTGTCCCGGGGGTATTTTTATCTAAATTTCACCCCAAGGCCGGAACTCCGCTTTAACAGCTGTCTGCTATACAGCCGCAGGGTGGCAGATTCCCCCAAATTGCCGTACCTGTACAGTGGTTGGCGGGAGCAATCCTGGGGGCGCGCACTTGCCCACTCGCCAGCTGGGAAGACCAGGGCTGCCAGCCGTGATCACTACCCGTGAAGAGAGGAGAACGGTCTGCTATTGTAAACACAGCAGACCGTTGTTCTCTCTGGAATCAATACAGAGCTCCTGTGTTCCCCCTATTTAGGATCACAGGTCTCTGTATTGATTTCACAAGACCATCCCCCTCCCCCTCCCCCCATAGTTAGAAAACACCCCCTAGGCCAGTGATGGCAAACCTTGGCACCCCAGATGTTTTGGAACTACATTTACCATGATGCTCAACTACACTACAGAGTGCATGAGCATCATGGGACATGTAGTTCCAAAACATCTGGGTGCCAAGGTTTGCCATCACTGCCCTAGGCTCACATTTAACCCTTTGATTGAACCTGGGTTAACTCCTTCTCTGGCAGTGTCTTTAGTACAGTAACAGCGTATATTTTTAGCACTGATTACTGTAGTAATGTCACTGGTACCCCCAAAAGTGTCAAAAATGTCAGTTAGGGGTCCGATCTGTCCTCCTCAATGTCGCAGTCCTGCTAAATATCGCTGATCGCCGCCATTACTAGTAAAATAATAAAAATTACATAAATCTTTCCCTCTGGTTTATAGATGAGATAACTTTTGCGCAAACCAATCAAATTATGCTTATTGGGATTTTCTTTACCAAAAATATGTAGCAGAATACAAATTGGCCTAAAATAATGAAAACATTTGATTTTTTTTTCATTGTATTTGGGTACAGCGTTGCACAACTGCGCAATTGTCAGTTAAAGTAACGCAGTGCCAAATGGCCTGGTCATTAAGGGGGGAAATCTTCTAGTCCAGCAGTGGTAAACTTTCTGAACAATGGAGATTTTTGCTACATTTGTGTTCCTGAACTGACTTTAGTGAAACATAATATCCAGATACAAATTGTGCACTTTAATCTGTAAACTTTGCATGCCCTCCAATGACAGTATGAATATGCACCTACTGTTAGCTCACACTGTAGCTTACAACAGACCTTGAATCTAAAAGTCAACAACATGCAGTCTCATGGGTGGCCTGCAACACCATAAACACATTTTGCAAAAAAAAATTGCCCCCTACAGGACTGCTGAGAATTACACTTTCTGGATTCCCCTGGGTTACCCCTAGCAACTGACAGCAGATAATTAGCATTGAAAGTCCTTGGCTCAGTCAATAATCAATCCAGGGGATGTTGGTTTTTGTGTTTTTATTTAGAACTGGGATAGGAGAAGTGATAAGTGGGATACTCCAACTATTAACTATGCACAATCTTGAGGACAACTAGCTGTAGTGTGCAGCAAGGACGCTGCTTCACCTTGCCACTGAAGTGAAGATAGATAAAGTATTCCTGCTTGAATTACTCTTCAGGGTTCTAACTTGGCACCCCCGTTCCCACATGCTGTGTGTGCTGACTCTCCACTGAAGTGGTCCCCTTCCTGGGCAGCTTCCCGGTACTCATGGACACTGTTTTTCCCAAGGCTGCTCTGCCTCCAACTCCACCAGTCAGCTTTCCTGAACCTCCTGGCTCATTTCCACACTCCTGGTTCACAAGGCCGACCACCTGTGACCACCATCCACAGCAGCAGGAGAGATACATGTCACCCTCCTTCTGGGACCAGGCTTCCCGCCCAAAGGCACCCTGTCACATGTGCCCTTGGATTTTATAACATATCTCAGGAGGCACCACTGTTTGTGCCAACCCACTGGGACAGTTACAAAAGCCTGTGTGTCACTGGCTGGGTTTCCTCTACTGTCCAACAGACTCCCATATTGGATACAGTGGGGACACTCCCTCAGCCCAGATAAATCACATCCTGGACACATGTAACAGGCCTAACTATTAATCAGGCTCCCCTGATAAGCAGATTGAGACACTAGGCTTTACCTACCTAGCACCTACCTAGGAGGGTGCTACAATTGTATATTCTGAAGATGAATTTGGAAACATAGCAGAATAGTGACGGAAACAAAGTGGTCCTTTGAGTCTTCCCCTAAAAAAAACTGTTATCCTAAGTAATTTATTTGTACAAACAGCCTGTGCAGTTAATTTTTTTTTTTTTTTTACAGATGCAATAGATTGTTGTTAGTAATTATGCCTGAGAAAATGTATTTTCATATGTAGCACTGCCCCCAATAGGGGATGCTGAGTATAGATTTCCCTGGGTCTCCTTCTGATTATCTGTAAGCCAGTTGCTTGAGAATTTCACACAGCCAAGTGCACTCTCATCTGCTCAATATCCAATGACCAGTCTAGGGGATTTTTTATTTATTTATTGGATCAGAGAAGAGATTAATGGGATACTCCAACTTTAACTATGCACAGAGGAGGACAACTCTCACTTGGCCTCACTTGATTGAACTGGATAGCAGACCTTTTCTGAACCATACAGCATTTGTATGGAAGAAAAAGTCCTTTGCTCGCTCTGGCAGCAGACTTAATGAACGCTGACTTTTGAGGAAACAAACCAGTATCCTCTTTAGCTGGCACCCGTTCACTGACTTCACTAGCTTGAAGGGACGGCCCTCATTGAACAGGCCCCTAGACGTGGATTTGTACTCACAGTAGCCAGGAACAGATCCTTCAAGGTATATCCCCCTTTCAGTCAGCTCTGCAGGACATCTGGGTTTCAGCTTCTGTAACTTCAGCCCTCAGGTCTTCCACCTGAGGCCACACGGCAGCCTGTAGAGAGGAGGGGCAGCAGCCCCCTCCCTCTGAGACCCTGCTCTCCAGCCAAAGACCCCAAGCACACGTGCTCTCTTGGTATGAATACAGACACCCAGCATGCCTTGAAGCACTTTCCTCTGCCAATCACCAGGGCTGTACCTATACCCATGGTCTCATTTGTCAGGTTTCCTCCCGCTGTCCAATATGCCCCATCCTATTGGACCAGTGTGAAACAGGGAGACCACATGAGCAGCATCTGATCACACTGAGCAAACCCTATCAGTGGATCACTGCTCCCTGTTAGGCAGAGAGTACTTACATGTAGTGTTGAGCGAACACGGACTGTATTATTCGGGTCGGTACCGGATAAATGGATTTTTGTTACCCGGACACGGACCCGAAAACTTTACTGTATGTTCGGGTTTAAAATCCGTGTTCGGTAATTTTATTTCCTGTTTTGTATGTAATGGCGCGCTTTTAATGGCGGGCTTTCAACAGCCAATCAACAAGCGTTTAACTGGTGTGCGCCATCACAGCCATGCCTACTAATGTATTAGTAGCCGTGATTGGCCATCTGAAGCATGTGACCCAGGTCTTTATAAGCTCGAGAGACACAGCGCGGTGCATCAGTCTGCTGTAGTGTAGGGAGAGAGCACACATCATAACGGCGCTGGCTGCTGCTGATTAGGGACAGACAGGGTAAAACAACATTGTGCTGAAAAGAATGCAGGGACATGCAGAGTGTAGGCAGGGAAAGATATTTGAGCATTTTAGGGACAGGCTGGAGAGAGTAGGCAGGGAGAGATTAGGAGACACAGGACAGAACAATCGTCCATTAGCGATCTACATCGATTTTGCTGTGTGGGGGTGGTGCAGTGAACAATCTTTTTGCCCTCACTTGAGCCCACTGAGGAGGAGGAGGAGGGAGAAAAAAATATATTTTTATCAGTCTGTTGTGTGCAGCGTTCAGCTATATTTTACTACAGAGTGCTGTTCTAATCTATTTAAAAATTACAAATTTAAAGGGGAATTTTTTTTTTTAAGAGCACTTGCCATGCTCTTAACTACATGTTGCTGCCATTTGCAGCACTCTAGCCCTTTCCATTGTTTTTTTTGAGTCATTTAAGTGCCTGAAAGTTCGGCTCCCCATTGACTTCAATGGGGTTCGGTGTCCGGGTAAAGTTCGAAAAAAGTCCGGGACACGGACCCGGACTTTTTTTTCAAGTTCGGCCGAACCCGCCAAACACTGACATCCAAGTGTCCGCTCAACTCTACTTACATGTGCCTGGCAGTTCCCCTGGTAAGCAGGGAAACCCAAAAACTATGCATTCTCTAACACCTACCTAGGATAGTGCTGCATCTCTTAGACCTGGGCTCAAACTTTCCTCAAAACAGAGACTCACTATTCCAAAACAATCATAGCCAATTTGTGAACAATCAGTATTTACTCTTACTTGTGGATGTTTGTTTGATTAAACCATAGGGATAAGTGGATCAGGTCACTTAAACCAAGATATACAGTGAACTGGGTGATTCAATGCACTCTTTGAGCAGAATATAATGGGAACTCTGTTTTTGTTTATTTTCAGAGGATGCAAAGAATTATGAGGTAGCCTCAGAAATGAATTAAAATGAGGATTCCATGAAGATCCTGCTCTTTAAAAAAGTATGAGGCCTTGTTCATTAGGATGGACCATGCATTTATAATGAATTGGTCCAATAGACATCTTTGCTAGTTCCACAAACATAGGGCTGGTGGCAAATATCTGACCAGCAAAACGAATTTCCCTTCTGTGCTACCAAACCACCATTGAAGAGTTTTTTTTTGGCAATTTATTTACAATATATGAAGGATACGTTAATGGAAAGATACATTTAATTTGAAATATGTTTAGTTATATTGAAAGAACAAACCTTTTAGCTAACCTCAAAACCTCAAAAAAAAAAAAGAAAAAGAGGATAAGGAAGGAGGGAGCATGTGACAGGGCGTCTTTGGATGGAAGCACCAGGAGGAGGTGGACGGCTGTCTCTCTTCTTGCAGGTATGAGGAAAGTGGTTCAGGAAGTCGGCCTAGTGAACAGGGTGTGGAGCTGAGCTGCAGAGGATCCAGAGTGCTGACAGTGGATTTGGTGGCAGAGTCTCTCAGGAAAAACAATGTTGTGAGTACTCAGGGATTTGCCACAGGGTCTGCCTATGAGAGGGGACCACTCCAGAGAAGTCAGGGGATTAAGGAGCCAGCTCACGCAGGAAGTTGGACAGTAAAGGGGGTGCCGTGTAGTTGACCCTGAAGAATTGGAACAAAGGGGGTGCCAGGAAGGGCCTTGAAGATTGTTCTGCAGTACAGTACAGCTTACCTCAGAAAGTTGACACAATTCTATTTCACTGCTTATGACAAGGTGAAGCAGCAGCCTAGCCATGCTCGTGTTATACAGTGCTATTCAGAGTTACTCAGCGTTAATCAGCCATCCCAGCAGATTGTGCATAGCTATACAAGTTGGAGTGTCCCACTCATTCCCTTCTCCTACCCAAGTTCTAAATAAAAACACAAAAACCAAAGCTACCTGACTGACTGAGCCAAAACACTTGGGAAAATGTTGAACTGTCATGCTGTTGCTAATGGTAACCCAGGGGAACCCGTAACCAGCAGCTCCCAAGGGAGTAGTGCTACACATCCATTATTTGTGTGCATGAAATGAAGTTGATAGCACCTCTTTGTTTTTCTTACGACTACTTAGTCATTCCAGCTGTCTGGGTATTTTGTTACCTCGCTATGGCCAAGCTTTGGATACATGCAAAAGCTCACAGTATATACTTACTTCTAACAGAGATACAAGTATATTAACCCCTTCATCAAGAGGTAATTGAAGCCTAGATGCTTAGACCACATTTATTAGTGCCAGAATGCACCAGTTAACTTGACAACTTAACTTAGACTTAAATTAAATCAGTTTAGGTCTAACACACTTTGTTCAAGTATTGATGGCATCAGTTTTGACATGAGTTATTTTCTGTTGTGCTGAAGAACCCCTCCCCTTGTGTTATGGAGAAAGGAAACAGAGCGCGTGCAGCAATTTATTAATAGCTTGAAATCACTATACTGTATATTGGCAACTCACTAGATGGAAGTGAAGTATAGGCTTATACACTCCTGTGGCATGTCAAAAGGTGCAGGATAGAGTTCTATCCTGCACTTGAAAAAAGAGCGCACACGCCCATCGAGAGTCGTGCACGAACTCTGAAACGCCCCGTGTCATTTCCCTTCTTCGGTGATGTCACGCAGAGTGCGTTCCAGCGTGGTCCTTTGGCGCCCAGCCGTACCCGGAACTCGGAGGACAGAGGATCCTCTGCTCAGCGTCCTACCGTCCACCCGACCAGCACGGAGTCTTCCATTCTGCGGGACCCCTGGGACTACATCCACCTTTTGACATGCCACCGGAGTGTATAAGCCTATACTTCACTTCCATCTAGTGAGTTGCCATTATATAGTGATTTCAAGCTATTAATAAATTGCTGCACTTAGAGGCGCTCTGTTTCCTTCTTTTTACATGTATCCACGGCCTTGACTTCACTGTGTCTCCTTACAGCAGCAATTACCATTTATTGCACTATTGACTTACACTGTTATTTGGACTTCCTTTTTTGGACTTATCCAGGAACTTCTTTGTGTTTTTGTATTTTATTTACAGTCCAGATTTTTTGTCTCTGCCCTTATTACCCTAACAGTGCTATGTATTGGCCACTATCTTGCATATAACCATCATCCCATACAGCCTATACCTAGGCACTTGCTTCCTTACCTGTTAGTGTTATGGAGAGAAAGGCTTATAGAAAGGCATATACTGAAACAAGAACATTTCTATATCCTCCTTTCAAAATCCTGAGCTTCTTCCAGTGTCAGGAAAACATATCTGAATTTACTCAATAGAAAAAGTAAAGGTTAATTTGTCAGTGTGGCCTTTGATGGCCCAGGAACTGTACTGATGAAGACCTTGATTAAGATTCAGCTTCATATATGGAATGGCATGTATGGATTCTACATGTCTCCTGTTTTATGTATCAAAAAAATATTTTGGAAAGTATGTTGCTAATTATGTGTATACACTGTTACAGAAAACACCTAGCACCTGGCAATGGATGGATTTGTTTTACATCTTGGAAACATTCAAATATCCGACCATATTGGTTTAGGCTACATTCACACCTGAGCGTAGCGTTTTTTACCGCGATTTTACCGCGATTTTTGCGGCGTTTTTTACCGCGATTTTTACCGCGATTTTTGTGCAGGCGTTTTTAGATTGAATAGAGATCAATGGAAAACGCCTGTAATCTGCCCAAAAAGAAGCTCATGTACTTTTTTGAGCGTTGGGCGTTTTGTATACAGCGTCAAAACGCTCAGATGTGAACAGGGGCCATTGAAATGAATAGGATTTGTCTTGTTGGGCGTTTTGAGAGCTGATCCTAGAGCAGAAAAACGCCCCAAAAACGCCCCAAAACGCCTAGATGTGAACGGAGCCTTACTGTTTACCTCAACGACTGCTCAGCTATGTCAACAGTAGAAGAGTTCCAATGCAAATTTTTGGTCTTTGGTTTTAAGTCTTTGCAAATAATTAGATTACATGGTGTGTGATTTATTTCATTATTTAGATCCAGATACAGTTGGTAGAGAAAACACACACTGATTAATGTACAACAATCTCAATGATGGCTCAGATGGTATATTGAATTCTTAATGACATTATTTAGCAAAGTTTTTTTTTTTTAAATATTGAAATGGAATGCCAGTAAAAAAAAAAAAAATCCTTTATCGAGAAAAAAGGATTTATCAGACCTTACTGGTACACTAAGACTCGCTGTACCAGTAAAGTCTGATAAATATTTTTTTTATTTTTATATAGCTACTGTAATCTTGCACCCATCGATGCCCCACAGCTCTGGACATAGTATGCACCATAAAACAAAAAAATAGTTATGAGTTAATAGAAACTCAACACTCAATAGAATAAACTTCTGTAACTCTAAAGAATAAGAACTGTAACGCTGCAGGTGAGACACCGAATAGCCTGTAGTCTAGCGCTGTGGGGGATCGAAGAATAGAGTGTCCTAACATCCAAAGTGGCCCATGCATAGGTAGACAACCATTTGACTGATGTAATATGGAATTAAACTGTACTGGTGTCCCTAATGTAACCTGGCAGTCTTTGAACCAAAGGCTGGAGGTCCTGATCTGCCCATTCTCCCAAACGTTCTGATAAGGAGCCCATTCCAGCCACAATAGGTCGTCCCTGCAGAGGGCACCCTAACTTGTGAATCCTGGGGAGATTATGGAAGATCGGCACCACAAAGAGGTACTCATCAGATTTAGAAGATAAAACTCCCATATCTTTACCCATCTGTAGATGTTCAGAAAGGATTGATTGAAAGATTTTTGTGTGATTAATGGGTAAGAGGTGGTACGTATTAATGGCTTGTCTAATGGCTTCAGATCTATATTGTTCCCTGGTCATTACCACCACTGCCCCCCCCCCCCCATCTGCTTCCTTTATGACTATCCCTTTATTTTCTTTTAACTGCTGTAGGGCCTGTCTTTCTTGTTTAGAGATATTTTTCGTCTAGTAGTTGAACTAAGTTGTTTAAAAACTATCAGCTCCTCCTCAGTTACAGCCTGAAAGGTATCTGTAATGGAATATATCCTTAGCCTGTACTGGTTAAAAAAATGTATCCCCACGGTGTAAAACGCTTTGTGCAACCCCACATGCGGTTCAGAGTAGAGATGGCCTTGCAGTTCACCCGGCAGTCGGTTCGCAGCGAATTTTGCTTGTTGGCTACCGGCCAAATTTGCAAACACATGGCGTCGTTCGCGGCGGCCGTATTAGTTTACATTGGGGAGAACTTTGACCCATGACACAGCCGTCAGGTGGAACGGGACAGCCAATTGAAACATTTCAGCACATGGACAGTCCCCCTACCCTATAAATAGACCTGAGCTGGCGGCCATTTCACATTCCGCTTTCTGCCAGTGTAGGGAGAGGTATGCTGTGCTCATGAGGTTAGACACAAATAACGCTGTGAAGATCCACAAAAATCCTTTTCAGGGCTGGTATTTCGGTATAGGTCTACTAGTATCTTTTGAGTTTAGGGAGAGGTATCGAATCGTTGCTTTAGGGGCAGTTAGGGATCGGCTGCAGTCACACAAATCGCTCTGTTAATGTCCACAAAAGTCATTTAAAGTGCTGCAATGTCGGTATAGGGTCTATTACAGTCTCTTCAGTATAGGGGCAGGTATCCAGTCTGTTCAGTAGGGGCAGTTAGAGATCGTCAGCAGTGACACAAATCACTCTGTTAATGTCCACAAAAGTAATTTAAAGGGCTGCAAGTTTTTTGGTATTGCTGTGCAGTGCACTAAAAAGGGTTGGGGGGTGGGGGAGGGGGGTAATCTACAGTATAATATACTTTGTAGAAAGCATATTATAGTGGATTAGTAGTATTATCGTGTACTGTGCAGCAGTGCCAAACTCACTGGCCAATTTTTTTGAACTGCTGTGATAGACCAGTGCCCCCCCCCCCCCCAATACCACATATTGAAGTGGGGTATTATTTAACAGTAAAATTTTCTAAGAGTGTATTTTAGTCCTGCAAAAATTTGGCCTCTTGCTGTGTAAACAGTGCTACACACAGTGACAACAGTTACTGGTCAATTATTTGTAGAACTGGTGTAAGAAACCTGTGGCCCCCCAATACCACATATTGAAGTGGGGTGTTATCTGAGTAAACTTTTACAAGTGTATTTGTGTCCTGCAACAATATTGCCTGGAACAATATTGCCTCGTTTGCTGAGTGAAGTCTGGTACACACAGCGCCAACCTCACTGGCCAATTTTTTTAACTGGTGTGATACACCAAATCCCCCCCCCCATGCCACATATTGAAGTGGGGTGTTATCTGAGTAAACTTTTACAAGTGTATTTGTGTCCTGCAACAATATTGCCTGGAACAATATTGCCTCGTTTGCTGAGTGAAGTCTGGTACACACAGCGCCAACCTCACTGGCCAATTTTTTTAACTGGTGTGATACACCAAATCCCTCCCCCCCCCCCCCCAATGCCACATATTGAAGTGGGGTGTTATCTGAGTAAACTTTTACAAGTGTATTTGTGTCATGCAACAATATTGCCTCGTTTGCTGAGTGAAGTCTGGTACACACAGCGCCAAACTCACTAGCCAATTTTTTGAACTGCTGTGATACACCAATGCCCCCCCAATAACACATATTGAAGTGGGGTGTTTTTTAACAGTAAAATGTTCTAAGAGTGTATTTTAGTCCTGCAAAAATTTGGCCTCTTGCTGTGTAAACAGTGCTACACACAGTGACAACAGTTACTGGCCAATTATTTGTAGAACTGGTGTAATAAACCTGTGGCCCCCCAATAACACATATTGAAGTGGGGTGTTATCTGAGTAAACTTTTACAAGTGTATTTGTGTCCTGCAACAATATTGCCTGGTTTGCTGAGTGAAGTCTGGTACACACAGCGCCAAACTCACTGGCCAATTTTTTGAACTAGTGTAATACACCAATGGCCCCCCAATACCACATATTGAAGTGGGGTGTTATTTAACAGTATAATTTTCTAAGAGTGTATTTTAGTCCTTCAAAAATGTGACCTCTTGCTGTGTAAACAGTGCTACACACAGTGACAACAGTTACTGGCCAATTATTTGTAGAACTGGCGGACTGACGGACCGGCAGATAGGGAGGAGAGGCAGGCAGAACTTGCATTGCACAAGAGGTACAAAGCAGACTGCAAATGTATCAGGAACAAGCCATCAACCATGTACAGTCACATCTGGTGCTCCCAGGATGCCGGCACATGGCTCCGCAGTGTGGGCTTTTTTTAATGTGTCCATTGCTGACAACAGTGTTGCCATCTGCAGCCTTTGCAGTCAACGCATAAGTCGCGGTAAGCCCAACTCTCACCTAGGGACAACCGCCTTAAGAAGGCACCTGAAATCCCATCACCAAGTCCAGTGGGAGCAACACCGTCAGAACCCACAAAGCCACACTCCATGCTCTCACCGTCCAGCCTCTTCTCCTTCTCCTTCTCCTTCTCCTGTCTCCTCACAGTTGTCCAACACTCCACCTTCCATGATGCCGTCGTCACATTGTTCTGGAAAAAGGCAGGCTTCTGTGGCTCAAATGTTGGAGCGTTAAAAAAGGTGTCTGACAGGTGTCCGACTACATCGGGTTAACGGCTGATGTGGACGCTCTGAGGAGTGATGAACCCCTGGACTACTGGCTGGGCAGGCTTGACCTCTGGCCAGAGCTTGCACAATTTGCAATGGAACTGTTGGCTTGCCCCCCGTCCAGTGTCCTGTCTGAAAGGATGTTCAGCGCAGCAGGGGGGATCGTGACCGATAAGCGCACTCGCCTAGCTCATGACAGTGTAGACTACCTCACATTTATAAAAATGAATGAGGCATGGATCTCTGAGGAATTCAACACATGTGACCACCAGTAGACCATGTTTGATTGAAATTCCTCATCACAGGCCACAAATATCTGCCAGACCGCCATCCACCCACAACAATTCCTGGTCCTTGTCTTCGCTAAATACAGCGGCATAAAAGGCATTTCATGTCCATTGAAAGGCTAATTTTTGGGGCCTATACAGGCCGACACTTACTGTTCTGTGTACTGTGAATGCCTAATGTACCTCCAGCCATCAAATACTACTTTCTTTGCTTTCAGTTCAACCCATGTGAGCTAATTTTTGGGGCCTATACAGGCTGACACTTACTTCTGTATCCTGTGAACGCCTACTGTACCTCTAGCCATCAAATACTAAGTTCTTTGCTGTCAGTTCAACCTATGTGAGCTAATGTTTGGGGCCTATTCAGGCCGACACTTCTGTATCCTGCGAATGCCTACTGTACCTCTAGCCATCAAATACTAAGTTTATTGCTGTCAGTTAAATCCATGTGAGCTAATTTTTGCGGCCTATACAGGCCAACACTTACTTCTGTATACTGTGAATGCCTACTGTACCTCTAGCCATCAAATACTACGTTTTTTGCTGTCAGTTCAACCCATGTGAGCAAATTTTTGGGGCCTATTCAGGCCGACACTTACTTCTGTATACTGTGTGAATGCCTACTGTACCTTTAGCCATCAAAGACTAAGTTCTTTGCTGTCAGTCCAACCCATGTGAGCTAATTTATGGAGCCTATACAGGCCGACACTTACTCCTGTATACTGTGAATGCCTACTGTACCTCTAGCCATCAAATACTAAGTTCTTTGCTGTCAGTTAAACCCATGTGAGCTAATTTTTGGGGCCTATTCAGGCCGACACTTACTTATGTATCCTGTGAACGCCTACTGTACCTCTAGCCATCAAATACTAAGTTCTTTGCTGTCAGTTCAACCCATGTGAGCTAATTTTTGGAACCTATACAGGCCACCACTTACTTCTGTATACTGTGAATGCCTACTGTACCTCTAGCCAACAAAAACTAAGTTCTTTGCTGTCAGTTAAACCCATGTGAGCTAATTTTTGAGGCCTATTCAGGCCGACACTTACTTCTGTATCCTGTGAACGCCTACTGTATCTCTAGCCATCAAAAACTAAGTTCTTTGCTGTCAGTTAAACCCATGTGAGCTAATTTTTGTGGCCTATACAGGCCAACACTTACTTCTGTATACTGTGTGAATGCCTAATGTACCTCTAGCCATCAAATACTAAGTTCTTTGCTGTCAGTTAAACCCATGTGAGCTAATTTTTGGAGCCTATACAAGCCAAAAACGTACTTCTGTATACTGTGAATGCCTACTGTATCTCTAGCCATCAAATACTAGGTTCTGTGCTGTCAGTTCAACCCATGTGAGATAATTTTTGGAGCCTATACAGACCGACACTTACTTCTGTATACTGTGAATGCCTAATGTACCACTAGCCTATCAAATACACTACATTCTTTGCTGTCAGTTAAACCCATGTGGGCTAATTTTTGGGGCCTATACTGACTGACACTTACTTCTGTATCCTGTGAATGCCTAATGTACCTTCAGCCACAGAATACTACGTTCTTAGCTGTTAGGTAAACGCATGTGGGCTAATTTCTGGGACCTTTTATGGCCGACACTTACTTCTGTATCCTGTGAATGCCTAATGTACCTTCAGCCACAGAATACTACGTTCTTAGCTGTTAGGTAAACGCATGTGGGCTAATTTCTGGGACCTTTTATGGCCGACACTTACTTCTGTATCATGTGAATGCCTAATGTACCTTCAGCCACAGAATACAACGTTCTTAGCTGTCAGGTGAATGCATGTGGGCTAATTTTTGGGGCTTGGAATGGCCGACACTTACTTCTTTATCCTGTGAATGCCTAATTTTTCAGACTGGAAATGAAAAACAATGGGTCTGTAAAGGTTCCGCCAAATTGTGGAATGGATGCGGACCAATTTTACAGATGTGTGAATGGACCCTATATGTATTAGACAATGTATTTACCGGCTGCTGTCAGTTCTGGCTGATTTTGTGAAAAAAAAAAATATTTTTTGCTGTAAAAAAAATAAATAAAAAAATTTAGGGCAACTTTTTCAATTGCAATACTTCTTTTATGACATTGTCCATGTGCTGGGACTATTTGTGCACAGCTAGTACGTCTTTTGTGCCTGAAAATATGACCTAAAGGTTTTTAAAGCTTGCCTCCCATTAAAGTCAATGGGGCCTGCTGCGAACTCGTGGTTCACGGACTTTTGAGAAAATTTGCGGCTGACGTTGGCTAACCGCCCCGGCCGATGTTCGTCCATCACTAGTCCAGAGTACAATTGTTCCAAAGTAAGTGATGCAGACAAATCCAAAAACATAAAAGAAGAAACATCAGGGCATGTGTTAAAATTAGCATATAGGTTGAGTTTGACCATATCCAATTACTGTCTCTGATGTCAATGGGTCATCCACCCTGAGGGACGTCCCTGCAGAGACTATTGGAGATGGTCAGATACAACCATAATGGTCACTTCTTTTCTGTTGTTTTTAATTATTGCCGGTTCTATAAACAAACTGACTTTTCAATTCAAGGTCTGTATCAATCTTGAGATATAGATAACATCTTATTTGTAGATTGTTATGCTGCACATATGTTTTTTGATTGGAAGCTAATGGTAATGCTCTTACTTTGTAGATGCACCTATACATTATGTTCATTGACCCCTGATGAAGAAACATACACTGTATTTCAAAACGCGTTGGGTCTTGCACTGTCCCCTTCTGTAGATAGTGGATATGAACGTTGGTGATTTATGTTTTTGAACCGCTTTGCATTTTATCCATTGTATTGTCTGATGTATTTCTGTGCTCTCTTGAGCCTGTGCAATTTTTGTAAAAAAACTTTGACATATACTTTACACAAATTCCCCCTTTTTTGCAACCTCTTTATCTTGCATTATTGCCCTTCAAAATCCCAATCAGAGGGAATCTTCTTACAGCCACTTTATTTCATGTCAGGATTTGGAATCTATAGATGCCCCTATCTGGACTGTTCTGTACCATTTTTTGACTTATGCCAGTAAAAGAGTTGAATTACAATGAAAAGCTTCAGTGCAATGATATAGTGAGGTAGTGTGTACAAAACAGCCAATGTCTGGTGAGTGGAGGGAGGTATGTGCTTTACTAGTGCAAGCCAGATCGGTGCTGGAGTTGGTGGTGATATAGGAAAAGGAGTCTCCACCTGTTGGTGGAAGACAGGGGCCCCCAACTTGTATGGACCCAGGGTGGTCAACTGGATTTCTAGAGCTTCTGTCTGAACCATGAATTAAAAAATTGGCTCATGTATATGATTAGTCTAGACAAAATTGAGTTAATTGTAAAATGACCAGAAGGATGGGAAGAGGAGGTCTAGGACCAACATCTGTGGACTTTACAGTACATGGTATGGGCTGAGCCACCTGGAAGCCCTGTAACCTGTATGTTAGGGCAGTGACCTAGCTGTGTGTGATGGCCATGTGGAGGCAAGCTAGGATCTCGCTCACAGTTGAATACTCCGTTAACATTATTAAAAACATGAGCAAAGCAAAGAAGCAAAGCAAGAACAGAATGCAAAAAAAAAACAAAACAAAAAAAAAATTTACACTGCATATAACAGTAAGTATGAGTTTTTACATTTCTGTAATTTACCAGACTTTTATACCAGTAAAAGGGTATGGAGAAGTAAAGTAAAAGTAAGTAATTAGGTAAGAAGTAAAAGGGTAGGAAGAAATTTTGAACATCAAACATACATACAGGATATAGTTGTATAAATACATATAAGCAGGCCATATTATCACGAAAGTCAAATCCATTAGTACTTTTTATTTTGTTTGTTCAGAACAATCAGCAAGATGTTACAGCAAGAAAATGACATTGGTGATAGAAAGAGTAATTTCAAAGATCCATTGTTTTATCTTTTAGGCTGGGCGAATAGGATGAGGATTTCCCCGGCATTCATGTCGCATGACAGGAGAGTGTCACCCGGGTCTCAATGGAGACGGATCACACAGCTTTGGGGCGGGAACGTTCTGCATTGGAAAAGGGTCCTGTGCATCTTTAGCTCAGTTTCAGGTGCAAATTCAGGCAAACATTCAGACCTGATTCACACCTGAATGGAAGAAAAGGGATGCACTGGACCCTCTTCCTTGACCTACAGTCACATCAGTGTGAACCCAACCTTACACATATGTGATTAGCTATGGTATGGTATGGTATGGTATGGTCTGGACTGTTCTGTACTATACGCCAGTAAAAAAGTTGAATTACAATAAAAAGCTTCAGTGCAATGATATAGTGAGGTTGTGTGTACAAAAAAACCAATGTTTGGTGAGAGGAGGGAGGTATGTGCTTTACTAGTGCAAGCCAGATTGGTGCTGGATTTGGTGGTGATATAGGAAAATGAGTCTCTGCCTGTTGGTGGAAGGCAGGGGCCCCCATCTTGCATGGACCCAGGGTGGGCGACTGGATTTCTAGAGCTTCTGTCTGAACCATGTATTAAAAATCGGCTCATGTATATGATTAGTCCAGACAAAAAAAGGAGTTCATTGTAAAATGACCAGAAGGATGGGAAGAGGAGATCTAGGACCAACATCTGTGGACATTACAGTACGTGGTATGGGGTGAGCGACCTGGCATTGGTCTACATTGGAAAATATCTGGCAATGGTCTACATTGGAAAAGACCTGGCAATGGTCTACATTGGAAATGACCTGGCAATGGTCTACATTGGAAAAGACCTGGCAATGGTCTACATTGAAAAAGACCTGGCAATGGTCTACATTGGAAATGGCCTGGCAATTGTCTACATTGTAAAAGACCTGGCAATGGTCTAAATTGGAAGATACCTGGCAATGGTCTACATTAGAAATGACCTGGCAATGGTCTACATTGGAAAAGACCTGGCGATGGTCTACATTGGAAATGACCTGGCAATGGTCTACATTGGAAATTACCTGGCGATGGTCTACATTGGAAATGACCTGGCAATGGTCTACATTGGAAATGACCTGGCAATGGTCTACATGGGAAAATACCTGGCAATGGTCTACATTGGAAAAGACCTGGCAATGGTCTACATTAGAAATGACCTGGCAATGGTCTACATTGGAAAAGACCTGGCAATGGTCTACATTGGAAAAGACCTGGCGATGGTCTACATTGGAAATGACCTGGCAATGGTCTACATTGGAAATTACCTGGCGATGGTCTACATTGGAAATGACCTGGCAATGGTCTACATTGGAAATGACCTGGCAATGGTCTACATGGGAAAATACCTGGCAATGGTCTACATTGGAAAAGACCTGGCAATGGTCTACATTGGAAATGACCTGGCAATGGTCTACATTAGAAATGACCTGGCAATGGTCTACATTGGAAATGACCTGGCGATAGTCTACATTGGAAATGACCTGGCAATGGTCTACATTGGAAAAGGGTCCTGTGTGTGCTTAGCTCCGTTTTAGGTGCAAATTCAGGCAACAATACGCACCTGAATGGGTGAACAGGGATGCACCGGACCCTCTTCCGTGACCTGCGGTCACATCAGTGTGAACCCAACCTTACATATATGTGATTAGCTATGGATTGGTTATACCCATAATTTACTAGAAAATGTTAAATACACACACACACACACACAAAATAATAATTTTAAGTAGATCTTTTCACCCCCATTAAGGGGTCTGTTGAGATATAAAACTAGATATCACAATCAGTATATTATAAGGCATTGAGTATATAACTTTACTCAAAGGTAATCTAAAGCTATATTTTTTTATTTATTTCAGGTAGAGTATACAGTAGAAATATAAGATCCTCGGTCATGTTCTTGCTGTGTCTCTGAGATGGGAATGTTTTTTTTTTTTTTCATTTACAAGTAAGAAAATGTAAGTAAAAACCTTTACAGAGATACAATTCAAAATATTTTGCAGGTTTCAAATATACTCTGAGCTAGTTATTCCAAAAAATACTTTTTTTGGATTTACACAAATAATTGTGTGATTATTATTGTATCTATGGTTAGCTAACCTGAAATGGATAATAACGGCATGACAAAAAAAAGGTGTTTGGTCTTAAAAAGATATAAAAAAATACTGAGGCCAGACTTGCTTCTCTTTCTTCACCTACAAAGTTACTTCAGTGTGATTCTTAAGATTTCCTTGAGTTTTATTATTAAAAAAAGGAGATGATGTCATTCCCAATGAAGGATGAGCTAACCATAGATAAATAATTGCATAATTATTTGTATAAAACCGAAAAAACTTTTTTTTTTCTTTTTAATAACAAGCTCATGGTATATTTGAACCTAGCTGAATAATTTGCACTTACAGTGTGTTTTTTTTTTTTTTTTTGTTGTTTCACCACCATTGGACATGGGTCCAAATCACAAGGGTGCATTAAAAGGGAATACATAGAAGTGAGCAGATTACACGCATAGCTGAATGTCTCAGATTATGAACGTACCCTAATTCCTCTCTCCCACTAGGTGTAGGATCCATCTGGATTTTGAATTTGCAGAAACAGTCTAAACTTTAATGAATGTACATGGATGACACCTGTAGTCTCAATTCCAAGACACTCTGCTTGCGTCTATTGACACAGACAGTGCAGCTAAGCCCCCTGCTCCCCACTCCCTCATCACAGCTGTTGCTTCTATGTCCTGCTCTTGGGCACAGCGCTGGATCGAGATTGGGCTCAGGTAAGTATAAGGGGGGCTGGGGATGAGCTTCACACAGAAGGTTTTTTTACCTTAAAGTGGAGTTCCGGCCTATTTTGCAACTTTAGTGATTCCTGGAGTGCTCGCTAAGCTGATCAACAATTGGGCATTTTCAATTTTTTTCGGGGGGTCCCTTACCTTATTTTCAGGGCATTTTTCATTGTACTTCCTCCTTCTCCCCCCCTCTGTGGCCATGGCCACCGACATCACTTCTGTCTTTGCATTGCATCCTGGGAGCTGTTTGTCATCACTCCCAGGAGGCTGGGATCAGGAAGAACTCCAAGAACGCTCCCTGGAATCAGGAAGAACTCCCAGAACACTCCCAGGAATCAGGAAGAACTCCCAGAAAACTCCCTGGAATCAGGAAGAACTCCCAGAACTTTCCCTGGAATCAGGAAGAACTCCCAGAACACTCCCTGGAATCAGGAAGAACTCCCAGAACACTCCCTAGAATCAGGAAGAAGGACACAGCAGATTACACTGCGGCTTCAGATGCCCACGTCTAAGATGGCCGCGCCCAGACAGCGTTTTTAAAAGTAAGATTTTGACTAAAATCCAATGCTGTACACCTTGTAAGTATGAGAATAGCGGTTCTGTAAAGGGCGATGGATTAGTATTATAGGGGTATTTTTAGTTAGAAAAGGTATTTGAGGCCGGATCCGCTTTAACCACTTCTGGACCGGAAGATTTTCCCCCTTACTGACCAGGCTATTTTTTGCGGTTCGGCACTGCCTTACTTTAACTGACAATTGCGCAGTTGTGTGACGCTGTACCCAAATAAAATCAATGTCCTTTTTTCCCCATAAATAGAACTTTCTTTTGGTGGTATTTGATCTCCTCTGCGGTTTTTATTTTTTGCACTATAAACAAAAAAAGAATTCTGAAAAAAAAAAAAAAAACAATATTTTTCACATTCTGCTATAAAACAATACCAATTGAAAAAAAATAAAAAAAATCAAAATCAAATGTTTTCATCATTTTAGGCCAATTTGTTTTCTTCTACATATTTTTGGTAAAAAAAAAAAAAAAAATCCCAATAAGTGTATTTTGATTGGTTTGCCCAAAAGTTATCGCGTCTACTAACTAGGGGAAAGATTTCTGTCATTTTTGTTTATTTTATTTTTTTTTTTACTAATAATGGGCAATTTGTATTCTGCTACATATATTTGGTAAAAAAAAAATCCCAGTAAGTGTATATTGATTGGTTTACGCAATAGTTATTGCGTCTACAAACTAGGGAAAAGATTTATGTAATTTTTATTTATTTATTTTTTTTTTTTTACTTGTAATGGCGGCGATCAGCGATTTTTAGCAGGACTGCGACATTGCGGCGGACAGATTGGACACCTAACTGACATTTTTGACATTTTTGGGGGTACCAGTGACATTACCACAGTAATCAGTGCTAACAATATGCACTGTTACTGTAATAATGACACTGGCAGGGAAGGGGTTAACACCAGGGGCGATCAAAGGGTTAAGGGGGTGTTTTCTAACTGTAAGGGGGGAGGGCTTGTGGAATCAACACAGAGACCTGTGTTCCTAAATAGGAGGAACACAGGGGCTCTGTACTGATTCCTGAGAGAACAACAACAGCAGACCGCCGCTCTTGCTCCACGGGGGGCAATCGCGGGTGCCCGGCGGCAATCGTGGTTGCCGGCCCCCCGTGAATCAGCTTCCCCGCTGGTAAATGGGGGCACACACGTGCCTCCGGTGGCACACGCGCACCCCCAGAGTCGCTCCCACAGATCAACGTACAGGTACGGCGATTCGCGCAGCCGAGCCAGCCTTCCGCAGTATATAAGCGGCGGGCGGGCGGTCGGCAAGTGGATAATGCATAGAATTAATTAAGAAAAAAACCTTCTACCTTCACAACCATTTTAGTAGTAACATAAGATGTTCATAGTTTTCAAGTTGTAAAACAGAAACATATATTGATAACTGGATCTGGTTTCAAAGGTGAACATCTAGCAAAAATTGCGCCTAAGAAGTGCCTTGAGAAATCTAGGATTTGTCTTGAATGTCTCCTGTATTATGGCAGTGCATTTCCTATGCCTGGGCACTCCTATAATGTAACCTCATCTCTGGACTCAGCATTGCAGTCATACATTTTCATCCAGGCTAGTTTCAGCAATGTTGTAGGAGGAGACAGAAAATCTGCAGTGCAAGAATTTTCCTGTTTCTTTTATTCTGTTCTTATTTCACGTCTTCTGATGCTTCCTGAATATTCTACCACCGGTCATCAGACTGACGGACATCCAGGAGGAGCTCCGACACGAAGAATGAAAGCCCTGATCTCCTACCAAGGTGGTCACCTTCACACAAAGACACAATGCAGGACAAGGCATGGTAAGTCCTAATGGGAAAATGATCAGCTGTAAGGGAACTTGCCATTTTTAAGACACAGCTTGCATAGTTAACAATAATTAAATATAGTGGAAACACAACAAAAAAAAAAAGGCACCAAAAATACAAAATCTACTCTTCTCTAGTTTCTTCCTCATCACTGGATCCAGCATTGCAATTTAAAATTTTCATCCAGGCTCTCTTCAGCATAGTTGTGGAAAGAGAAAGTAGAATTGATTGAATTGGACTATATGAGCATATAATGATCAGAAAACCCCAAAAGCCACGGCTATACGGATTGAAAATATTGAAATAAAAAAGGCAGAGAACCGCATAGGTCAGAGCATAGAAGGCCAACAGACAGATCATGATTTTTATGGCACCTTCGTATTTTCTCACATTGCCGTTGGTGGATGACGTTTGGTTCTTCACCATTTTAAGTTTGTGGAGATGCAGTGACCAGGCGGTGGACGCCGTAGTGGTGACACTAATAAAGAAAGGTATAAAACTGCCAGCAAAGGAGATGTAAAGGTTGGTATCAGATTCTAAATATGAGGTAGACACCTGCGATGTATTGCTGAACGTTGAAATGGCAGATTGTTTATTTTTCACAGTCATCTGTAATATATTTAGCAAAGAACCAAGAATTGAAAGTAGAACTGACATGACAATCATCCGTGAAGTAAGAGAATTAATCTTTAGCTTCAGCCGAGAGAGAAGGTTGGAGCTGAAATTATTTATCTTGACGTAATAGTAAAAGCAGAGAGATGCCGTCAGCCAAGCCGAAGTCATGAAGACAAAAAAGGTGAAAACAAAAAGAGAATCATAGACTTCAGGGATCAAAATAAGATTGGGCCAGGCAGTAAATATTAAAATACTGGCAAAAATCACATAGGTAAAACTTAGATTGGAGATGCTCAAAGCAGCAATAATTTTCTCACATCCACTTACATGTTGATGTTTCCAATAGGTGAAAGAAATTCTGAGCATGATAAAGATGTTTGTGAAAGTTCCTATAATGGACTCCAGAGATGTTATGGAAAAAAATGCCCAATCTGTGGTAAATGCCATGATCGTCCACAACTGAAAAAAATGAAATGTGAGAAATTCTGTCGGAACGGGCTCCTATATTTCCCAGGATTTTAATGATGCAGCTGCTTGTCCACCAACATCTATGAATCAGCTTAAAAAAAAAGAAGTTCCTAAACAAACACCATGTGCAAGTAATGTTTCTTAAGCAATGTTGGGTAGTGCTTTAAATAGAATGTGATCAAAGCTGCTGATTGACAGACAAGTCAACAGATAATTACCAGTCTTATAAAGAGCTCCACACTTTAGAATGTAAGATGTAAAAAAATGCTCCATATGTATAAGATTTGCTTTTCCTTTTCTCAACACATCAGTATGATTTGTATGTTGATATTAATTTTTAAATAAAGTTTAATTTATATTTTTGCCCAGATAAGATCAGAATCAGGAATCTTCTTCTAAAGACGATGCACAAGAAAGCCCACAAACAGTTTGCTGAAGACAAGCAGACTAAGGACATGGATTACTGGAACCATGTCCTGTGGTCTGATGAGACCAAGATAAACGTATTTGGTTCAAATGGTGTCAAGCGTGTGTGGCGGCAACCAGGTGAGGAGTACAAATACAAGTGTGCCTTGCCTACAGTCAAGCATGGTGGTGGGAGTGTCATGGTCTGGGGTAGTGATGAGCTTCGTGTTCGAGTCGAACCTAAGTTTGACTCGAACACTACCTGTTCACCCGTTTGCCGAATGGCGAATAAATGGGCTTCTTTGCGGGAACTTTGAGTTCCCGCATCCATAATTAATAGGTTTTAATTAATATTAATCACCTGCTGGCCAAGGGACTCAAACCCACAACCTCTCTCTTACAAGCCCAGTATTCCACCACCTATGCCACCATCAAGCCTGCTGATTAAGCTAAGCACTCTCCCTGCCTAACTAACTTCTATCTTGCCCTACACACAATACACTTGCCCTACACACAATCCCACATTCCTTTAGGGAGAGTTTAGTGAGTTACACAGTTTAGCAGAAAGTGTAATGTAGTATAGTTAATACATTGCTTGGCAGGGAGAGAGATTTGTACTTTTTACAGTTTGTTGTCAGTTTATCAGTTCCGTATATAGCACCGGGGCAGTATACACCATAAAATATATATATATATATATATATATATATATATATATATATATATATATATATATACGGCGTGGGGTCTCCCCTAAAATCCATACCAGACCCTTATCCAAACACACAGCCCAGCTGGACAGTATGGGGGTGGGGACGAGCGAGCCCCCCCTCCTGAACCATGACAGGCCACATGCCCTCAACATGGGGGGGGTGGGTGCTTTGGGGCGGGGGGGCTCCCCCCCCGCCCCAAAGCACCTTGCCCCTTATAATGATGGGGACAGGGGTCTCTTCCCGAAAACCGTGGGCTTTGGTTGTGGGGGTCTGCGGGGCGGAGGCTTATCGGAATTTGGAAGCCCCTTTTAACAAGGGGGCCCCCAGATCCCCACCCCCCCCTATGTGAATGGATATCGGGTACATTGTACCCCTACCCATTCACCAAAAAAAGTGTACAAAAATGATCAAGACAGTCTTTGACAATTCCTTTATTCAAAAAAAAAAATACTGTCCCCCAATGTAAATCCAACGTCAATCATGTCACCCGCGACCCAAAAAAATAGAAAAAAAACACTCTTGCCTCTTCGGATGCCGCCAGCACAATGGGCTGTTTGAGTTTGACAGCTCTTTTAAAGGGATCTGTCATCATGAGCGCCCCATAATGCACTGCTCAGGTACAGTGAATAAATTACTGACGTGACATCAGTAATTTATTCACTACACCTGAGCAGTGTATTATGGGGTGCTTGTGAGTGTTTTTTTTTTCTATTTTTCGCGATGGGCGTCGTGATTGACAACAGATTTACATCGGGGGACAGTATTTCTATTTTTTTTTTAATAGAGGAATTGTCAAAGACTGTCTCCTGTCTTTATTATTTTTTTACACTTTTTTTGGTGAATGGGTGGCAGTACGATGTACCCAATATCCATTTAAATGGGGGGGCGGGATCTTGGGGCCCCCTTATTAAAGGGGGCTTCCAGATTCCGATAAGCCTCCCCACGCAGACCCCCACAACCAAAGCCCAAGGTTGTCAGGAAGAGGCCCCTATCCCCATAAACATGGGGCAAGGTGCTTTGGGGTGGGAGGGAAGAGCCCCCCCCTGTCCCAAAGCACCCACCCCCCCATGTTGAGGGCATGTGGCCTGTCATGGTTCAGGAGGAGGGGGGGCGCTCACTCTTTCCCACCCCCATCCTGCCAGCCGGGGCTGTGTGCTCGGATAAGGATCTGGTATGGATTTTAGGGGGAACCCATTTTTTTTTTAATTTTGGCATTTTGGCGCCATTTTTTTTTCTTTTTTTTTTTGTGTATTGTGTAATCTGTATTGCTTGGAGCCGACAATACATTACAACTGCGAGCAAGTTTAAATTACATTTTTTCCTTTAGAAATGCCAGTATTGCTGCAGCAGGCTCCATACATTGCACAAATGTGCCACTTTACAGGCACATTAAGGGGACCCCCCAGCACATTAAGGGGCCCCCCCAGGCATGATATTTAAAGGGATTTTTCATTTTTATTGTTTGACTTTTGAGCATCATTTAAATCACTGCTCCTGTAAAAACGATTGCTTTAATAAAAAAATTGCTTTGATTCATGTCCCCCAGGGCAATACCCGGGTCCCCATATTTTTTGAGCCAATAACTTGCATCTAAACCTTTAAAACGAGGACTTGTGATTTTAAATGTTTGTGCCCCATAGACTTTAATGGAGTTTGCATGTTCACTAGAACATTTCCCCCGTTTGAGATGTTCTGGTGCGAACCAAACAGGGGGGTGTTTGGCTCATCACTAGTCTGGGGCTGCATGAGTGCTTCCGGCACTGGGAAGCTACAGATCATTGAGGGAACCATGAATGCCAACATGTACTGTGACATACTGAAGCAGAGCATGATCCCCTCTCTTCAGAAACTGGGCCGCAAGACCACTGCCTTGCTAAAGAAGCTGAGGGTAAAGGTGATGGACTGGCCAATCATGTCTCCAGATCTAAACCCTATTGAGCATCTGTAGGCATCCGCAAACAGAAGGTGGAGGAGTGCAAGGTCTCTAACATCCACCAGCTCCGTGATGTCATCATGGAGGAGTGGAAAAGGGCTCCAGTGGCAACCTGTGAAGCTCTGGTGTACTCCATGACCAAGAGGTTTAAGGAAGCATTGGAAAATAATGGTGGCTACACAAAATATTGACACTTTGGCCCAATTTGGACATTTTCCCTTAGGGGTGTACTCAGGTTTGTTGCCAGCGGTTTAGGCATTAATGCCATTTTTGTAAAATATTTACAAAAATGTGAAGGGTGTACTCACTTTTGTGAGATATTGTATGTATATATATATATATATATATATATATATATATATATATATATATATATATATATATATATATATATAAAATACTGTATATGTCTGGCTTGATGAGATTGAGCAGTTTTCCTGATGACTTCACCTGTGAGGTTGGAAGATCTATCACATCGGTAGAGCATGAGATGTATCTTCATAAGGAAGACAATTGAATACTGAATGCGCTTTTGCTGTCCTATAACTTAGACAGAAACTGGTTCTGGTGAGTGTGCACTTCTTATATTTGGTGGAGGCAACACACAGACGGTGATTCACTGAGATTGCGGAGTAATAACACTGGAATTATTTCATCTTATGGACTCTTAGACCTCTGAGACTATCACAGTGCAGGTGCATTTATACGGAGACTTGATTACACACAGGTGGATTCTATTTATCATCATTAGTCATTTAGGTCAACATTGGATCATTCAGAGATCCTCACGGAACTTCTGGAGATAGTTTGCTGCACTGAAAGTAAAGGGGCTGAATAATTTTGCACGCCCAATTTTTCAGTTTTTTATTTGTTAACAAAGTTTGAAATATCCAATAAATTTTGTTCCACTTCATGATTGTGTCCCACTTGTTGTCGATTCTTCACAAAAAATTACAGTTTTATATCTTTATGTTTGAAGCCTTAAATGTGGCAAAAGGTCAAAAAGTTCAAGGGGGCCGAATACTTTCGCAAGGCGCTGTATATAGTGCAATCTTGAATGAAAATCGACAATAAAAAAACAATATAGTGAAAAATATAGATTTATATGCACAGTCCCATGATAGGATCTGCAATATAAACTTATTGGTGAAAGCACAAAGTTCAGTGTACAGGTGACTTGAAAAGTGAAGAAGTGATCCAGTACAGTGCTCCTGAATCATCCACCGCACCCCTGTGAAATGGACACTCGCTGGAAAAGCTGGCTGCCATTACAGTAGCAAACACGCACTCAGTGTAGATCTGTCATCTGTTTCGGGGAAGGCTTTTCAGCAACTCAAACCATCCAGATGTAGCTATGGTAAATAAAGCTCACCGGGAGCCAGATGAAGTCTCCATAGTGTAGTAGTTATTGGATGTGTATGTTAAAAGCAAAAATAAAATGAAACACAAAACCATATGACAATGGGTGCCTCTACCGACCCAGTATCAGACAGTGGCCTGACGTCAGCACTACCACCTCCTCTCCGACGCGTTTTGTCCAGTAGGACATTATCAAGGGGTCCTCTAGTGTCAGACATCAAACTAGTTTATATAGCCTCTTTAAAACTGCTCAAATCATGTTGTCTCCTTAGAAAAATTGCAGACAGGAAGTAATCAGTATGGCATTTTTCCAGTGATAGGGTTTACACATATTTCATGCTGCTTTTTCCAGACCACTTAAGCGCAGACAGCTGATTCTTTATATAATATTTGTATGAATGTTCACTCAAAAATCTGCTAGCATATAGCCTAACAGTCAGCTGATGATGAATACAAGGCCAGTACTCAAGATTTTATAAAATTAATTTACTAGTAAGCTGTGAATATTCATTGTTGTAACTAGACCTGCATATCAGAGAACAGATTACACACATGTCTCAGAGGATGGACACACCCCAATCCCTCTCTCCTACTTGATGTGGGATCCATCTGGATTTTAAATTAGAAATTTTAAGATTGGAACATGTATCACTTAATAAAAAAATCCATTACCCTCTGCAAACAAAGCACAGCGATAGAACTCTTTATTATGGTTAATAGTAATATAAGTACAATGTATAATTTGAGTGTATATGGACTTTATAGGCACATAGGCTCTAAGACAATTATTGGATAAAACAATAGTCTTTATTCCTTAACAATATCGTACAATCAATACAGTTACCGAAATTCATATACAATGCGTGCACATAAGGTGTGGAATGTGGTGTGTGCCCCGGAGTTAGATATACTAAGGAGGTATAAGGGTGCTAAAGAGCCAGAATCAATGTAAATATTGAGGACTCCTCCTCAAACCGCGGGGATTTCACCTTGGCCACACTATGTTTACTCTACATGTTTCACGACAGGACTCACTTCTTCAGGAGCTTATAGTGCATCTACATAAAGAAGAAATATACCTAAACCATCAAAATATTACATAATGCAAAAATGCTAAAATAGCTAGAACATGTGATAAGCACTTATTACATACAATAAAGGCTATTTTTTGCAATTTGGCACTGCATTACTTTAACTGACAGTTGTGTGACGCTGTACCCAAATAAAATCAATGTCCTTTTTTTCCCCACAAACAGAGCTTTCTTTTGGTGGTATTTGATCACCTCTGCGGTTTTTATTTTTTGCACTATAAACCAAAAACGACACGAGGAAGACACGAGGTCTCTGTGTCGTCACACGTAGAGGAAGGGCTAGGACGGGCGGAGCGCTTCACTGAGTGTGAGTCTGTCTGGCTGCATCAGTATAGGAGAGGATACACAGCCGCAGCGTCTCCTGCTTTGCCATCACGGCTTGGATTGTTTGATTGCACACTGCCTGCAAAAGTTGCATGTTTGCAAAATTAAATGTGAGTTTACATCGGTTCTTTTTGTTTGAAATAAAGTATCTTAAAGGTATAAGCACTATTGGAGATTTTATTTCTTGCATATCATGTGGTGACACCCTGTGCTGGAGTAAGATGATGTGGATGAAGCAGCTCACCTGAGCTTCGTTATAAGGCACGGACCATAGTATCACTGGGAAGGGCTATCCCTGATTAGGAGCCCCAATTGATGTGCCTGGTTTAATCTTTTCTGAGGTGAGCTCCCACTCACGAGGGGGGTGCACTGCGTTTTTAGGATCAGTGACATCCCAGTCACTCACAAGTCTGGGGAGCACCTGCCACCTACTGGTGGTTTTGAGCACAGCATAGTTTCTGTTATTTGCACAGATTCACTTATTTCTATCTTTTGGACACTATATTACCATATTTAATTATTTATTGTTTATTGGACACTATATATAAGATTGGTTGTATTTATGGATATTTGCACGTCATAATAGGATTCATTTGCAAAGTTTTTTATTACAATTGGTTTATCACTGTGGTTTTATGTATTGATGAATATTGCACAGCATATGCACTTTACACTTACAGTATATGAAAGTTTTTAGAGGATTTATTGAGAGCATCCCATTTATTATATTAATTTTATTCACCAATATTTTTTACATTTGATATTGATTGTTTTTTGCACACCAGACTTTTATTTGAGGAAGGACATCATTGGTTGTACCAGCTTATGCAATTATTTATTAAGAGCATTTATTATATAGATTTTTATTCTGCGCAACACAATTTTATAGATTTTAGATAAACCAAAAACGAATTCTGAAAAAAAAACAACAATATTTTTCACATTCTGCTATATAACATTACCAATTAAAAAAAAAAATAGATTTTTTTCATCATTTTAGGCCAATTTGTTTTCTTCTACATATTTTTGGTAAAAAAAAAAAAAAATCCCTATAAGCGTATTTTGATTGGTTTGCCCAAAAGTTATCACATCTACTAACTAGGGGAAAGATTTCTGTCATTTTTGTTTATTTATTTTTTTTACTAATAATGGCCAATTTGTATTCTGCTACATATTTTTGGTAAAAAAAAAAAATCCCAGTAAGTGTATATTGATTGGTTTACGCAATAGTTATCGCATCTACAAACTTGGGGAAAGATAGATCTAATTTTTATTTATTTTTTTTTTTATACTAGTAATGGCGGCGACTGCTGCAACATTGTGGCAGACAGATCGGACCCCTAACTGACATTTTTGACACTTTTGGGGGGACCAGTGACATTACGATAGTAATCAGTGCTAAAAATATGCACTGCTAATGTAATAATGACACTGGCAGGGAAGAGGTTAACACCAGGGGGCGATCAAAGGGTTAAATGTATGCCTAGGGGGTGTTTTCTAACTGCAAAGGGGTGGGCTTGTGGAATCAACACAGAGACCTGTGTTCCTAAATAGGAGGATCACAGGCACTCTGTATTGATTCCTGAGAGGAACAACGGTCTGCTGGGCTACAACAGCAGACCACCGCTCTCGCTCCATGGGGAGCGATCGCGGGTGCCCAGCGGCAATCGTGGCTGCCGGCCCCCATGAATCAGCTTCCCTGCTGGCAAATGGGGGCACACACGTGCCTCCGGTGGCACACGCGCACCCCCAGGGTCTCTCCCGCGGATTGACGTACAGGTACGGAGATTCGCGCAGCCGAGCCAGCCTACCGCAGTATATAAGTTGTGGGCGTGCGGCAAGTGGATAATGCATAGAATTAATTAAGAAAAAAACCTTCTACCTTTACAACCATTTTAGTAGTAACATAAGATGTTCATAGTTTACAAGTTGTAAAACAGAAACATATATTGATAAGTGGATCTGGTTTCAAAGGTGAACATCTAGCAATAATTGTGCCTAAGAAATGCCCTGAGAAATCTAGAGTTTGTCTTGAATTTCTCCTGTATTTTGGCAGTGCATTTCCTATTCATGGGCACTCCTATAATGTAACCTCATCTCTGGACTCAGCATTGCAGTCACACATTTTCATCCAGGCTAGTTTCAGCAATGCTGTAGGAGGAGACAATTACAGTGCTTCTTTTATTCTGTTCTTATTCCACGTCTTCTGATGCTTCCTGAATATTCTTCCACCGGTCATCAGACTGACGGACATCCAGGAGGAGCTCCAACATGAAGAATGAAAGCTCTGATCTCCTACCAAGGTGGTCACCTTCACACAGAGATACAATGCAGGACAAGGCATGGTAAGTCCTAATGGGAAAATGATCAGCTGTAAGGGAACTTGCCATTTTTAAGGCACAGCTTGCACAGTTAAAGACCCTTTTAAATGATATCTATGTCTTTTGATATTTATAGAGAATTTATTGAACAAAAAAAAAAAAAAAAAAAGACGTAACAATAATGAAATACAGTAAAACCACATCAAGAAGATAAGCCAAAAACACAAAATCTACTATTGTCTGTTTTCATCCACATCACTGCACATAGCTTCGCAGTTAAACCTTTTCATCCAGGCTCTCTTCAGCGTTGTTCTATCTTTGATATTTATAGACATTTTAGTGAAAAAACAAAACAAAAAAACAATTAAATATAGTGGAAACACAACAAATAAAAAATCTACTCTTCTCTAGTTTCCTCCTCATCACTGGATCCAGCATTGCAGTTAAACATTTTCAGCCAGGCTCTCTTCAGCATTGTTGTATCTTTGATATTTATAGAAATTTTAGTGAAGAAACAAAAAAAAAAACATTTCCAATAATTAAATATAGTGGCAACACAACAAAAAAAATGCACCAAAAATACAAAATCTACTCTTCTCTAGTTTCCTCCTCATCACTGGATCCAGCATTGCAGTTTAACATTTTCAGCCAGGCTCTCTTCAGCTTTGATATTTATAGAGAAAATTTTAGTGAAAAAACAAAAAACAATTAACAATAATAAAATGTAGTGGCAACACAACAAAAAAATGCTCCAGCATTGCAGTTTATTCAAAAAATGTTCCATAAAGAGCGTGGAGAAAAAGAGGTTATGGGGTTGGTTCACCAAATAGGCAGAGAGACCAATTAGGTTATTTCTGTAAATGTAATAATGATAATGAAATATGTACAAATACATAAACATGCAGGTGCTTAGGCATTAATTGATGAATAAGAAAGTGACATAAAACACAGAAGACAAGACTGAACACCAAAAATAAAACATATACTCTTCTCTAGTTTCTTCCTCATCACTGGCTCCAGCATTGCAATTTAACATTTTCAGCCAGGCTCTCTTCAGCATTGTTGTATTTTTGATATTTATAGAAATTTTAGTGAAAAAACATAAAAAATAAAAAAAATAACAATAATTAAATATAGTGGAAACACAACAAAAAAATGCACCAAAAATACAAGATCTACTCTTCTGCAGTTTCCTCATCACTGGATCCAGCATCGAAATTTAACATTTTCAGACAGGCTCTCTTCAGCATTGTTGTAATTTTTATATTTATAGAAATTTTAGTGAAAAAACAAACAAAAAAAAAAAATTAACAATAATTAAATATAGTGGAAACACAACAAAAAAATGCACCAAAAATACAAGATCTACTCTTCTCTAGTTTCCTCATCACTGGATCCAGCATCGCAATTTAACATTTTCAGCCAGGCTCTCTTCAGCATTGTTGTGGAAAGAGAAAGTAGAATTGATTGAATTGGACTATATGAGCATATAATGATCAGAAAACCCCAAAAGCCGCGGCTATACGGATTGACAACATTGAAATAAAAAAGGCAAAGAACTGCATAGGTCAGAGCATAGAAGGTCAACAGACATATCATGATTTTTATGGCAACTTCGTATTTTCTCACGTTGCCATTGGTGGATGATGTTTGGTTCTTCACCATTCTCAGTTTGTGGCGATGCAGTGACCAGGCGGTGGAAGCCGTAGTGGTGACACTAATAAAGAAAGGTATAAAACTGTCAGCAAAGGAGATGTAAAGGTTGGTATCAAATTCTGAATATGAGGTAGACGCCTGCGATGTATTGTTGAACGTTGAAATGACAGATTGTTTCTTTTTCATAGTCATTTGTAATATATTTAGCAAAGAACAAAGAAAAGAAAGTAGAACTGACATGACAATCATCCATGTAGTAAGAGAATTAATCTTTAGCTTCAGCCGAGAGAGAAAGTTGGAGCTGAAATGATTTATCTTGACGTAATAGTAAAAGCAGAGAGATGCCGTCAGCCAAGCTGAACTGATGAGGACAAAAAAGGTGAAAACAAAAAGAGAATCATAGACTTCAGGGATCAAAGCAAGATTGGGCCAGACGGTAAATACTAAAATATTGGCAAAAATCGCATGGGTATAACTTAGATTGGAGATGCTCAAAGCAGCAATAATTTTCTCACATCCACTTACATGTTGACGTTTCCAATAGGTGAACAAAATTCTGAGGATGATGAAGGTATTTGTGAATATTCCGATAATGGACTCCAGAGATGTTATGGAAAAATATGCCCAATCTGCAGTAAATGCCATGATCGTCCACGACTGAAAAAAAATTAAATGTGAGGAATTCTGTTGGAAGTGGATCATATATTTCCCAGGATTTTAATGATGAAGATGCTTGTCCACCAACGTCTATGAATCAGCTTAAAAAAAGTAATGTTTCTTAAGCAATGTTGGGTGCGGGTTATGGCTTTAAATAGAATGTGATGAAAGCTGATTGGTCAGGCTGTAGAACACTGGAGCTGCTGATTGACAGACAAGTTAACAGATAATTAGCAGTCTTAAAAAGAGCTCCACAGGTCAGAATCCAGAGATGTAAAAAATGCTCCATATTTATAAGATTTGCTTTGCTTATCTGAATACATCTGTATAATTTGCATGTTGATATTTGTTTTTTAATAAAGTTTAATTTATATATTTAAATTTTTTAGCTATTTATAGGCAATCAATATTATAGGAAGTAAAAATAAGACATATTCATATCACAATCATGGCCCTTTCCAGATTTAAGTTTTTTTTTTTAAGTCAAGTTTTTTATCACTGCCTGTGTCCCTAGAACAAGAACTGAGGAAACATCCCCCAAAGAGAAACTTTGGACTTACATACTTACAACACTTTTAGATCTGTGCTCTATGGAAATTTAGTGCACCCTCCTGTTGTCGTTTGGTCCATGTGGGTATATTGTCACAGTTCCCAGGATAGATATCCCCTTGCACCCCCTGCCCTATGGCTGTTGGGCCTATTTTTCTGAAACTTAGCACACCCTGCTGTTGTCCTGTGGTTCTTGTGTGTACCTTGTCACAGTCCGCCGGGAAAGACATCCCCTTGTACTCTCTGTCCTATGGCTGTTAGGCCTATTTTTCTGAAACTTAGCCCACCCTCCTGTTGTCGTGTGGTCCATGTGGGTACCTTGCCACAGTCCTTGGGATAGACGTCCCCTTACACCCCTTCCCTATGGCTGTTAGGGCTATTTTTCTGTAACTTAGCCCGCCCTCCTGTTGTTGTGTTGTCAGAATATTTATACTGCTCTGATATAACAGTGTCTCCATTTAATATGTAACGAGTTCTTTTTAATTGATTAATTTCTTTTTAACAGCATATACCAATCTTAGTGAATACAGTCTACAGTAGGGAATATATAAGTATATTTATTCACAAGACATGTATTCACAATAAATGGTTAGACTTGAGGTGACACAAAGAGATAACTTTTACATAAAATACAAACTTAAAACGATAAATGCAATGTGATATGTAGCTCAATGATGAAATTAAAAAGAAAGCAAGATTACGTTTTCCCCAGGTATAGTAGAAACCATATATAAGTGTTCTATATAATCAGACCACAATTGTCTGCGAATTGCGCAGCCAACAGTCACTCTGCTGCAGTTGGAGTGAGAATAGGCTTTTCCAAACGGGAGACTAAATTGCTAATATTGCGCTAAAAGTGATACTAATAAAAAAGTATAAAAACAAATACCAGTTTTTATAGAAAAATCGAATATGTTTCATACGGCTGGGACTGTAATCTCATTACCCTTAAATATGAAATATAAAACATATAAGGAAGGAAATAAACTATAGTAAATAATAATCAGATAAACAGCAAGGTATATTTACCACACTTAAAATGGCTGCTAGCTTAAAATGGTCGTTACCAGAGTCCTTAAGATGGCTGCCTTCCCAAAATGGTGGCCGGTTAGGGAGGAGTTTCGTTTGGCGTCCTTCAAAGTTTCAGATAAAGGATGGAGCAAGATGGAGTATGTATAGATGAGTATATGTATGGATGTAAGTAGCGTGTGTGTTGCAATGTAATGAATGTTGTTGCAATGTGTGTGTCCGATTACATCTGGGGTTCCCTTTTTATATTGTGTTGAACAAAAGGGCAGTAAAATTACCATAAGTCGAACCCAGAAGGAGGAACTTTATCCCCATTGGTTGGGATTACTTATCCATTAACTGGTGAGTTCATTGGGCGACACCTCTACTGGTCATCCAGTATATTGGATATTAGAATTATATGATAAATTCTTCATTTAAGAATAATCATAAAAACAGTATAAGAATCTGTCCATTCTCTCATGGTACATACGTGTCCATCTAATATCTCCATCATGTATCTAGGTAAGGATTGGACCTGGTAACACCGTTTAATAAGGATATATTATTAATACAATATATATAATATATATATGGATTGGAAATGACTGATTTACCCATATACTATACCCAGAAACTATATATATTTTTACAATTAGTAGCAGTCACCAAAGGGGGCAGTGTTGTATTACTATTAGACTCAGTATATAGAATACAATTGCATTATTTTTTTTTACAGATAACCCTCTGACCTCAGACTGGGTAAAGAAATTAAATCACTTGAATTCTGTCAAATGCTTCAGACATTTTGGCTAGGATGGAGGATCTATAGTGGTCATAAAACTTTACAAAACGTTACATAAACACTCCCTATAAGTGAAGCTATTTAAGTGGAATTAGTATTTAGCTTCATCTAAGTAAGATTATTACTTTAGCAAGAATATAAAACCAAAATATGGTATATAATACACTCCTAGAACGATGTATATGCTACACACACATATAATTATTGCTAATATTTTCTCACACATGATATAATCTATCTTTAAAACTTAGTTTAAATGAATCTAATAGAATACACTTAACTATTGTTCATTGTAAAATACAGACAGACTAAGAAGACATCACCCCCCACTAAAACCTGGTGCCATCCTGGCAAGGCTTTTATCAGATGAAATGTCAGAAAGTCCCATTATTTACGATTTAAAGAAAAACAAAACTCTTCTTGTTTAAATTTCAAGACTCTGTAAAGGCATCTTGCAGAAGAACATGAACCTTCAATGATCTCATGCAAGATGGATGCTGTACTGTTCAGAATCTCTATATAGAACTGAATATACATGGCTTTTTATAATTCCCTATAAATGCCTTTTGGATGTTGGCCCTTTTTTTCTAAAACTTAGTCCCCCCTCCTGTTGCCCTGTGATCCATGTGGGTACCTTTCCACAGTCTCCAGGATAGAAGTCCCCTTGCAAACCCTGCCCTATGGCTGTTGGGCCTATTTTTCTGAAATGTAGCCCTCCCTCCTGTTATCATGTGGTCCATGTGGGTACCTTGCCAAGTCCTTGGGATAGACATCCCCTTGCACTTCTACTCTATGACTGTTGGGCATATTTTTCTGAAACTTAGCCTACCCCCTGTTGGTAGGCTAAGTTTCAGAAAAATATGTGCCCTCCTGTTGTCGTGTGGTCCATGTGGGTACATTGCCACAGTCCCCAGGATAGACCTACTCTCTGCCCTATGGCTGTTGGGCCTATTTTTCTAAACTGACGTGTAAGTAACAAGGATATATGCCCTACCTTACTCCCCTTCCCTCTTTTTGGGAGATATTCACTTACTATCTGATATTACTATTTTGGCATTTCTTAAAAAATGTTTTAGCAACTTTCTTGCATCTACTCCTGAGGAAGTAGACAGGGATCCACGAAACGCGTAGATTTATAGGATGTCAAGAATTTTTTGGTCACCATGCTCAATTCAATCATGTATTTACATCTACGTAGCAATATCATGTATGCAAATATTGGGAACACTTATGAATTCATACTGTTTATATCTACATTTATCACGGACCACTTCATTTACATCTTAATTCATTATGGATCAGCTCATTATCTTCTTTTTGATGATTGTAATTTTATCATGTTTCAATATTGTAAATATGAAATTTGTTACTATGTAATAAAACTATTAATCATGTCTATCATTGTGATTTGCCTCATATAAAGTCCCATGACCATTGCATTTTTTTATTGCAAAGAGAAACGTTTATCACTTTGGAGAGATTTCTTCTTATTTCCTGTTGTTTTTGCCAGAACAGGAAGTAAAGGAAATCTCCCAAATGAGACACAGGCAAAAGGAAAAGTTACATAATAGGGGTTGCAACTTCATTACTATATACAGTATCTCATAAAAGTGAGTACACCCCTCACATTTTTGTAAATATTTTATTCTATCTTTTCATGTGACAACACTGAAGAAATGACACTTTGCTACAATGTAAAGTAGTGAGTGTACAGCTTGTATAACAGTGTAAATGTGCTGTCCCCTCAAAATAACTCAACACACAGCCATTAATGTCTAAACAACTGGCAATAAAAGTGAGTACACCCCTAAGTTTAAATGTCCAAATTGGGCCCAAAGTGTCAATATTTTGTGTGGCCACCATTATTTTCAAGCACTGCCTTAACCCTCTTGGGCATGGAGTTCACCAGAGCATCACACGTTGCCACCGGAGTCCTCTTCCACTCCTCCATGACGACATCACGGAGCTGGTGGATGTTAGAGACCAATGCGCTCCTCCACCTTCTGTTTCAGGATGCCACACAGATGATCAATAGGGTTTAGGTCTGGAGACATGCTTAGCCAGTCCATCACCTTTACCATCAGCTTCTTTAACAAGGCAATGGTCCTGCTGCCCAGTTTCCAAAGAGAGGGGATCATGCTCTGCTTCAGTATGTCACAGTACATGTTGGCATTCGTGGTTCCCTCAATGAACTGTAGCTCCCCAGTGCCGGCAGTACTCATGCAGCCCCAGACCATGACACTCCCACCAGCATGCGTGACTGTAGGGAAGACACACTTGTCTTTGTAATCCTCATCTGGTTGCTGCTACACACGCTTGACACCGTCTGATCTAAATAAGTTTATCTTGGTCTCATTAGACCACAAGACATGGTTCCAGTAATCCATGTCCTTAGTCTGATTGTCTACAGCAAACTGTTTGCGGGCTTTCTTGTGCATCATCTTTAGAAGAAGATTTCTTCTGGGACTATAGCCATGCAGACCAATTGTAGAGTGCTCCAGAATCATCCACCGCACCCCTGTGAAATGGACACTCACTGGAAAATCTGGCTGCCGTTACAGCAGCAAACACGCACTCAGTGTAGATCTGTCATCTGTTGCGGGGAAGGCTGTTCAGCAACTCACACCATCCAGATGTAGCTGTGGTAAAGAAAAGCTCACCGGGAGCCAGATCAAGTCTCCATAGTGTAGTAGTTATTGGATGTGTATGTTAAAAGCCAAAATAAAATGAATCACAAAACCATAAGACAATGGGTGCCACTGCCGATCCGGTATCAGACAGTGGCCTGACGTCAGCACTAGTGTCCCCTCTCTGACGTGTTTTGTCTAATAGGATGTTATCAAGGGGTTCTCTAGTGTAAGACATCAAACTAGTTTACATAGCCTATCAAAACTGCTCAAATCGTGGTGTCTCCTTAGAAAAATTGCAGACAGGAAGTAATCCGTATGGCATTTTTCCAGTGACAGGGTTTACACACATTGCATGCTGCTTTTTCCAGACAGCTAACTTTTTATATAATATTCATATGAATGTTCACTCAAAAATCCCCTAGTGTATAGCCTAAACGTCAGCTGGTGATGAATACAAGGCCAGTACTCAAGATTTTATAAAATGTATTTACTAGTAATCTGTGAATATTCATTACATACAGTATTACATATTTTGTGAGGTTGAAAAAAGACACCAGTCCATCCAGTTCAACCTATGATGCGTGTGTGTGTTTGCTGTTAACCGTACATTGTATACCCCTGTATGTTTTGGTCTTTAGGGTGCCCATCTAATAGTTTTTTTGAAACTATCGATGCTCCCTGCTGATACGACTGCTTGTGGAAGAGAATTCCACATCCTTACTGCTCTGACATGAAGAACCCCTTACGTATGTTAAGGTTAAACCGTTTTTCCTCTAGTTTTAGAGAGTGGCCACGTGTCTTATTGTATTCCCTTTCTCTGAAAAGTTTGTTCCCTATGCTAGGGTCACCAGTACAGTATTTGTACATTGATATCATATCCCCTCTGAATCGTCTCTTCTCCAGAGAGAATAATTTCAATGCTTGTAGTCTTTCCTCATAGCTAATGCCCTCCATTCCCCTAATTATTTTTGTTGCCCTTCTCTGGACTCTCTCCAGTTCCAGCACATCCTTCCTGAGGACCGGTGCCCAGAACTGGACAGCATACTCCAGATGTGGCCGCACCAGAGTCTTGTAGAGTGGGAGAATAATCTCTTTATTTCTGGAGTGATTCCCCTTTTTCATACAACCCAGTATTCTGTTGGCTTTGCTTGCAGCGGCTTGGCATTGCATGCCACTGCCAAGCCTGTTGTCTACCAGTACCCCCAGGTCCTTTTCCATCCTAGACTCACCTAGAGGTTCCCCCCCCCCCCCCCCCAGTGAGTAGCTTGCTTTCGTGTTTCTGACGCCCAAGTGCATTACTTTACATTTTTCAACATTAAACCTCATCATTGTTGTAAATATACCTGAAAATCAGAGAACAGATTACACACATGTCTCAGAGTATGCACACACCCCAATCCCTCTCTCCTACTAGATGTGGGATCCATCTGGATTTTGAATCAGTGGCATATAGAAATTTTAAGATTGGAACATGTAATACTAAATAATAAAAATCCATTACTCTTTGCCAACAAAGCACAGCAATAAAACCCTTTATTATGGTTAATGGTAATATACTGTAAGTACAATGTATAATTTGAATGTATATGGACTTAATAGGCATATAGGCTCTAAGACATATATTGGATAAAACAATAGTCTTTATTCCTTAACAATATCGTAAAATCAATACAGTTACCGAAATTCATATACAATGTGTGCACATAAGGTGTGGAATGAATGTGGTGTGTGCCCCGGAGTTAGATATACTAAGGAGGTATAAGGGTGCTAAAGAGCCAGAATCAATGTAAATATTGAGGACTCCTCAAACTGCGGGGATTTCACCTTGGCCACACTATGTTTGCTCCACATGTTTCGCGCCAGGACTCACTTCTTCAGGAGCTTATAGTGCAGCTACATTAAGAAGAAATATACCTAAATCAGTATTTCTCAACCTTTTTTCAGTCAAGGCACCCTTTAAAAATTATGGACAGTCTCGAGGCACACCATTCTAAGATGTAAAAACAATTCTAATAGTTTTACATATTGTAGCAACATCCACGCACCCAACGTTAGAGGTGATTTATTCTTCCAAAGCAAATACACTTTTGCAAACTGGTACTGACTAGTATTCCAATGTTTCTCTTCTCCCTCAGTTTTTCTCCATCACCCAGCTAATGTGACCCCAGTGTTGATAGAGAGAAGAATAAGGATGCTATGCAGATGACTGACATGCTCCATATCAACTGATGCATTGGTTGTTAGAACGCCGGCAGCTAGAAGGTTGTAATGGTGCACAATGAAAACCTGTGGCTTTGTGTACAATTTTTGGGCATTTTGCCAAGGCACCCCTGAAAAAAACTTTAGTCACCCCAGTGTGCCCGGGCACCCTGGTTGAAAAAGGCTGACCTAAACAATCAAAATATTACTTAAAGCAAAAATGCTACAATAGATAGAACATGTGATAAGCACTTATTACATACGATAAAAAGGTATGTCTACATCATAGGCTTTTCCTGGACAAGGCAAAACAAATAGTAATATAAGTTTTAATAAAAATAATGAAAAAGCAAATTTATTACGTATTCTGACAGTAAGAAGTCAGGAAACAATATTGACATTTTTTTTTTTTCATATTTCAAATTTACTTCACAAGTTACAGTGGGGAAAAAAAAGTATTTGATCCCCTGCTGATTTTGTACATTTGCCTACTGACAAAGAAATGATCAATCTATAATTTTAATGGTAGCTTTATTTTAACAGTAAGAGACAGAATAACAACAAAAATATCCAGAAAAACGCATTTCAAAAAAGTTATAAATTGATTTGCATTTTAATGAGTGAAATATGTATTTGATCCCCGATCAATCAAGAATTCTGGCTCCCAGGTGTCTTCTATACATGTAATGAGCTGAGATAAGGAGGACTCTCTTAAAGGGAGTGCTGCTAATCTCAGCTTGTTACCTGTATAAAAGACACCTATCCACAAAAGCAATCAATCAATCAGATTCCAATCTCTCCACCATGGCTAAGACCAAAGAGCTGTCCAAGGATGTCAGGGACAAGATTGTAGATCTACACAAGGCTGGAATGGGCTACAAGACCATCACCAACCAGCTTTTTGAGAGGGTGACAACAGTTGGTGCGATTATTCGCACATGGAAGAAACAGAAAATAACTGTCACTCTCCCTCAGTCTGGAGCTCCATGCAAGATCTCAGCTCGTGGAGTTTCATTGATCATGAGAATGGTGAGGAATCAGCCCAGAACTTTAAGGGAGAATCGTGTCAATGATCTCAAGGTAGCAGAGACCATAGTCACCAAGAAAACAATTGGTAACACACTACGCCGTGAAGGACTGAATCCGGCAGCGCCCACAAGGTCCTCCTGCTCAAGTAAGCACATGTATCAGCCTGTCTGATGTTTTCTTTTTTTTTCCATAACTGAAGTTTTCTAATAAACATCTGAAGGATTCTGAGGAGAACTGGGTGAAAGTGTTGTGGTTAGATGAGACCAAAATCGAGCTGTTTGGCATCAACTCAACTCCCCGTGTTTGGAGGAGGAGGAATGCTGCCTATGACCCCAAGAACACCATCCCCACTGTCAAACATGGAGGTGGAAACATTATGCTTTGGGGGTGTTTTTCTGCTAAGGAAACAAAAAAAATTCCCCGCATAAAAGGGATGATGGACAGGGCCATGTACCATCAGTTCTTGGGTGAGAGCCTCCTTTCCTCAGCCCGGACATTAAAAATAGGTTGTAGATGGATATCCCAGCATGACAATGACCCAAAACACATGGCCAAGGCAAAAAAAGTTGTGGTTTAAGAAGAAGCACATTAAGGTCCTGGAGTAGCTTAGCCAGTCTTATTCCTATAAAAAATATGTGGAGGGAGCTGAGGTTTGAGTTAGCAAACATCAGCCTCAAAACCTTAATGACTTGGAGAGGATCTGCAAAGAGGAGTTGGACAAAATCCCTCCTGAAATATGTGCCAACCCGATGGCCTACTACAAGAAATGTCTGACCTCTGTGATTGCCAACAAGGGTTTTGTACTAAGTCATGTTTTACGAAGGGGTCAAATATTTATTTCACTCATTAAAATGCAAATCAATTTATAACTTTTTTTTAAATGCGTTTTTCTGGATTTTTTGTTGTTGTTATTCTGTTTCTCACTGTTAAAATAAGCCTACATTTAAAATTTTAGACTGATCATTTCTTTGTCAGTGGGAAAACGTACAAAATCAACAGGGGATCAAATACTTGTTTCCCTTACTGTAAATCACTTAGCTTATAGATAAATTAATCCCACAGCAAAAAACCTTTTAAACAGTGATAATTTGTTATGTGTTTGTAATTTATATAAGTTACAAAACAGAAACATATGCAATTAAGTAGATCTGGTCTCAAAAGGTGAACACCTAGCAATATGTGTGCCAAAGGGGTGCCCTGAGAAATCTACATTTTGCCTTAAATGTCTACTGAAAATTGGCAGTGCTTTTCTTATGCCTAGGCACTCCTATTCTGTAACCTCATCACTGGATTTAGCATTGCAGTTTGACATTTTCATACATGCTCTTGTCAGCATTGTTGCTGAAGAAGCCAGAAGAATCTGCAGTGTGAGGCACTGCTGCTCCTGACTGATAGTCTCATCAGATTTGGAGTGAGGTTCCGTAATGTCCATACTGTGCTGCTCACTGTCCTTTTGGAGAAAAGATCTGCAGTGCAAGAATTTCCCTGCCTCTGCTTCATTCATTCTACACTTACTGTGTCTTCTGATGCTTCTTGAATATTCTACCACCAGTCATCGGACTGACGCACATCCAGGAGGAGCTCTGACATGAAGAATTAAAGCTATGATCCCCTACCAAGGTGGTCAACGTCACACAAAGACACCATGAAGAACAAGGCATGGTAAGTCGTAATGGAAAAATGATCAGTTGTAGGGAACTTGTTATTTTTTTTTGGAGACAACTTGTGCAGTTGAAGACCTTCTAAAAGTATACACATATCTTTGATATTTATTGAAAAATAATTAAATATAATAGAAACACAACAAGAAGATACACCAAAAATACAAAATCTACTATTGTCTGTTTTCATTGTCATCACTGGATCCAGCATTGCAGTTAAACATCTTCAGCCAGGCTCTCTTCAGCATTGTTGTGGAAAGTGATGGAATAATCGATTGAAGAGGACTATATGAGCATAATATGACCAAAAAAACCCAAAAACACTGACTATTTGGATTGAAAACTCTGAAAAAAAAGGCACAGTTCCACATAGATCAGAGCATAGAAAGTCAACAGACATATCATCATTTTTAAGGCACCTTCATATTTTCTCACATTGCTGTTGGTGGAAGATGTTTGTTTCTTTGTAATTTTTAGTTTGTGGAGGTGTAATGACCTTCTAAAATTATATATATATATATATATATATATATATATATATATATATATATATATATATATTAAATATAGTAGAAACACTTTAAGAAGATACACCAAAATTACAAAATCTACTATTTTCTGTTTTCATTGTCCTCACAGGATCCAGCATTGCAGTTAAACATCTTCAGCCAGGCTCTCTTCAGCATTGTTGTAGAAAGTGATAGAATAATCGATTGAAGAGGACTATATGAGTATAATATGATCAGAAAGCCCCAGAACCACGGACTATTTGGATTGAAAACTCTGAAAAAAAAAAAAGGCACAGGTCCACATAGATCAGAGCATAGAAAGTCAACAGACATATCATCATTTTTACGGCACCTTTGTATTTTCTCACATTGCCGTTGTTGGATGATGTTTGGTTCTTTGTCATTTTTAGTTTGTGGAGGTGTAATGACCTTCTAAAATTATATATATATATCTTTGATATTTGGTGAAAAATAATTAAATATAGTAGAAACACAACAAAAAGATACACCAACATTACAAAATCTACTATTTTCTGTTTTCTTCCTCATCACTGGATCCAGCATTGCAGTTAAACATCTTCAGCCAGGCTCTCTTCAGCATTGTTGTGGAAAGTGATAGAAGAATAGATTGAAGAGGACTATAAGAGCATAATATGATCAGAAAAACCCAGAACCACTGACTATTTGGATTGAAAACTCTAAAAAAAAAAAGGCACAGGTCCACATAGATCAGAGCATAGAAAGTCAACAGACATATCATCATTTTTACGGCACCTTCGTATTTTCTCACATTGCCATTGGTGGATGATGTTTGGTTCTTAGTCATTTTTAGTTTGTGGAGGTGTAATGACCAGGCGGTGGAAGCCGTAGTGGTGACACTAATAACGAAAGGTATAACACTGCTAACAAAGAATATGTAAAGGTTCGTATCCCTTATAAAAACTGAGGAAGATTCCCATGAGGTATTGCTGACTGTTGAAATTGTAGAATGTTTTTTGTGCACAACCATCTCTAATATATTGAGAAAGGACAAAAGAAAAGAAAGTAGAATTGACACGACGATCATCCAGGAAGCAAAATAATTTATCTTTACCTTCAGCTGAGTGAGAAAGTTGGAGCTGAAATTTTTTATCTTGACGTAATAGTAAAAGCAGAGAGATGCCATCAGCCAAGCCGAAGTGATGATGATAAAAAAGGTAAAAACAAAGAGTGCAGAAGAGATCTGAATGATCACATCTAGGGTGGGCCAGATGGTAAATATTAAAATGTTGGCAAAATTTGTAGAAGTATAACATAGATTGGAGATGCACAAAGCCGCAATCATTTTCTCACATCCACTTACATCCCGACGCTTCCAACGGGTGAAAAAAATTCTAAAGATGATGAAGAAATTTGTGAACGTTCCCATAATGGATTCAAGAGAGATTATGAAAACAAATGCCAAATCTATGGTGAATGCCATGAATTGGCAACACAGAAAAAAAAAAACAGAACTGAAAAAAATTAAATACAAGAAATTTTGTCTGAAGGGGCTTCTGTGGGAATATTATCAGCTTTGGATACCATTAATGGTATCATAGGTCCACCAACATCTATGAATCAGCTTCTGGATTGTGCAGAAAATCTTTAAATAGACAATGTGTGCACATACAGGTATTGTATCTTAAGCAATGTTGGGTGCGGGTTATGGCTTTAAAAAGAATGTGATGGAAGCTGATTGGTCAGACCGAAGGACACCAGAGCTGCTGATTGACAGGGAAGTCACCAGATAACTAAGAATCCTAACAAGAGACTCATATAACATATATAGATAATATACACATATATAGATATATATAATATATATATACTGTATATAGATAGATAGATAAATAGATAGATAGATATCTATATATATAGATATATAGATATATAGATATATATCTACAGTATCTGTATATATATATATATATATATATATATATATATGTGTGTGTGTAAAAGCAGCTTCAAGTGCTTGAGATTTGCTTTTGCTTTTCCTCAAACATCAGAATGATCCACAGAATGTTTTTATTAACCACTTCTGGACCGGTTCATTTATTAACCACTGCGGATGTTGTACCCGAATTAAATTGATGTCCTTTTTTTGCTCCCCACAAACAGGGCTTTCTTTTGGTGGTATTTGATCAACTCTGCGGTTTTTTGATTATGCGCTATAAACAAAAAAAGAGTGACAATTTTGAAAAAAAAAAAGCAGTATTTTTCACTTTCTGCTATATATCATTCCCAATAATAAAAAAAAAAAATAAAAATGTTTTCATCATTTTTGGCCAATTTGTATTTTGCCACATATTTTTGGTAAAAAAAATCCTAATAAGCATATTTTGATTGGTTTGCGCAAAAGGTATTTGATCACCTGTGCGATTTTTACTTTTTGCGCTACAAACAAAAAAAGAGCGACAGTTTTAAAAAAATAACAATATTTTTCAAATTTTTTTATATGAAATTCCCCCAAAAAAATTTAAGAATCAATTTTTTTTTAACATTTTAGGCCAATTTGTTTTCTGCTATATATTTTTGGTGGAAAAAATCGCAATAAGCGTATTTTGATTGGTTTGCGCAAAAGTTATTGCGTTTACTAACTACGGGAAAGATTTCTGTCATTTTTATTGTTTTCTTTTTAAACTAGTAATGGCGGCGATCTGCGATTTTTTTTGCGGGACTGTGACATTGCGGCGGACAGATCGGACCCTTGACTGACATTTTTGACACTTTTGGGGGTACCAGTGACATTACTGCAGTAATCAGTGCTATAAATATGCACTGTTACTGTAAAAATGACACCGGCAGGGAAGGGGTTAACTTTATTAGAAATCCAGGGGTTAAGTGTGTCCCTAGGGGCGTGCTTCTAACTTTCAAGGGGCGTGGCTTGTGATGTAACCACAGAAACATACGATCCTACATAGCAGGATCGTATAGTCTCTGCCTTTACATCAGGGAGAATGACAGGCAGATGTGTTTACATCAGCCGCCTGCCTTTCTCCCTCTCCAGCGGGAGATCACGAGTGACCGGCGGACATCGGAAGCCACTGGTTACTCGCGCTGGAATGTCAGGGAACGAGCAGGGGCAGGAGCGCGCCTCCGGCGGCGCGCACTCGCCCCCCTAGAGGCTCGTAAGCGATGTCGCTTTGCTCAGGAGGGGCTGACCGCGGCCGTTTATAGTCGTGCGGCTGGCGGCAAGTGGTTAAAAAAAAATATTTATAATGTTTGGGGGTTCTAAGTCATTTTCTAGCAACAAAAATACTGATTTTAACTTGTAGAAAACAAGTGTCAGAAATAGGCCTGGTCCTTAAAGAGGTTGTAAACCCAAAATACTTACCTTAGAATGAAGCCCCCGCAGTGCCGCCCGCTCAGCAGAGACACAGCAGACATGTTCGGCCGTCCTGCTTCCTGGTTCGCAACCTCCGACCATCTGATTGGCCTGAGGCGCGATGACATCACTCCTGCATATGCGTGCGGGAGCTGCCGTGCACAGCACAGGGCTCTGAAGGAGCAGCACGTGTAGCCGTTCCCTCAGAGCGCACGCGCTGATGACGTCATCAGCTGCATTAAAAGTAAATATCTCCTAAACGGTGCAAGTTTAGGAGATATTTACAGTACCTATAGGAAAGCCTTATTAAAGATTTACCTATAGGTGCACGGTATAAGAGAGGGTACAACCTCTTAAGTGGTTAAAGCATCACCCATGGACAGTTTTAGGTAATGTAATTTGTTGCCTTTTCACTGGAGTGCGCAATTGTAGATCTTGACAGCAAGACAGCAGGTGGTTTGGATATTTGCAAACTTTGGACCACTTTGACTTTCCGTTTACAGCTGTGCGATTATATGAACAGGATTGGACATTGCATCAGAGACCCTTCGTTACATCCTTGACAAATGAAAGGATTGCGACGTGAATATAAGCCTAATACTTGATTTAGCTGTAGCTAACCCATATATCACAGACTCATTCTGCAGAAATCATTCCCCTCTAAACTTCTTACAAGACTTTTGATAGTTCAGGTTTTTTTTATTTATTTTTTTATTACAATATAAAGTATAGAAACTGTTGAAAATGGCGAGTTTACAAAGTGTTCGTTTAAATACACATTTGCAATAGAACTAAATGGCAGCTTACTTGCTTTACAGATACACAATGAAATAATTTGCCTTTCAGATATTGTATTGGAGCACGAGATGCTTTCATTTCCATTCATTTGTATGGCCAATGTTAACTGAAACTCTTAAACTTTTGCATATCCTGAAATAATTCATTAGGACAATAACCTGTAGGACTGTGAGGTTTTTTTTTTGTTGTTGTTATATACAGTGTATACAGCATACAGTGCTGTAAAAAAAAGTATTTGAAAAAATGTTCCGAAATAAATAATACGTTTTTATTAATCCTTATAGCAACCAGGGGTAATTAGATACATTGATGATTAAAACCCCAGGCAAAATTTTGCATTAGCAGCATGTGTCGGGTAACTAAATATTAACTTTATGAATAATATACACAATTACTTCCTGCCTTAAATATATATATATATATTGTGACATGAAGTCAGGTAAATCTGTGGATGTAGTCACAGACAGGAGATACATTTCCACCTGGTTTTAGAAAGTTCACCAATTACTATAGGGTGTTGGCTGCAGAGATAGCCAGCAGGAAGTTGAAAACCATTTAGCTGTTCAGAATGAGGAAATGAAGGCCTCTATAATTTGTCCAAAGGAAGTCTAAGGATTGCTTCCTCCTGCCGCTGTGTGGGCATGGGGAGAGGAGGACAGTCAGATGTGTGCCCCCTGAAAGCTGTGTGAGCATGGGGAAGACCTCCTGAAGGGATGTGAAGCTGAGGAGGGTAACAAGTGTGAAGACTACTCAAGGTGAGGTCTTGGACTATTTCTATGTGGAAAGAAATAAATGCACTGTTTGCTATGTGAAGAGAAAAGCAAAGGGACATGTTCAATGTGAAGAGGAAAAGGGACATGTTCAAATGTGAAGAGACAAACAAAGGGACAGGTTAAATGAACATGTGCTGTGTGAAGAGATAAAACATGGACTATTGAGTGTCTGCTGTATGATCAGCCAAGTCTGCCCAACAGTAGGTTGGAGACAGACTCCGTAGGTAGGTTCCTGTATGTGAGAAGGTAGCCGCCCACAGTGGCAAGGATTTATTTTGTGTTTTATTTTTATTTTGCTGTTTTGAGGCTTGCACTTGTGTGAAGTAAACTCCAAGAATAAACCAAACTGTTGTTTGCAACCACTTCTCGGCTATCTCCCTGTGTAAACGCACCCCCCAAAGGGGTCATCCACGCCCGGCACCAAGCTAATCAATCCCACAATATATATATACATACAGTCAGGTCCATAAATATTGGGACATCGACACAATTCTAATCTTTCTGGCTCTATACACCACCACAATGGATTTGAAATGAAACAAACAAGATGTGCTTTAACTGCAGAATTTCAGCTTTAATTTGAGGTTATTTAAATCCAAATCAGGTGAAAGGTGTACGAATTACAACAGTTTGTATATGTGCCTCCCACTTTTTAAGGGACGACCCCAAACACACCTCCAAGATGACCACTGCCTTGCTAAAGAAGCTGAGGGTAAAGGTGATGGACTATCCAAGCATGTCTCCAGACCTAAACATTATTGAGCATCTGTGGGGCATCCTCAAATGGAATGTGGAGAAGTGCAAGGTCTCTAACATCCACCAGCTCTGTGATGTAGTCATGGAGGAGGACTCCAGTGTCAACCTGTGAAGCTCTGGTGAACTCCATGCTCAAGGGGGTTAAGGCAGTGCTGGAAAATAATGGTGGCCGCACAAAATATTGACACTTTGGGCCCAATTTGGACATTTTTACTTTGTGTACTCACTTTTGTTGCCAGCGGTTTAGACATTAATGGCTGTGTGTTGGATTATTTTGAGGATACAGCAAATTTACACTGTTATACACTCACTACTTTACATTGTAGCAAAGTGTGATTTCTTCAGTGTTGTCACATGAAAAGGTAGAATAAAATATTTACAAAAATGTGAGGGGTTTACTCTCTTTTGTGAAATACTGTATTTAGTTATATATATATATATATATATATATATATATATATATATATATATATAGTTGCAATAACATCCCTGATCAATAGCTTTAAGAAGGAGCATGACTGCCAATATGCTCGCAGTGCGCATGCTCAGAAACGCATCACAGGTCCAGTGAAGTCATCGCACTCCATGCTGCTCTCCACTTGTGCCCCAAGCCTCACTCCATATATGTTTCCATCTCACAGCCGACTTCCTGGTAGTGGGGAGATGATACACATGGCGGGAGCCGGCGGACAGTGGAACGTCCACTGATGACAGCTCATCGGGATGCCTCTTTCTTCTGATGTGCCTACTATCTCCATACCTTTGTGAGTTTCCAATTGTTTTATTCAAATTAAATTGTTACTGTTACTCCTACACTTAGAGTCACATCTTTTTCTTGTATTACTTTCAGCTTCTGCTGCAATTTAAAGCACTTCTATTCCTTTGCTATAGGCAGCCCTCTGTGAGTTGAATTTTTATCTTACAGAACTTTTATATTGTCACATTTTAATATGGACTATTGATTGGGCATCAGCTTTATCCTCTTCCCCCCACACAGATTGATGTATTTATGTTATTAATATCTACAGGTATATATACAACTGCTCAAAAACATTAGTAGTTTAGCATCATCGATTAAACTCCTGGGATATTGATCTGGTCACATAAGTAGTAGAGGGGGTTATTAAACAGTTTTATTTGCTTTGGTGTTAATAAAATTAACAACGGGTGCACTAGATGAGCAATAACGAGAAGACCTCCAAAACAGGAATGGTTTTACAGATGGAAACCACTAGAATTTTCTTCCCTACTCATCTTCTCTAAATGTTTTTCACTGGTTTTACATTTAGCTAGGGTCATGGTCACTACTGGTAGCATGAGGCGATTCCTGGACCCTATAGAGGTTCCACTGGCAGTCCAACTCCTCCAGGATGGCACACCAATATGTGCCATTGCAAGAAGGTTTGCTGTGTCTCCTAGCACAGTCTCAAGAGCATGGAGGAGATTCCAGGAGACAGGCAGTTACACTAGGAGAGCTGGACAGGGCGGTAGGAGGTCCTTAACCCATCAGCAGGGCCGGTGCTCCTTTGTGCAAGGAGGAACAGGATGAGCACTGCCAGAGCCCTACAAAATTACCTCTAGCAGGCCACTGGACTGAATGTCCCTGACCAAACAATCAGAAACAGACTTCATGAGGGTGGCCTGAAGGCCCAACATCTTCTAACGGGCCCTGTTCTTACTGCTCGGCACCATGGAACTCGATTGGCTATTGCCTTTGAACAGCAGAATTGGCAGGTCCTCCATTGGGGCCCTGTGCTTTTCACAGATGACAGCAGGTTCACCCTGAGCACATGTGACAGACGTGAAAGCCGTGGAAAATGTTTTGCTGCCAGTAACATAATTTAGCATGACTGACTTGGTGGTAGGTCAGTGATGGTCTGGGGAGGCGTATCCATGGAGGGATGTACAGCCCTCTGCAGGCTAGACAATGGCACCCTTACTGCTTTTAGGTATCGGGTTGAAATTCTTTGACCCATTGTAAGACCCTATGCTGGTGTAGTGGGTTCCTCCTGCTGCATGACAATGCCTGGCGTCAGGTGGCAAGAGTATGCAGCCAGTTCCTGGAGGATGAAGGAATTAATACCATTGAATGGCCCCCACACTCACCTGACCAATAGAACACCTCTGAGACATTATGTTTCGGACCATCCGCCACCACCAGATTGCACCTCAGTCTGTTCAGGAGCTCAGTGATGCCTTGGTCCAGATCTGGGAGGAAATAACCCAGGACACGATCCATCGTGTCATTAGGAGCATGCCCCGACATTGTCAGCCATTCATACAAGCATGTGGGGGCCATACAGTCTACTGAGGACCATTTTGAGTTGCTGCAATGACATTTCAGCAAAACAGACTAGCCTGCGGCATCATTTTTTTTTTTACTTTGATCAGCAGCTGGGCTTTAATGCCGACTGGCCACATATATGCCTCTATAGGTCAACTATTTACTATACTTAGAGCACACTCACTGCATGCTCCCAGTACTGGAACTGATGTGTCATGGAAAACTTCCAATCTGGAGTTTTCTCATCATGTGACAGCCAATCACAGCAGTCACATGATTGGAATGACCACCTTCTGGCATTTAGATCCTCTTAAAGGGCAGGGATGCAGCGATGGAAAGGCTTTATAAAATAAAAGCACCCTGTCCCCTTGTGTATACAGGCTAATGAAAATACAAGCATAGTTCTGGCATGTACTGTATATGTTAACAGTGATAGCACCACACATGTGAGGTATCGCCACAAAAGTTGAAGTGCGCACACTAATTCTCGGGCCCTAATTCATGATGAACTCTCAACTGAAAACATGTAAAGACACCTAAAGTGTATAAACAAAAACAATCTGCGCTAAGTGAATGAAAAAAAAAAAAAATATATATATATATATATATATATATATATATATATAAGCCCGTGTGAATATAACTGCAAATTAATAGCACAATTTTAAGTGTATATAGATCAGTAACACCAAATAAATATAAATATGTATACTGAATATACAGTATAAAAAAAGTCCAAAGAGTCCCAAGAACCGCGGAAAACAAATCCGAAAATATGACACCACAAAGTGCTGCATCCACCACCAGTGAGTGATCCTCCCTACCAGATAAATGGTAAAAATATGCCTGTAATCTCCCTGATCAGATGACCAGCAAGGTGTCAGCCTAAAAAGATTCTCTTCTTGAACCACGGACACAGATGCTTGACAGGAAATTATATTGCCAGATACACCATTGGGGACACCCGGGGCATGCCCTTAATGACCACCATGCATCGCCACCAACATAAAAAGAGGATAAAAATACTCCATAGCATAAAACCGTATTACTTTATTATTGCAATAAAAGGGTTACACTCACATAGCAAGCAGAGTATAGCGCAAATGTAAAACAAACGAGCCGCCGGCCAGTCGGCTCTTCCGCCCGTCCTTATTTCCTGGAACGCAGGGATGACGTCAGCACCCTGCGACCCGACGTATGTTTAGTCAGAAATTACGTTTCCAAAGGTACTAACCTATGGACAATTTTAGGTACTGGTGTTTGTTTCCATTTCACAGGTGTGTGCAATTTTACGTCTTGACAACAAGATAGCAGGAGGTTTAAAAAAGGTTTTCAAACTTTGGACCGCTTTGACTTATTGTTTTCAATTGTGTGGTCATCTGAACAGGATGGGGCACTGAGTTTTCATCTGGGAACTTTTATTAAGTCTTTGAGGATTGCAACATGAATATGATTCCATTACTCGAGTTAGCGGCAACTAACCAATATATCACAGACTTGGTCTGCAGAAATTATCCCCCTCTAATCCTTTTTTAAGGACTTTGGTTCAGAGTTTTTTTATTACAATATAAAGTATAGAAACTATTGAATATGGCGTGTTTACAAAGTGTTTGTTTAGACACACATTTGCAATAGAATGAAATGGAGCTTTTTTGCTTTACAGATACACAATGAAATAATTTGCCTTTCAGATATTGTATTGGAGCACGAGAGGCTTTCATTTCCATTCATTTGTATGGCCAATGTTAACTGAAACTCTTGAACGTTTGCATATCCTGAAATAATTCATTAGGACAATAACATGTAGGATTGACAGGTTGTTTATGAGTGTATACAGTGTAAACAGCAAACAGTAATGTGAAAAAGTCTAAAACATTTGAGAAAAAAACGTTTTATAAAAAGGAATAGTTTTTATTAATCTTTTTAGTGACCAGAGGTAATTAGATGCTTGGGATTGTTAAAACCCTCGGGGAAAATGTTACATTATCAGCATGTATCTGTTAACTAAATATTAACTCTATTAATACTTTGCATAATTACAACCCATAATTTATTCTTTTTTTTTTTTATGTAATTGTATGTGATAATTACAGTATTGACCCCTTTAGTACTGCGCTATTGCCAAAGACGGCCTCCCAGAACTCTTGTCCCCTGTGTGCTCCCCTTGGCCATGCATCGGGCATGCTCTGTGTGACTGCAGTGTCCTTCGGACACAGCTGATCACAGATCAGGGTAAAGGGCCAATCATAGTCGTCCTTTACCATGTGATCAGCTGTGTCCAATCACTAATGATCTTATATAAACAGACTTGCCAGTTATCAGCAGCCCTTTCCTCATACGCTGTGGCTGTGTGAGGAGAGGAGTTCCAATAACCTTCAAGGCTGCCAGCACACTGTTTACACTAATAATCGGGGGGGTTGATCATCAGTGTCCTGATTATCAGTGCAGTCCCATCAGCGCCTATCAGTGCAGCGTATCAGTGTGCATCAGTGCCACCTATCGGTGCTCCTCAGTGCCACCTTTCTGTGCCCTTCAGTGCAGCCTCATCAGTGCCGCCTCATCATTGCTCATTGTAATGGACCGTTTCAGCAGACAAGGGGTTAAAATCCGTTTAGGCGATATGCCCCTTTCTGAGAGACAGGCACAGCTACTGCAGAACACCAAACTCCCGAACTGGATACAAAATAGCACTCCAACCTGGAACCTCACGAATAGCTGCTAGCAGACGAACAGGAAAAGCATACATCAGCTTACACTCCTAGCAATCAGTCTCCAACAGCATACAGTGAATCCCCCCAAGAACGAGACAAAGTTCCGAGTTGAGGGTAAAACAGGAACAACATTTATTGGAAGAACACAGCACACTTTTATACAGGATTTGGAACATCCTTCCCCCAACAACCGCTTTCCCATTGGTCAATTGCACAGTACCTGCAGTTCCCAATAAGGTCCTCTCCAGCCATGCACATGAGGGCTTGAAAATGAGTCAGCAGTGATTGGTCAGATAACTTGACCAGAAGGACTGCCATGCAAATGAGGACTTAAAAATGAGTCAACAGGGATTGGTCAGATACAGAACAATGGTTCCCTAACGAGCCCTCAATACACATTACTATGAGTGTCAATACATCCCTTAGCAGACAACAGGTGAGGTCATTAGCACACCTGACAATAGGTGAATGGAGAGCCACCTCAGACAGCCCGTCTCCTCAGAACTTCCTGTAATGACCATATTAGGAGTTGACTTCCTGTTCAGAGACCTCATGGCAAATGGGAACAAAAATCTTCATATTACAAGGGAGACATTTTTCCTGAATATGACTGTCCCATTTGTAGTAGTCCAAACCATATTTTCAGTGTTCAACACCCTCCTGGTCACCCTGCATTCACCAAATCCATACGAATTAGAACCAGGGGCTGTTTGTTCGGTAGATCGAATCTACCGAACGGCTGTGCAGAAAGGGAGAAATAAATCCTTCTGCACCGTAAAATTAACCCTTTAGCTGCCGGTCCATAATCCAAAGGCAGCAGGCGGGCAACCAGGCTCCTCCAATGCAATGTGGCGAGGTTGGTCTCGTCATACTCATCATTGCAGTTTATCAGTGCCCATCAGTGCCGCCTCATTTATGCTCAATAGGTGCTGCCTCATCAGTGCAGCCTCATCAGTGCCTATCAGTGCTCAATAGGTTCGGCCTCATCAGTGCAGCCTCATTGGTGCCTATCAGTGCTCAATAGGTGCTGCCTCATCAGTGCAGCCTCATCGGTGCCTATCAGTGCTCAATAGGTGCTGCCTCATCAGTGCAGCCTCATCAATGCCTATCAGTGCCCATCAGAGCAACCTCATCAGTGCACACAGCCCCTCCAAATGATCCCCCAAAGATGCATGGCAGACATTTGGAGGTGTCTGTGTGCTTTAAAAACAAAGAAGCCGTATTTCTTTGTAAATATCAGTGTGATAATTCACTACTCCCAGCTGCACTGGATTCTATTTTTTTCTTTTTTTCTTTGGATTGGTACATGTTCCTCTGGGAAGTGTCCATCCCCATACTATTTTTAACACCCCCTTGCCTATTGGCCCAGAAAATGGGCATTTTTATTTTGATAGATTCAGCTCCCATTGATTTCAGTGAGGTTCATGTTCGGCATCCAAACTACATAGTTTGAAGTTCATCAAGCTGAACCAGGAGAGTTTGGCTCAGCGCTGATCACCGTGTATGATAGAAGTAATCAAAGTCTTTGTACATTGGGGGTGGAGCGACCGCGGACGAGTATGGCCGCATGGTCTAGGAGCTCCTGCACTGGACCAGGGAAACTACCTCTACGGAGCCGCCTAACGCTTGCTAAACACACCGATCGCTCTGCGGTACACCCGTGATCACAGCGGCGATGTCCCGAAGACAGCGTGATCCACCTAAACTCAAGAAACTTTCCTTGTACTTCCCTCCAGCGGCGGGACGGTCCAGCCAAAATGGCGCCCGCACCTCTCTTCACAGGGACGCAGCCAGCGCCCTAGCAGCGGCAGCTCTGCTTAAGGACTCCCGGCAATCTGCAGACGATGATCCCGACCCGCACTCAGGTCAGTCCACCCCGTCCACGCATAGTCCTGCTAAAAGCAAGCAGAGACGATATTCCTCACCGCTAGCAGGGGACCTTGCACATGGCGGGGGATGGGCAGAAGACATGCCTGCAATGGACACTCAGGTCCCAGATCCCATAGCAGCATTTCCTACCACAGGGCTGCCTATAACTGACACAGCACTAAAAGATATAGTGATGCTGCTGAGATCTTCCCTACAGGCTGACCTAGTCTCAGGCTTGAGAGATTGCAAACGGAACATACAAGTTGTGGAATCTAGGATTGACCATGTAGAAGAACAAATGACAGATTTTGCCACATCATTTAACACAATGGTGGATGCCCACTCATCTCAAGCCGATGATATTTCCTGGATTAAATCCAAATTGGCAGACCTTGAGGACCGGTCACGCCGAAGTAACCTAAAAATTTGCGGCATTCCTGAAACAGTTTCCTCGAATCAGCTCCCGCACTTTGCAAGAGACCTGTTTCTAGCTGCAGTTCCAGGCTTTTCTCGCACGGATGTCACTATAGACCGTATACACCGCATTCCTAAAGTCTTTGTACATTCAGTAAACAGTATCAATCTTTTTCTTATGCATGTTAATTTTTTTTTCTGTGTACTAAATTTTCTTTGCTTGGGGAATTCATAATGTATACCTAGTCATTTATTAAATATATTATTTATAGCTGAAGGAGGAAAAGCTTTACAATACACACTTCCAATGCCTTTTGATCATGACCAGCACTCCCTGAATGTGCAAAGGTTTTATGATATGGGAAATGAGTAGAGGTTTTGGATCCATTTGGGGACAGTAGGTCTCTGTCTAGATATCATCGTGTGGACAAGTGCAGAAAGCTGTTAAGAGTGTGCATGTGAGTGCAGAGGCTTTGATAGACTGTCTGAAGGAACAGATGAAGGCCTAAACCTGGGGCCAGGGTGGCGGTGATGCAAAAGGAAGCTAGGAGGCTGCATACATATTTATTTTTAGCTTTAAGTGATTTTGGAAACCCCGGAGTGGGAAATTCCTATGTAAAGGATGTTTCTTTTAAATAAACTTGTTTAGAAAACCCTTAATAGCAAATTTGGCAAGTGGCAGTGACATTAATGCATTAAAATTTAAAGCTAATATTGACAAAAAATATATGTTTTTACTCTAGAATATTGACAAAACGGAGTCTAGTTTTGAACAATTGCTGGACATTCAAAACAAGTCTTCTATCAGCAATGTTTTCATTGTTGGGTTCAGAATTCCCCTTAACTACAGACTTTTTCTCTTCAACACATTCTTAATAATCTACATCCTGACTTTATCATGCAATCTCTTAATCATCTTGTTGATGTTCTTCTCTAAGCTTTCACATTCTCCTATGTATGTGTTCCTCTCCAATCTGTCATTGTCAGAGATTTTTTTCACCAGCAGCATTGCTCCCCCCATGCTCCATGTTATACGTAGAGATGGTGCTATGTTTTCCCTTGTTGGATGTTTCATACAGTGTTACTTATATGGGTCATTGGGTACATTGGAAAGTTTCCTCCTCTCTGTGATGTCCTATGACAGATTTTTGGCTATCTGCAAACCTCTTAATTACAGTTTAATTATGAGCCCCAGGTTGTGTCTTTCTCTGATCCTTGTCTCCTGGATGTCAGCATTTTTTATCATGTCTATCTCTTTCATTTTCTTGAATACTTTGAATTTTTGCAGCTTAAATATTATTGATCATTTCTTCTGTGACTTTGTTCCTTTACTGCAGTTGTCTTGTTCTGACACCTCCACTGTTCAAATCGTTGTGTCTTTGCTTTCAACTACAGCCACTGTGTTCCCATTTCTCCTAATCATAGCTACTTATGGGTTAATCATCAAAGCCATCACCAGGATTTCTTCAGCAAAGGGGAAAAAGAAAGCCTTCTCTACTTGCAGTTCCCATCTTGGGGTGGTTTCCATCTACTATGCTACCTTGATCATGGTCTATCAGGTCCCATCTGGGCATTCACTGGAGGCAAACAAAGTTCTATCACTGCTTTATACAGTTCTCACCCCGCTATTGAATCCCTTCATTTATACCTTGAGAAACCAAGATATTAAGACAGCAATAAGACAAATCTGGGCATCCATAAGGAGAATTTAAAATTTCAAAACATTTTTTTTTCCATAAATTTTATTGAGAAATTGAACATGGAAAAACAGAGTTCACAGTAACTATAAGCCACTTGTACATCTAGACTAGAACAATCTAGACTAGAACAAGGTGAACATTGCCTTTAAATTAGATTTGGGTTATAATAACCCGTGCTTTAAAGCAGAGTTTCGGGGCAGATATGATTTTTCAACAAACATACCCTCGGGACAATCAGGGCTAGTACATTCCACAATGGCTAGCCTCTGATCCGTCCCGGTTCGCACTTACCTTTTAGAAGAAATACTTACTTATAAAATTTCTTCCACAGCGTTTCCATCTCTCTTGTGGGCAGCTGAAGCCGGCGCGGTCCTCTTCTGCGTCTTCTTCTCCCAGAATGCGCCTGCACCGGCCCTGCTCGTCACTTCCGGGCGACGCCGCATTCCCCTGCTAAACAGCTTCTGGGCATGCCCAGAAGCTGTTTAGGAATGCGGCGTCGCCCGGAAGTGACGAGCAGGGCCGGTGCCGTCGCATTGATTCCTGGGAACGATGACGTTCAGCTCCCAGGAATCATCGCGAGGCAGGAAGTGACGGCGAAGCCGCGGCGCTGAGGGAGGAAGTACACTGAGGTGAGTATTTACGATCTTCAATTACAAGGTGAGTTTTAAAAAAAAAAAAACTAACTATCCAATTCCTTTTCAGGTGATGTCGAACTAGCGGACGGGCACAAAAAAAAAAATATCGATTTTGTGCCCGGAACTCCGCTTTAACTAAGAAGAAAAGAGCAATCATGGCGGATAACATAAGACAAGGCAATTCTGAGGAAGTGAAATGTGAAAAACTTATCCATATTCTGGTAGGTTATCATATAGACTTTCAGAATTGCCTGGCACTCTAGAGTTTCACTACAATCTCCTTAGTTGGAGGTAAGAGTGAATTGTGTTAGGCTGGCCATACACTATACAATTTTCTTGTTCAACTTTCCTTTAGATTTACCAAAACCATGTAATATAGGGTCAAACCTAAACACTTTCAATTTGTATGCAGTCAGGCAGGCCCTTGCACTATGTAGTTTAAGGTAAATCTAAAGGAAATTGAATAAGAAAATTGTATAGTGTATGGCCAGCCTTAGTATACGATTTGCGAACAGTTGAATATTTACCTCTATGTGACCTGCACATAGATACAAAAGGTTAAAGTATGTTATAGTCAGTTATGAGGTGATGAGGGAGGTGGGGGTCGTAGGTGGAATGGTTAAGTACAGCGGAGGGGGAAGGGGGGGGTGAGAGAGTAGAGAGGTGTAGAGGTAATATATGGAAGTAATTAGAGGGAGCAGAAGGATCGAGAGAAAGAAGGGAGGAGAAGAGGGGGAAGGGAAGGGGAGAGAAAAGAAAAAAAAAAGGGTGAGGGGGGGATTATTTATTTCCAAAGTGAGAACCGTGGCATATAATATAATCTCTTCAAAACATTTTTTTGATTGTTATAGTAAAGTAAAAGAAGACAAAATACAGAAGATTCTAAACAATTTATTTTAACCAACAAATAATTATTGACTAATGTATTAATATTTTGAAATTAAGCTAGAAATGCCTAAATAACTTACCATGCATTTGGGGGAAAAAATGAAAAGATAAAATTTAAACTCATGTTTGTACTTTTTGCTTTAGATTCATAACATTTTACATGTTTTATTACATAATTTTACTTAATCAAATAATAAAAATTATCTTTTTTTTTTTAAATCTAGATTACTTTCAAACACAAAAATGTAGTAAGTATTATTTTTGCAGCAACAGTAATCTAAGAAATCAAATTGAAAGCGTATTTGGAAATATTGGATACCTAAATGTAATAGTCAATGAGTTAATGACAAAGGTTTTAAAATATTTTTTAAAGGCTATTACATTTTCAGAATTCTTCTTTACAGTATAGTATTTGTATATGTCAAAATGTCAAATGTATATGTCAAAATTTATATATGTCAAAATGCAATACCTGAAAGGAAATCTAATCAGTATATTTAATTGCTTTAGCGACAACAGAACCTCCATAAATATGTACACTGCTCAAACTAATTAAAGGAACACTTTGAAAACCCATCAGATCTCAATGAGGAAAAATCTCATGCTGGATATCTATACTGATATGGACTGGGGAATGTGTTAGGATCTATACTGATATGGACTGGGGAATGTGTTAGGATCTATACTGGTATGGACTGGGTAATGTGTTAGGATCTATACTGGTATGGACTGAGTAATGTGTTAGGATCTATACTGGTATGGACTGGGTAATGTGTTAGGATCTATACTGGTATGGACTGGGTAATGTGTTATAGATCTATACTGGTATGGACTGAGTAATGTGTTAGGATCTATACTGGTATGGACTGGGTAATGTGTTAGGATCTATACTGGTATGGACTGCGTAATGTGTTAGGATCTATACTGGTATGGACTGGGTAATGTGTTAGGATCTATACTGGTATGGACTGCGTAATGTGTTAGGATCTATACTGATATGGACTGGGTATTGTGTTAGGATCTATACTGGTATGGACTGGGTAATGTCTTAGGATCTATACTGGTATGGACTGGGGAATGTGTTAGGATCTATACTGGTATGGACTGGGTAATGTGTTAGGATCTATACTGATACGGACTGGGTAATGTGTTAGGATCTATACTGGTATGGACTGGGTAATGTGTTAGGATCTATACTGGTATGGACTGGGTAATATATTAGGATCTATACTGGTATGGACTGGGTATTGTGTTAGGATCTATACTGGTATGGACTGGGTAATGTGTTAGGATCTATACTGGTATGGACTGGGTAATATGTTAGGATCTATACTGGTATGGACTGGGTATTGTGTTAGGATCTATACTGGTATGGACTGGGTAATGTGTTAGGATCTATACTGGTATGGACTGGGTAATGTGTTAGGACATAAACTGGTATGGACTGGGTATTGTGTTAGGATCTATACTGGTATGGACTGGGTAATGTGTTAGGATCTATACTGGTATGGACTGGGTAACGTGTTAGGATCTATACTGGTATGGACTGGGTAATGTGTTAGGATCTATACTGGTATGGACTGGGTAACGTGTTAGGATCTATACTGGTATGGACTGGGTAATGTGTTAGGATCTATACTGGTATGGACTGGGTAATGTGTTAGGAAGGAAAGGATGGCACATCATTTGATGGAAATTAAAATTAACAACCTACAGAGGGCTGAATTCAAAGACACCCAAAAAATCAAAGTGAAAAAATGATGCAGCAGGCGAGTCCATTTTGCTGAAATTTCATTGCAGCAACTCAGAATGGTCCTTAGTAGTTTGTATGGCCCCCACATGTGCTTGTATGCATGCCTGACAACGTTGGGGCCTGCTTCTAATGAGGCGACGGAGAGTGTCCTGGGGTATTTCCTCCCAGATCTGGAGCAGGGCATCACTGAGCTCCTGAACTGAGGTGCAACCTGGTGGCGTCGGATGGACCAAAAT
>NC_138773.1:14391168-14466168 GCF_965119305.1 Pelophylax lessonae | reverse complement strand
TCCTCAGTCTAGTGCCAGCAGTTTTCTTCTGGACTGAAGGACATTACCATCATTCTGCCCAATCACTGTGAGCCCAGGCTGTCATTTACATACCACTGTAAATATAAACACAAAAAAAGGGCGCCCTTTTTTTGTGTTTATGTTTACAGTGTTATGTCGACCACCCCGTCGTAGAGGGCAGCAAGGTCTAGCCATTTGGGGATGCCAAGTGTGAGTCCCGTGACAGAGGTTGTTTAAGAACCAGGTTCTGAGCGAAGGAGCAAGGTGCCAATTTTCTTTTGTCATTTACATACCCCTGTAAGGGGACACATCATCAGACAGGCTAGACTCACAGTACTTGAGGACAGAGAGACTCTTACACATCATTAGGTATGCACTGCTCAGTCCTAAAAGAATGCCCAGCCCTCCAGAGGGAGGAGGAAGAGCTGCAGTGATGTCACTATTTCAACAATAAGACAGGAGGACAAAAGATATGTATTACAAAAACTGCCCGCATCAAAAATCCCGACATAAGATATTATCAAAATTGTTTTGGAAAACGCCATGCACTCCCTTTAACCTCCCTGGCGGTATGATTCTTTTGGATTTTAGGTGCTGAAAGCGGTACCATTATTTTGCATGTAATTCTTGTGAATGAGCAGCCCAAACCAACTGTATACATTTATTATATATATATACAGTGGGTACGGAAAGTATTCAGACCCCCTTAAATTTTTCAGTCTTTGTTATATTGCAGCCATTTGCTAAAATCATTTAAGTTCATTCTTCTTCCTCATGAATGTACACATAGCACCCCATACTGACAGAAAAACACAGAATTGTTGACATTGTTGCAGATTTATTAAAAAAGAAAAACTGAAATATCACATGGTCCTAAGTATTCAGACCCTTTGCTCAGTATTTAGTAGAAGCCCCCTTTTGATCTAATACAGCCAGGAGTCTTTTTGGGAAAGATGCAACAAGTCTTTCACACCTGGATTTGGGGATCCTCTGCCATTCCTCCTTGCAGATCCTCTCCAGTTCTGTCAGGTTGGATGGTAAACGTTGGTGGACAGCCATTTTTAGGTCTCTCCAGAGATGCTCAATTGGGTTTAAGTCAGGGCTCTGGCTGGGCCATTCAAGAACAGTCACGGAGTTGTTGTGAAGCCACTCCTTCGTTATTTTAGCTGTGTGCTTAGGGTCATTGTCTTGTTGGAAGGTAAACCTTCGGCCCAGTCTGAGGTCCAGAGCACTCTGGAGAAGGTTTTTGTCCAGGATATCCCTGTACTTGTACATTCATCTTTCCCTCGATTGCAACCAGTCGTCCTGTCCCTGCAGCTGAAAAACACCCCCACAGCATGATGCTGCCACCACCATACTTCACTGTTGGGACTGTATTGGACAGGTGATGAGCAGTGCCTGGTTTTCTCCACACATACCGCTTAGAATTAAGGCCAAAAAGTTCTATTTTGGTCTCATCAGACCATAGAATCTTATTTCTCACCATCTTGGAGTCCTTCAGGTGTTTTTTAGCAAACTCCATGCGGGCTTTCATGTGTCTTACACTGAGGAGAGGCTTCCGTCGGGCCACTCTGCCATAAAGCCCCGACTGGTGGAGGGCTGCAGTGATGGTTGACTTTCTACAACTTTCTCCCATCTCCTGACTGCATCTCTGGAGCTCAGCCACAGTGATCTTTGGGTTCTTCTTTACTTCTCTCACCAAGGCTCTTCTCCCCCAATAGCTCAGTTTGGCCAGACGGCCAGCTCTAGGAAGGGTTCTGGTTGTCCCAAACGTCTTCCATTTGAGGATTATGGAGGCCACTGTGCTCTTAGGAACCTTAAGTGCAGCAGAAATCTTTTTGTAACCTTGGCCAGATCTGTGCCTTGCCACAATTCTGTCTCTGAGCTCTTCTGGCAGTTCTTTTGACCTCATGATTCTCGTTTGCTCTGACATGCATTGTGATCTGGAAGGTCTTATATAGACAGGTGTGTGGCTTTCCTAATCAAGTCCAATCAGTATAATCAAACACAGCTGGACTCAAATGAAGGTGTAGAACCATCTCAAGGATGATCAGAAGAAATGGAAAGCACCTGAGTTAAATATATGAGTGTCACAGCAAAGGGTCTGAATACTTAGGACCATGTGATATTTCAGTTTTTCTTTTTTAATAAATCTGCAACAATGTCAACAATTCTGTGTTTTTCTGTCAGTATGGGGTGCTATGTGTACATTCATGAGGAAGAAGAATGAACCTAAATGATTTTAGCAAATGGCTGCAATATAACAAAGAGTGAAAAATTTAAGGGGGTCTGAATACTTTCCGTACCCACTGTATATACATACATACATAAAAAGTACAGTAAAACTGCAGGAAAGGGCACCGGGGCACGTGTCGTGTGATTTTTTTATTTTGAATAGTTTCAGTGTGTTTGGTGTGTTTTACATTTGAATTTGCCGGTGGTTCCACCCCCCTGCGAACGTCATGTCGCAGGAGACGGAAGCCGGGGCACGGAGACGATCGGGAGGAAGAACCGCCGCTAGACACCGTCGGGATACATCGCTGGATCCCGGTGACAAGGTAAGTAACCCTGCTTACAGGATCCAGTGATGCTTCTGGCGGTACCCTGAGTGTGGCTCGGGGATACCGCTTTTGGCTCTGAAATTTAACCCCGAGCCACGCTCGGGAATACTGCTAAGAAGGTTAAATCATACATATATGTGAAAAAAATTATATAATTTAAACATTTTACATAAATAACATGCAAATTCAATAAATAGTGAATGTAATTTCATAACTAAGTCCAATCGTCCCATGAATTAGTCAATTAACCACATTCTGCCCAGGCCAATAGCAGAATGACAGCCGGTTCCGCTATCCTGACTAGATTTCATATGACATCCAGCAGGATAAGGCGCTCGTGCGCGGCCCCAGGGGCGCGCAAAGCAGTGATCGGTATTGGCTCAGAGACACACAACATCTACGATCTCAGTAAAGAGCTTATGACGTAGGCTCTTTACCAGGTGATCAGCTGTGTCCAATCACATCTGATCTCAGCGTAACTAGGAAGTGCCATTTATCGGCTGACAGGGCGTGAGTAGGGGAGAGCAGATAAGCAGCTCTCCTAATCCAAGTGCATTGATTATCAGTGCACAGCCCCATCAGCGATGCCTGCCAGTGATGCCAATCAGTGCCCAGAGGGGATGCCAATCAGTGCCCATTAGTAAGGCCTGTCAGTGCCTCTTCATCAGTGCTGTCTATCAGTGTCATCTAACAGTGCCCATCATTGAAACATATCAGTGCCAATCACTGCCACCTATCAGTGTCCATCAGTGCTGGATATCAGTGCCGCCTATCAGTGCCCATCAGTGCAACCTCATCAGTGCCCATCAGTGCAACCTCATCAGTGCCCATCAGTGCAACCTCATTAGTGCCCATCAGTGCAACCTCATTAGTGCCCATCAGTGAAGGAGAAAACTTACTTATTTACAAACTTTTATGATAGAAACTAAGAAAAACCTTTTTTTTTTTTTCAAAAATTTCAGGCTTTTGTTATTTGTTTAGCAAAAAAATAAAAAAAACTAGTGGTGATCAAATACCACCAAAAGAAAGCTCTATTTGTGAGAAATAAAATGATAAAAATGTAATTTGGGTACAGCGTTGCATGACCACGCAATTGTCATTCAAAATGCAACAGCGCTGAAAGCTGAAAATCGGCCTGGGCAGGAAGGAGGTGAAAGTGCCCGGTATTGAAGTGGTTAAAAAGGTGAATAATCCTTGGCAATATTTGCTTCAAATCCCCTCCCGTGACATCTGCTCCACTACTGTGACATATAGGGACTCTTACCAGAAAATGTGAACCCCATGATACCTCTGGTCAGACATGCACTTTAACCACTTCTGGACTGGAAGGATTTTCCCCCTTAATGACCGGACCATATTTTGCGATTCGGCATTGCGTTACTTTAACTGACAATTGCACGGTCATGCGACACTGTACCCAAATAAAATTGATGTCCTTTTTTTCCACCAATAGAGCTTTCTTTTGGTGGTATTTGATCACCTCTGCAATTTTTATTTTTTGCGCTATAAACAAAAAAAAGGGACAATTCTGAAAAAAAAAATATATATCTTTTTCACATTCTGCTACGTATATGACATTCTCAAAAAAAAAAAAAAAAACGAAGGTAAGGGTATGGGAATGGCGCTTTCTACTAAAAAATATAGTGATGTATTGGCAAGATAAGTGTGTACAATAAATAAAATGCACAAAGATAAATAAATATCACAATAAATTACATACAATGGGCTAAAATGTGGTGTGATAGTGAATCTAAGGTGAAAAAAAACAATAAAGTGTTAAAATGAATAAATAATGGCAACAAATCGGTTAATAAGGTGACCAAGTGCATACAAAGAATGTATGAAAATATAAAAATAATCCAATAAAAGTGCAGTGTGTTCAATAAAATGTCAAAATATTAAGCAAATAAAGTGACCAGTGCGAATAGGTACTAAGATCAAAATTAAAGTGACTGAGTGCCAGCAAACAACTATGTTTCATACAAAAAATGAAAAGTGGCTAAGTGGCAAAAGCTGGGGATCCAGTAAGGTGACAAAGTGGTGTAATTAGTCCATATACAGTAGGTGACAGATTTCTTCATATAAAAATACTGGAGGAAACCCCGTGGTGGGTGGTAAGGTGAGGTGCTCGGTGACCCCTAGGGAAAGTAGCCCATTCACCGGAAATACCCACCCCACCACACAGGGGTAAGGAGCGGGTATATTGATATAGGTATCAATCCCTCTGATGGGTCCTGTTCCCCTCCGGAGGTCCTGGGATAAGGATATATCGGGGGTGCCCATAGAGCTCCGGAATGGTTCCTATGGGAAGGCCCTGGTCTCAAGGGGGTCCACTCTCATATGGGGTATGTGCTCCAGTCACAGCTAAGCGGGACAAGATATGGGCAGGTAGATCATGTAGGGCAAGAAAAAGGCCAATAGTGTAATACTGCAAAAACCTTTTATTCATTAAAAAGTAAGTAGATGGGTACTCACAATCATACAGCGTAAAGCAAGCGTGATACAGATCCTTGGAACGCAATGCGTTCCATGTGAATGCCGGAACCGGAAGTGATGCGACTGCGCTGTACGCGTTTCGTCATCCAACGTCTTTAGCAGCGTCGGGTCACCTCCGGTTACCTCCCTTTTGTATAGTGTCGTTACCAAGCAACGGATGACACGGACACTCAAGGATCCGGTCTGGAGGAATATGGGATATTCTGGACTACGAAAATATGGTGGACAGTCTCGTATATAGAAAAAACAAATAAATAGAGAAAAATGTATATATGCAAAAAGTCTGATTGTGTGTACTTATAAAGATATGTGCTAGTCCAGGAGTAGCCATATAATTAAAATGGTAATTATATACATATATATCTGTGCTTGGTAAAAAACACATAAAACCACAGCCAGGAGGAATACATTTACAAAGATGAAAAATATATATTGATAAACTGGAATAAAAATATTTATAATTTAAAACAAAAAAAAAAAAAAAGAGGAAAAAAATGTATAGGAAATATGTGTATAAAAACGTATATATTGTAAAGGAAGGGAAATTATGGGAAGGAGGACACCTAGTGGATAAAATAAGGAATGGTAGTTGTATAAGTATAAAAACATATATAGACTAGGTATATACTTAAGATGTATAAATATAGGATAAATGGTAGGAAAATGAAAAGATTAATGACTTATAATATTAGGAGATGCAATTAAGATGACTAAAATGGATAAGGTGTCTAGACATAACTTTAAAATGTAAGTATATGGAATATATATATATATGTGTGATGGACTAAGCTGTATGTTGGGAATAATAATTCCCAAGAGGATAATAATTTAAGAATATATGGGAAGGTATAAAATATATATATTTTGTTAAATATATACATAGGGTTTAAGGAGATACTGTAAATATAGATTTAAAATAGTGGTATTAAATAGTGTGTGTCAAAATAAATAATTAAATACGGATCAAAAGGTATAAATAAAAGTGTAAGGGACATGGAGTCTAAAAATTAGAAATAAAACAATTAAGATCAATATCCAAATTTAAACCTTTAGGCTGAAGTGTATTAAGCCTATATATCCAAGTTGTTTCGTTTCTAGAGATTTTTATCTTTTTATTTTCTCCTCTCCAGTGGCCAGAAATGGAATCTATTCCAAAAAAGGTAAAACCACTGGGATCCCTGTTATGTACCTCTGCAAAATGTCTGGAGAGACTATGTCTAGGAAAGCCTTTTCTTATATTGTTTATGTGCTCTCATATTCTGACAAATAGAGGTCTAGTAGTCCTGCCGACATATTGCAGCCGGCAGGGACACTCTATTAGGTAAGTGACATGGGTAGTCTGACGTGTAATTAGTTTGTTGATGTCCATTCCATCTGGACTTAAATTTTAATGTTTTCCTTGGTTGATTTCTTATAGTTCTGCAAGGTAAACAACTATTACATCTGATGAAACCTTTGGTATCTGCAAACATTTTTATGGGTTTGGGAGGGTCTACCACATTATGCACTAATTGGTTCCGTAATGAAGGGGCTTTCCTGTAAATGAATCTTGGTTTGGCTGGTAATAATTTAGATAGGGTTTTGTCCAACTTCAGTATGGGCCAATATTTCTTTATTATGCGTTCGGTCTGTCTGAAGCCTTTGTGAAAACCGGTAATAAATGCCAGATCCTCTTGTTTGTGTGATGGACGATTGTTATTATTAGGGTTGAGCGGACACCTAGATGTCCGTGTTCGACGGGTTCGGCCGAACTTTAAAAAAAAGTCCGGGTCCGTGTCCCGGACTTTTACCGAACTTTTCCCGGACACCGAACCCCATTGAAGTCAATGGGGACCCGAACTTTAAGGCACTAAAATGGCTCTAAAACACCAAAGGAAAGGGCTAGAGTGCTGCAAATGGCAGCAAAACGTAATTAAGAGCATGGCAAGTGCTCTGCAAACAAATGTGGATAGGGAAATAACTTAAAACAACAAAAAAAAACAGAAAAATAAAACAATGTTCTTCTTCATCTCTGAAGGACGAGGCCCATATGGAGTAGGAGGGAGGTTGAGGTGGTGGTGGATGTGGCGGTGACATAGGCGTGCGCACAGGGTGTGCTGGGTGTGCCTGGGCACACCCTAATCACCTAGGGCACATAGCATTGCCAGTGAGGAGATGGGAAAGATCTCCCTGGGACCTGCTCTGCTCTATTTCTCCTTGCCTACAGGTACATGGCCCCGATACATTACTCTCCCTGCTGGCAAACACATGCATGTGTATTTCAACTTTGGGGTGCACACCTTAATGCAATAGGCTGCGCACACCTATGGGCGGTGTAGGTGGAAGCGGCGGTGGAGGAGGACCAGGGCCGGATTAACAGCATCATGGGCTTGGTGCTGAGGATTTTGAAGGGCCTTAAGGGCCGTGCCTTGCCATGCACCCAGAGGAGGAAGGGTGCAGCCATGCATGCCTAATTCAACATGGGATGCTGTCTCTGAAGCCCATAAACACATCCATGCATCGCCAACTGTCCCTCCTTGTCCGGCCTTCACGCTGTGTGGGGAGGTTCTGAGGGTGCTGCCTGGGGAAGCGAGCATAGAAGCCAGACTTCTGTGTTTACAAGTGACAGAAGAGCGGTAACAGTGAATATGGCCAACCCGGGGCCTATATAAAAGGTAGGGGCCTGGAGCTGCAGCTCCAATAGCCCCTACATTAATCTGGCCCTGAGGAGGAGGACGAGGTAGCCAACACTGCTTCTTTTCAAAAATTTTAAATGAGGGTACACCCCAAAAGAGTGAGAAAGAGCAAAAATGGAACAATGGGTGGGTAAGGTCGGTATCCATTGCTATTCTGCATAAGGTACGGAAAAGTCCCGTGGGATCCATGCCTGGTTCATTTTAATGAACGTGAGCTTGTCCACATTGTCTCTGGACAGGCGGCTGCGCTTGTCTGTTATAACGCCCCCAGCCGTGCTAAATACCCGTTCAGATAATACACTGGCTGCAGGGCACGCCAGCACCTCCAAGGCGTAAAGGGCAAGCTCAGGCCATGTGCCCAATTTGGAGACCCAGAAGTTGAAGGGGGCAGACCCGTCATTCACTACATGTAGGCGTGTGCACACATACTGCTCCACCATGTTGGTAAAATGCTGCCTCCTGCTAAGACGTTCCATCTGAGCTGCTGGTGCTGCTGTTTGTTGTGGCGTGCTGACAAAGCTTTTCCACATTTCGGCCATGCTAACCCTGCCTTCTGAGGTGCTGGCGGTGCCCTGGTTGCGTTGGCGACCTCCTCCTCCTCCTCCTCTGCCTTGTGCTTCCACTGTGGCCCCGCTGTCAGATGGGAATGCCAGCAGCATGGCGTCTACCAGCGTGCGCTTGTACTCGCGCATCTTGCGATCGCGCTCCAGTGAGTGAATTAAGGACGGTACGTTGTCCTTGTAACGGGGATCCAGCAGCGTGGCCACCCAGTAATCAGCACAAGTTAGAATGTGGGCAACTCGGCGGTCGTTGTGGAGACACTGCAGCATGTAATCGCTCATGTGTGCCAGGCTGCCCAGAGGCAACGAAAGGCTGTCCTCTGTGGGAGGTGTATCGTCCGTGTCCTCTGTATCCCCCCAGCCACGCACCAGTGATGGCCATGAGCTGGCCTGGGTGCCACCCTGCTGTGAACATGGTTCCATCTCCTCCTCCAGCTCCTCCTCCTCCTCCTCATCCTCCAGAACTGTGCCCCTGCTGGACAATTGCGTCCCTGGCGTTTGCGTGTGCAGGAACCCACCCTCGGAGCCCCTTGCGAATGACTGCCCTGAAAGCCTTGGAAATGTTACCTCTTCATCCTCCTCCTCCTCCTCATCCTGTGCCACATCCTCTTCCATCATCGCCCGAATTGTTTTTTCAAGGAGGCATAGAAGTGGGATAGTTAAGCTGAGAACGGCGTCATTGCCACTGGCCATGTTGGTGGAGTACTCAAAACAGCGCAACAAGGCACACAGGTCTCGCATGGAGGCCCAGTTATTGGTGGTGAAGTGGTGCTGTTCCGCAGAGCGACTCACGCGTGCGTGCTGCAGCTGAAACTCCACTATGGCCTGCTGCTGCTCGCACAGTCTTTCCAGCATGTGCAAGGTGGAGTTCCACCTTGTGGGCACGTCACATATGAGGCGGTGAGCGGGAAGGCCGAAGTTACGCTGCAGCGCTGCCAGGCGAGCAGCAGCAGGGTGAGAACGCCGAAAGTGCGCACAAACGGCCCGCACTTTCTGCAGCAGCTCTGACATATCGGGGTAGTTTTTAAGGAACCTCTGCACCACCAAATTCAGCACATGCGCCAGGCAAGGGATGTGCGTCAAACCGGCTAGGCCCAGAGCTGCTATGAGATTTCGCCCGTTATCGCACACCACCAGGCCGGGCTTGAGGCTCGCTGGCAGCAACCACTCATTTGTCTGCTGTTCCATGCTCCTCCACAACTCCTGCGCGGTGTGTGGTTTGTCCCCCAAACAGGCAAGTTGTAAAACTGCCTGCTGTCGTTTACCCCTGGCCGTGCTGAAGTTGGTGGTGAAGGTGTTACGCTGTCCGGATGAGGAGGCGGTAGAGGATGAGGAAGCGGAGTAGGAGGAGTTAGGAACAGGAGGCAAACTGAAGCGCCCTGCAATCCTCGGTGGTGGAAGGACATGCGCCAAATTGCTATCCGCCTCAGGCCCATCCGCCACTGCATTTACCCAGTGTGCCGTTAGGGAGATATAACGCCCCTGACCGTGCTTACTGGTCCACGTATCCGTAGTTAGGTGGACCTTGGCACAGATGGCATTGCGCAGTGCACACCTGATATTTTCCCCCACTTGGTTGTGCAGGGAAGGGATGGCTTGCCTGGAAAAGTAGTGGCGGCTGGGCACGACGTACTGTGGGACAGCCACCGACATAAGGTTTTTAAAACTGTGCGTCTCCACCAGACGGAATGACAGCATTTCAAAGGCCAATAATTTTGAAATGCTGGCATTCAGGGCCAGGGATCGCGGGTGGGTAGGGGGGTACTTCCTCTTCCTCTCAAGTGTTTGGGAGATGGAAAGCTGAACGCTTCCACGGGACATTGTGGAGATGGTTGTTGGTGACCCAGGTGGTGGTGTTGCTGACAGATCGTCTGTTTGCGGGGTGGCAGGTGCCGGTATCACTACAGATGTGGCTGGAGCGGCCGAGACTGCAGCAGAAGAGGAAGCAGGATGAGCCAGAGACGTTTCTTGGTTTTGAAGGTGTGTACTCCACTGCAGCTCGTGCTTTGCACTTAGATGCCTGATCATGCAGGTTGTGCTCAGGTTGAGAAGGTTTATGCCTCGCTTCAAGTTCTGATTGCACAGGGTGCAAACCACTCGTGTCCTGTCATCAGCACATTTTCTAAAGAACTTCCACGCTAGAGAACTCCTTTGAGCTGACTTTGGTGCGCTCGTTCCCTTGCTGCGTTGGGCAGTAGCGGGCGTAGTGTCTAGGGCACGGCCGCTCCGCTTCTGCACCCTGCTCCCTCTTCTGCTGTGCTGGTGGCTCTGTGCGACCACCGCCTCTTCCTCCAAACTACTCAGGTCACCTGCATGACGTTCATTCCATGTGGGGTCGAGGACCTCATCGTCCTCCACATCATCTTCCACCCAGTCTTCACCCCTGCCCTCCTTGTCGGTCTCCACAATGCTGAACGCCGCAGCAGTTGGCACCTGCGTTTCGTCATCATCGGAGACGTGCTGCGATGATCCTTGCATGTACTCATCTTGAGAAATAAGTGGTTGGGCATCGCTGCACTCAATCTCTTCCACTTCTGGGGCAGGGCTAGGTGGATGGCCCTGGGAAACCCTGCTGACAGAGTCCTCAAAAAGAATAAGAGACTGCTGTATGGCTTGGGGCTCAGACTGCTGGCCTGATTTGCAAGGGGGTGAGGTGAAAGACGGTTGGACATTGGCTGCAGGTGCCAACTCTGACCTTTCTGCAGTAGACTGGGTGGGAGACAATGTGAAGGAACTGGAGGCACTGTCAGCAGCAAACCAATCTACTATCGCCTCAACTTGTTCTGGCCTCATCACTTCTAGGGGCGTTTGATGCCCTACCAAATACTGATGCAGGTTCTGTCGCCTACTCACACTTGAGGAAGGTGTTTCACTTGTGCGTGTAGCTGGCACAGATCGACCACGTCCTCTCCTTGCAACAGGAGCTCTACCAGCAGCACCACGACCCAGGCCACGGCCCTTATTTGACGGTCTCCTCATATTTCTGTAATTTAAGATCTTGCCCTAGAAAGGTTTTTATTGAATAGCGGAATAGGAAATATGATCCAAAAAAGTGTATGTATCTCGCACGTACAAAACCACACTAGGCCCCAATTACTATTGTTTCTACCCCTAAAAGGATGGATGAGGAGTAGGAGGAGTATGGAACAGACAGCACCCTCAAATCTTCAGAAGTATGAGATGAACCCCAAAAACTTGGAAAGGTGGATCTCACACGTACCGACACAGACTATCCCGCAATTCAATTGATCCTCAAAGGTTTTTATTGAATAGCGGAATAGGAAATATGATCAAAAAAAGTGTATGTATCTCGCACGTACACAACCACACTAGGCCCCAATTACTATTGTTTGTACCCCTAAAAGGATGGATGAGGAGTAGGAGGAGTATGGAACAGGCAGCACCCTCAAATCTTCAGAAGTATGAGATGAACCCCAAAAACTTGGAAAGGTGGATCTCACACGTACCGACACAGACTATCCCGCAATTCAATTGATCCTCAAAGGTTTTTATTGAATAGCGGAATAGGAAATATGATCAAAAAAAGTGTATGTATCTCGCACGTACACAACCACACTAGGCCCCAATTACTATTGTTTGTACCCCTAAAAGGCTAGATGAGGAGTAGGGGGGGTATGGAACAGGCAGCACCCTCAAACCTTCAGAAGTATGAGATGAACCCCAACAACTTGGAAAGGTGGATCTCTCTCACACGTACCAACACAGACTATCCCCCAATTTAACTGATCCCCAAAGGTTTTTGATTAAATAGCGGAATAGAAAATATGATCCAAAAAAAGTGTATGTATATCACACGTACACAACCACACTAGGCCCCAATTACTATTGTTTGTACCCCTAAAAGGCTAGATGAGGAGTAGGGGGGGTATGGAACAGGCAGCACCCTCAAACCTTCAGAAGTATGAGATGAACCCCAACAACTTGGAAAGGTGGATCTCTCTCACACGTACCAACACAGACTATCCCCCAATTTAACTGATCCCCAAAGGTTTTTGATTAAATAGCGGAATAGAAAATATGATCCAAAAAAAGTGTATGTATATCACACGTACACAACCACACTGGGCCCCAATTACTATTGTTTGTACCCCTAAAAGGCTAGATGAGGAGTAGGGGGAGTATGGAACAGGCAGCACCCTCAAACCTTCAGAAGTATGAGATGAACCCCAACAACTTGGAAAGGTGGATCTCTCTCACACGTACCAACACAGACTATCCCCCAATTTAACTGATCCCCAAAGGTTTTTGATTAAATAGCGGAATAGAAAATATGATCCAAAAAAAGTGTATGTATATCACACGTACACAACCACACTAGGCCCCAATTACTATTGTTTGTACCCCTAAAAGGCTAGGAGTAGGGGGAGTATGGAACAGGCAGCACCCTCAAACCTTCAGAAGTATGAGATGAACCCCAACAACTTGGAAAGGTGGATCTCTCTCACACGTACCAACACAGACTATCCCCCAATTTAACTGATCCCCAAAGGTTTTTGATTAAATAGCGGAATAGAAAATATGATCCAAAAAAAGTGTATGTATATCACACGTACACAACCACACTAGGCCCCAATTACTATTGTTTGTACCCCTAAAAGGCTAGGAGTAGGGGGAGTATGGAACAGGCAGCACCCTCAAACCTTCAGAAGTATGAGATGAACCCCAACAACTTGGAAAGGTGGATCTCTCTCACACGTACCAACACAGACTATCCCCCAATTTAACTGATCCCCAAAGGTTTTTGATTAAATAGCGGAATAGAAAATATGATCCAAAAAAAGTGTATGTATATCACACGTACACAACCACACTAGGCCCCAATTACTATTGTTTGTACCCCTAAAAGGCTAGATGAGGAGTAGGGGGGGTATGGAACAGGCAGCACCCTCAAACCTTCAGAAGTATGAGATGAACCCCAACAACTTGGAAAGGTGGATCTCTCTCACACGTACCAACACAGACTATCCCCCAATTTAACTGATCCCCAAAGGTTTTTGATTAAATAGCGGAATAGAAAATATGATCCAAAAAAAGTGTATGTATATCACACGTACACAACCACACTAGGCCCCAATTACTATTGTTTGTACCCCTAAAAGGCTAGGAGTAGGGGGAGTATGGAACAGGCAGCACCCTCAAACCTTCAGAAGTATGAGATGAACCCCAACAACTTGGAAAGGTGGATCTCTCTCACACGTACCAACACAGACTATCCCCCAATTTAACTGATCCCCAAAGGTTTTTGATTAAATAGCGGAATAGAAAATATGATCCAAAAAAAGTGTATGTATATCACACGTACACAACCACACTAGGCCCCAATTACTATTGTTTGTACCCCTAAAAGGCTAGGAGTAGGGGGAGTATGGAACAGGCAGCACCCTCAAACCTTCAGAAGTATGAGATGAACCCCAACAACTTGGAAAGGTGGATCTCTCTCACACGTACCAACACAGACTATCCCCCAATTTAACTGATCCCCAAAGGTTTTTGATTAAATAGCGGAATAGAAAATATGATCCAAAAAAAGTGTATGTATATCACACGTACACAACCACACTAGGCCCCAATTACTATTGTTTGTACCCCTAAAAGGCTAGGAGTAGGGGGAGTATGGAACAGGCAGCACCCTCAAACCTTCAGAAGTATGAGATGAACCCCAACAACTTGGAAAGGTGGATCTCTCTCACACGTACCAACACAGACTATCCCCCAATTTAACTGATCCCCAAAGGTTTTTGATTAAATAGCGGAATAGAAAATATGATCCAAAAAAAGTGTATGTATATCACACGTACACAACCACACTAGGCCCCAATTACTATTGTTTGTACCCCTAAAAGGCTAGATGAGGAGTAGGGGGAGTATGGAACAGGCAGCACCCTCAAATCTTCAGAAGTATGAGATTGTGTTCACTGTACCCCACAAAGATTGAGTTCACTGCACCCCACAATGATTGTGTTCACTGCACCCCACAAAGATTGTGTTCACTGCACCTCACAAAGATTGTGTTCACTGTACCCCCCAAAGATTGTGTTCACTGCACCCCACAAAGATTCTGTTCACTGTACCCCACAAAGATTGTGTTCACTGCACCCTAAAAGGATGTTGTTCACTGCACCCCACAAAGATTGTGTTCACTGCACCCTAAAAGGATGTTGTTCACTGCACCCCAAAAAGATTGTGTTCACTGTACCCCCCCAAAGATTGTGTTCACTGCACCCCACAAAGATTGTGTTCACTGCACCCCAAAAAGATTGTGTTCACTGTACCCCCCAAAGATTGTGTTCACTGCACCCCAAAAAGATTGTGTTCACTGTACCCCCCAAAGATTGTGTTCACTGCACCCCACAAAGATTCTGTTCACTGTACCCCACAAAGATTGTGTTCACTGCACCCCAAAAAGATTGTGTTCACTGTACCCCCCCAAAGATTGTGTTCACTGCACCCCACAAAGATTCTGTTCACTGCACCCCACAAAGGATTTTGTTCACTGCACCCCAAAAAGATTGTGTTCACTGCACCCCAAAAAGGATTTTGATCACTGCACCCCAAAAAGGATGTTGTTCACTGCACCCCAAAAATGATTTTGTTCACTCCACCCCAAAAAGATTGTGTTCACTGCACCCCACAAAGATTGTGTTCACTGCACCCCAAAAAGATTGTGTTCACTGTACCCCCCAAAGATTGTGTTCACTGCACCCCACAAAGATTCTGTTCACTGTACCCCACAAAGATTGTGTTCACTGCACCCCAAAAAGATTGTGTTCACTGCACCCCAAAAAGGATGTTGTTCACTGCACCCCAAAAAGGATGTTGTTCACTCCACCCCAAAAAGATTGTGTTCACTGCACCCCACAAAGATTGTGTTCACTGCACCCCAAAAAGATTGTGTTCACTGCACCCCAAAAATGATTTTGTTCACTGCACCCCAAAAAGGATTTTGTTCACTGCACCCCAAAAAGGATGTTGTTCACTCCACCCCAAAAAGATTGTGTTCACTGCACCCCAAAAAGATTGTGTTCACTGCACCCCACAAAGGATTTTGTTCACTGCACCCCAAAAAGATTGTGTTCACTGCACCCTAAAAAGGATGTTGTTCACTGCACCCCAAAAAGGATTTTGTTCACTGCACCCCAAAAAGATTGTGTTCACTGCACCCCACAAAGGATTTTGTTCACTGCACCCCACAAAGATTGTGTTCACTGCACACCAAAAAGGATTGTGTTCACTGCACCCCAAAAAGATTTTGTTCACTGCACCCCAAAAGATTGTGTTCACTGCAGCCCAAAAAGATTGTGTTCACTGCAGCCCAAAAAGATTGTGTTCACTGCAGCCCAAAAAGATTGTGTTCACTGCAGCCCAAAAAGATTGTGTTCACTGCAGCTCACACACAGAAAAATGGATGTGGATCACTGACACCTGCCTATCTCCAATCCCACACCACACAGCAATATCGATTGTAGTTTGTAGAACACAGTTTCCCTAAAATTCAGCAGACTCTGTCCCTAACAGGATTGAGAAGAGATCGTAGATCAGGATTGAGTGCAGATTCACCCCACCCCCCACACAGCAATATCGATTGTAGTTTGTAGAAGACACTGACCCTATAATTCAGCAGACTCTATCCCTAAAATGCCTACAACTCGCCCTGCCTAAACACTCCGACCTGTCCCTCAATTCTATCCGGACACAAATGGTTTTTTCCTGCCTATCTTTCCCTAATCAGCAGCCAGCACATTGATGTGTGCTCTGTCCCTTAGCTAAGCAGCAGAATGACGCTGCTGCGGCGGCTGCCTCGAACTTATAAAGACTTGGTCACATGCTTCAGACGGCCAATCACAGCTACTAAGACATTTGCAGGCATGGCTGGGATGGCTTAAGGCACACCAGTTAAACGATTGTTGATTGGCTGTTGAAAGCCCGCCATGAAAAGAGCGCCAAAGCATGCAAAACCCGGAAATAAAACGACCGAACACGGATTTTTACCCGAACATACAGTAAAGTGTCCATGTCCGTGTTCGGGTAAAAAAAATCCAATTATTCGGTACGAACACGAATAATACAGTCCGTGTTCGCTCAACACTAGTTATTATATAACAAGTCCTCTCTGCTCATATCCTGTATAGCTTTCCTAGTGTCATATAGTTTCCTTTTATCATAGCCTTTTTCTTCAAATCTGGCAAGCAAAATGTCTGATTGGATTAGATAGTCTTCTAAGTTATCACAATTCCTTCTGAGTCGGATAAATTGGCCTTTTGGTATATTCTCCTTCCAAGTGGGATGGTGGCAGCTACTAATGGGTATATATCCATTTCTGTCAGTTGGTTTTAAAAAATGTTTTACTTTTCAAACAATTATTTTCTTTAAAAATGTGTAAATCTAAATAATGAATGTATTCCTGACTACAGTCACCTGTAAATTTAATACCATAGGGATTGTTATTCAGTTTTAAAAAGACATTTTGTAATGTCTCCTCTGTACCCTTCCATAAAATAATAATATCGTCTATATATCTTTTGTAAAAAGTGAGCTGTGGGATGTCTTGTGTATATATAGATTCTTCTTCAAGCATGTCCATAAATAAATTAGCGACGCTCGGTGCATAACGTGCTCCCATAGCTACGCCCTTTGTCTGAAGATAGTAGTCCTGGTTATACCAAAAGAAATTACCGTATATACTTGAGTATAAGCCGACTTTTTAAGCACATTTTTTATGCTGAAAAAGCACCCCCTCGGCTTATACTCGAGTGAGAAAAAAAAATTTAAATGGGGAAATGCCAGGAATGATCAGGAATGACCGGGAATTACTTTTAATCTCACCCCCGACCCCCCCCCGCCCCGCATCCACTGCCGTTAATACGGTAATATGCCTGTATAACATGACCCGCCGCTTGACTCCTCTGCAGCAGAAGAGCAGAGGAGACAGTCAGCGGAGAGTCAGTGGCCCGCATGTCACACTGTGGGAGGAGCCAGTGCTGGCAGCTTCGCTGCTGAAGAAGTGAGCTGCCCGGGCCGGGAGGCACTGAGGGAACACCTGCATTACTGCACTTCAGCACATCGGCAGCATCCGGCACCCCAAGGTTCTTCTAATATTATATGTAATCGTTTATTTTATATATATTTATTTATTTAATATTTATGGTTGACCTGGGTTGAGAGGGGGGTTGGAGGTGTAGGCCTAATGTGGGTTGAGTGAGGGGGTTGGAGGTGGAGGTGTAATGTATGTGCTGTAATGTACCACTGACCACAACTCAAGGTTTCCCTTTTTTAATATTACATTTAATATTATATTTACAGTAATATTTTATTTTATTTACAGTAATATTTCTCTTTATGGTTGACCTGCGTTGAAGGGGGGGGGGGGGGGAGGCCTAATGTACTGTGTAATGTACTGTGTAATGTGCTATGTAATGTACTGTAATGTAATGTAATGTGCTGTAATGTTTAGGTGCGTCTCTGCTGCAGTGCTGCATTTCCCACCCTAGGCTTATACTCGAGTCAATCATTTTTCCCATTTTTTTGTGGTAAAATTAGGGGCCTCGGCTTATATTCGGGTCGGCTTTACTCGAGTATATACGGTACTTCCCATAGTCAGTTTCAGGCCTTCCATTATAAATTGAATTTGTGTTTGTTTCAATTTAGTCCTCTCGTGTAAGGCTTTCTTGACTGCTTTAAGTCCGTCTTCCTGTCTGATGCTGGTATAAAGTGAGTTAGCATCAATAGTTGCTAGAATACATTGTTCTGGAATTTCTATATCTTTGAGTATCTTAATTAGCTCAGTACTATCCTTAAGGTAAGATTTGCCCAATTTAACCGCAGGTTGGAGATAACTATCCAAATACTTTCCCAGTCTAGAAAACAGTGAATCAACTCCACTAACGATAGGTCTACCAGGGTTTTTTTTTAGGGTCCTTATGTATCTTCAGTAGGTAATATATGACTGGAGTCTTGCTAGTTTCCGGTATTAGGTATTGGGCTTCTTTTTTGTCAAGTATGCCTAAATCCTTTCCTCTCTTGATAAAATCTTTCAAATTCTTTTTGTATTGTTTTGTAGGATTGCCTCTTAGTTTGTTATATGTACCTTCCACTTGTAATAAATTTGCCATTTCCAGTTCATAGTCTCTTTTGTTGAGAATAACTAGTCCTCCACCTTTATCAGCTGGGCAGGTGACTATTTCCTTCTTCTTCTCTAGTTCCTTGATGGCTTGTTTAACTTTATTATTATATTTATTCTTAGGTTGGGTGTTCATCTTACGTAGGTCTTCTTCTACCATCTTCTTGAAGGCGCCCATGCATTCTCCTCCCGGAACGGGGGGATTAAAAATGGAATGATTCCTAAGACCGGAATGGGTATATAAAGTGTCCGGTGCAGTAAGCTCCTTCCCATAATTTCCTCTTCCTACGTTTTTTTCCTCTTTTTTTTTTTGTTTTAAATTATATATATTTTTACTCCAATTTATCAATATATATTTTTCGTCTTTGTAAATGTATTCCTCCTGGCCGAGGTTTTATGTGTTTTTTACCAAGCACAGATATATATGTATATATTTACCATTTTAATTATATGGCTACACCTGGACTAACGCATATCTTTATAAGTACACACAATTTGACTTTTTGCATATATACATTTTTCTCTATTTATTTGTTTTTTCTATATACGAGACTGTCCGCCATCTTTTCGTAGTCCAGAATATCCCATATTCCTCCAGACCGGATCGTTGATGTGTCATCCGTTGCTTGGTAACAACACTATACAAAAGGTAGGTAACCGGAGGTGACCCGACGCTGCTAAAGACGTTGGATAATGAAATGCATACAGCGCCGTCGCATCAATTCCAGTTTCGGCATTCGCATGGAACGCATTGCGTTCCAAGGATCTGTATCACGCTTGCTTTACACTGTATGATTGTGAGTACCCATCTACATACTTTTTTATGAATAAAAGGTTTATGCAGTATTACACTATTGGCCTTTTTTCTTGCCCTACATGATCTACCTGCCCATATCTTGTCCCGCTTAGCTGTGACTGGAGCACATACCCCATATGAGAGTGGACCCCCTTGAGACCCTGGCATTCCCATAGGAACCATTCTGGAGCCCTACTGGGCACTCCCGATATACCCTTATCCCAGGACCTCCGGAGGGGAACAGGACCCGTCAGAGGGATTTATACCTATATCAATATACCCGCTCTCTTCCCAAGTGTGGGGGTGGGTATTTCCGGTGAGTGGGCTACTTACCCTAGGGGTCACCGAGCACCTCACCTTACCACCCACCACGGGGTTTCCTCCAGTATTTTCATATGAAGAAATCTGTCACCTATATGGACTAATTACACCACTTTGTCACCTTACTGGATCCCCAGCTTTTGCCACTTAGCCACTTTTCATTTTTTGTATGAAACATAGTTGTTTGCTGGCACTCAGTCACTTTAATTTTGATCTTAGTACCTATTCGCACTGGTCACTTTATTTGCTTATTATTTTGACATTTTATTGAACACACTGCACTTTTATTGGATTTATTTATATTTTATTTCCATACATTCTTTGTATGCACTTGGTCACCTTATTAACTTATTTGTTGCCATTATTCATTCATTTTAACACTTTATTGTTTTTTTCACCTTAGATTTACTATCACACCACATTTTAGCCCATTGTATGTAATTTATTGTGATATTTATTTATCTTTGTGCATTTTATTTATTGTACACACTTATCTTGCCAATACATCACTATATTTTTTAGTAGACAGCGCCATTCCCATACCCATACCTTCGTACTTTAATATAGCCTTTTGGCCATACTTCTGGGAGGCTGCAGTCTACTCACATACCCATTACTTATTCCATAGCGTGGAGTCCAACACCTTAAAAAAAAAAAATAAATAAATAAATAAAAATCTAAATTTAAAATTTTAGGCCAATTTGTTTTCTGCTACATATTTTTGGTAAAAAAAAATCGCAATAAGCGTATTTTGATTGATTTGCGCAAAAGTTATCGCATCTACTAGCTATGGGAAAGATTTTTGTCATTTTTATTTATTTATTTATTTTTTTACTAGTAATTGCGGCAATCTGCAATTATTCGCGGGACTGCGACATTGTGGCAGACAGATCAGACCCCTAACTGACATTTTTGACACTTTTGGGGGGACCAGTGACATTACTACAGTAATCAGTGCTAAAAATATGCACTGTTACTGCAATAATGACACTGGCAGGGAAGGGGTTAACACTGTGGGTGATCAATGGGTTAAATGTGAGCCTAGGGGATTGATTATAACTGTATGGGGGTGGGGCTTGTGAAATGACCATAGAGATCTGTGATCCTATATAGGAGGATAACAGGAGCTCTGTGATCATTCCAGAGAGAAGAATGGTCAGCTGTGTTTACAACAGCCGACCGTTCTTCTCACTCAGTGGGGAACGATCGTGGGTGTCAGGCGGCAATCGGAGCTGCCTGCCCAATGCATCGGAGTCCCCGCTGCCAAATGGGGGCAGGAGCGCGCTGCCAGTGGCGCGTGCTCGCCCCCTAGATGCAGGCGCGCGACCGACACAGCCTTACGTAGGTTAGTGCAGGAGGACCAGCCTGCCCTAGTACATAAGCGGTGGGCGGTCTGGAACCGGTTAAACATATGAGTCATCTCATGAGTAGTGATACATGGCAGCAACCAGAAAAATGTTATTGCAGGATCTCCAAAAAAATGTACTGCCAAAATCAAAGTACAACTAAGTAAAATCATGATGTTTATTAGTAAGCAGGAATAACACTCAGAGTCATGTAGACAACAGGTAGTGCATCTCCTTGCCATGGAGGACATGATAACATTAGCACTATATGCTATGCCCAACGCATTTCATCACAAATGACAAGACTAAAACTACTGCTAAAATGATTGCTCTCACTCTGATGATTGCGGCAATACCTTGCATGTGTGATTTGAACACCGTTTACATTTGCGGGCGAGACTTGCATATGGGTTTTCTTTGGTGTGTGAGCACCCTTGGATGGGGTCACTTTAAAATTTAATTTTTGTTCCATTTATTTTATTTCATTTTTCATTTTTTCACTGTCTCTTAAAAAAAAAAAAAAAAAAAAATCTGATCACTTTTTTGCTGTCACAAGGAATTTAAACATCCCTTGTGACAGTAATAGGCAGTGACAGGTACTCTTTATAGAGCGATCGGGGGGTCTAAAAGATTTCAGACCTCTTCTCTGCACTTAAAAGTATTCAAAACACCAAAATCTGAATTTTTGAATACTGTCATTTTTTATTTAAATCAGCACCATTGGCGTTGTGACTTCACTTCCGGGTTACAACATCGGAGACCCGATCTAAGCCAAATCAGGCTTCATTCAGGACTCGAACCAGTCGGCAGACATGACGGCTGCTCGCTCGGGTCTCCCAGGGGGACATTTTATCCCGCTCCTTGTGATAACAGCTGAGTGGCTGCCCAGTAGTGAACTGGACCTACAGCAGTATTTATTCCAGTGTGAATTGAAAGCTCAGGCCTAATCAGCAGCTTGTTTGGCAGCAAAGCCTTTAATGGAATAAAGTTGTATGTGGACCTCTGAGCAGTAGCATGGCGTATTCATTTCAACCCTTCTAGCATCTATGATTTGGCCCCTGATGATGTCATCTGTGAAGAAACGCATTGGGCAGAGCATAGTGTGCAGATGTCATCATGACTACCTTGGAGAGGAGATACACTGATATGAAGAATACTACAACTGGGCGTAAATGAACATCTGAGAGTGTATTACAAAGTTAATACATGATGGAAGTTCTACTTACATTCATAAGGAAATCAGACAACAAGCTAGACATGGGTGCTACTGTGGAAAAAGAATAAGGATGTCAAAGCAGAGTATACAAAGATGTATAAAAGTGACAATCCAATCCTACACAGATACAATTGGTGGAAAGTTACTTTTACATCCCACCTCCTATCTGCTGATAGGCAGCTTGTGATAAAGACTTCCTTGTAGACAGGATGATCTCCAGGTAAGAAGTTTTGCAACAGATTCCCAAAAAAAAAAATTCCTTAAATACAACGAGGCATGAGGCCAAACATACTGAAAGATAGGTTTGGGGGTTGCATAAACTATAACACATAAAAAAATATATATAAATAGCCATACATTTAACCAGGAATTTTTAAAGTGGTTCAAAAGGCTCAAGAGTTTTTTTTTAGCTTCATGCATTCTATGCATGAAGGTAAAAAACTTTCTCTGTGAAGCTGCCTCCCCAGCCCCACCTAATACTTACCTGAGCATCATATTGATTCAGTGATGTGCACAAGAGCCTCAGCTCTCTGGGGACATTCACTTCTCTTTGGCTGGCCATTGGCTCCTGCTCCTGTCAATCACAGGCAATGAGCCAATGAGGAGAAATGGGGGGGGGGGTGGTGGCTGAGCCATGGCTTTGCGTGTGAATGGACATGCAGGACATGCAGGAGCAGGAGTGTGCTAGCTCCGGTGCCCCCCATAGCAAGCTGCATGCTCTGAGGGCACTCGGCAGTAGGGAGGGGTCAGGAGCGCTGGCAGGGGACCCAAGAAGAGGAAGATGCACAGAGCAGGTGAGTATGACATGTTTTTTGTTTTTTTTTGTTTGTTTTTTTTTTTAAACAAGCCTTTAATTTCACTTTAAAGTCGTTCTAAAATCTAAACATTTTTTAATGTAATGCATGTGATCCATTATGGTCCCATTCGGAAGCAGTGCTCTCCCCTCAGTCTACTGTCACCGAACACAGTAAGAGCTATTGGTTTCTGCTGTTGTTGGTCAAATTCTACAAGGAGGGAGCAAGGGGTGGGGCCTCAGAATACTGTGTGTGTCTATTGGCACACACCACCTGCATGGGTATCCCCTTAGCACATGGCTTGCTGGGGGCACTCAGAGAAGAGGAGGAGCGGACAGCACTGGCGGGGGACTCTGGAAGAGGAGGTAAGGGACCACATTGTGCCATACCATTGCACAGAGCAGGTAAGTAGAAGATGTTTGATTATTTTAGTGAAAGAGAAGACTTTACAACCACTTTAAATTGAGGAACATAAATATGAAAATAAGTGTCAGAGCTCTCTTGCAGAATGTCCTCCATTTATTAATGCTTCACAGAGCACAATGTTTTGGGTGTATCGTATCCATCCCCAAGTGTTAGCATTTGCAGAGCACACTAGGCCTGAAATGTCCTGCAAACCATTTGTCCCCTGACCAGCTCACAGATCATATAATATATACCATAGTTAATGTAAAGAAAAAAACACAGGAACAGAACGGGGGAGGGACAGCTTTTAAACCCCCACCCCACACCTTGGACTATCAGGTCTTGTGATTCTCAAATGCCATATAGCATGCCACATCCACAAGTGCTGGTATCACTTTCTATCATAATGGTGGCCGCTGTCAACAGCCCATGAGAAGTGCATGTACTGCCTGTGTAGTTCCAGTAGAGGGCGATGTCACTTATCACTGGTGCTGAAGAACTGATGGAATGCAGGAAGAATGTGAGTTGTAGCTGCATTATAGGCAACATTTTATAGAAATTTGAATAATAAACATATTTACAGTATCGTACCTCTTTGCAGTGTCCAATGCATGTGTTGCCTGGTGCCTGCTACCCTTGAAGGAAGTTTCTGTGTTCTCCCACTCTGATACAGCACATTTTGTTTTTTATCATCTTTGATTTATTTTGAGATTACTTAGAAACAAATCACATAGAAAAGTAGAAAAATGTCTTTGCCTGTTGTGTTCATCTGCTTCACAATCAGATAGATGAAGAACCGTACAACTATGCCTAGATGTAATGTATCAAAATCCAATTAAAGACTCCTATAGGTTTATAGAAAGCAGAAGTTTTTTTGACCATGTGCTAAAACCTGTTACAGGGAAATGACAACATGGAAAGAAGAGTGATAAGGACCGAGAGAACATCACTCAGGCCAGCACCAACATGGAATTCTGTACTCTTCATCACTGTATAAACATGGACTTCTACACTCACCACCACTGCACCAACATAGACTTCTATACTCACCACCACTGCACCCACATGGCCTTCGGTACTCACCACTATTGCACCCACATGGCCTTCTGTACTCATCACCATTGCACCCACATGGCCTTCTGTACTCACCACCATTGCACCCACATGGCCTTCTGTACTCACCACCATTGCACCCACATGGCCTTCTGTACTCACCACCATTGCACCCACATGGCCTTCTGTACTCACCACCATTGCACCCACATGGCCTTCTGTACTCACCACCACTGCACCACCATGGATTTCTACACTCACCACCACTGCACCAACAGGAACTTCTACACTCACCACCACTGCACCCACATGGCCTTCTGTACACACCACCACTGCACCACCATGGACTTCTGCACTCATAACCACTACACCAGCATGGACTTCTGCATTTTCCACCACTGCACCAACATGGACTTTTGCCATCACCGCCACTACACCAGGATGAACTTCTGCACCTATTTTCCTCGTCACCAAAACTAACTTCTGCAATCACCACCATTGCATTCACATGGGCTTCTGTATATGATGCCACTGCACAACATGGAATTCTGCACTTACCACCAGTACGCCAACATGAACTTCTAAACTCATCATCCCTGCACCGAAATTTACTTCTACGATTGCCCCTGCTGCAGGCACATTGGTTTATGCACTTGCTGACAGTGCACCATCATGCACTTCAAATGTTACTACCTCTGCACTGGTATGCTTTTCTCCACTCACCACACCAACATCAGCTTCTGTATTCACCTCCATAGCACTGACAAGTGCTTCAAAATTCACTACCCCTGCACTGACATGCTCTTCTACAATTGCCACCACTTCACCCACATGGACTTCTGCACTCATCACCACTGCACAGACAGGCACTTCTGCACAATCAAAGATGCTCTAAGTTTTGCTTTTAATTAAAAAAAATATATATCAATCTAGAAAGTAAAAAAAAATATCATCTAATAAACTAGAATTGTATAAGACTGAAGTGTTGAAAGGTTACACAACATCAATTGGCGGGTCTGTGCGGGAAAACAGCAGACCAAACAGAAATAAACATAACCGCCAATCACGTTTAACTTCCGTAAAACTAAGAGGGGTATATGCTAATGCCAGGAGCCTAGCTAATAAGATGGATGAGTTGGACATGTTAGTACATGAGGAGGACATAGACCTTGTGGGAATAACAGAAACTTGGTTCGACCCCTCACATGACTGGCTGGCAAATATCCAAGGGTATTCGGTGTACCGGAAGGACAGGGTAGGAAAAAGAGGGGGAGGGGTATGTCTCTATGTCAAGAACAATATAAAGGTGCTAGAAAGGAGTGACATTACGGATGGGATGAGCATGGATTTAGAATCTGTGTGGGTTGAACTTGATAGGGAAGAAGATAAGGGAAAAGTAGTTGTGGGGGTTTGCTATAGGCCACCTAACCAAGGGGAGGAGGTAGAGCTGGAATTTTTAGCACTAATGGGTAAAGCGGCAAAACTGGGATCAGTCATCATATTGGGGGACTTCAATTATCCCGACATTGACTGGGAAGAGGGGACTGCACACTCACAGAAGGCCCGTCTATTCACGGAAACCTTACAGGATAACTACATGTCAAAGTTGGTGGATTCCCCTACTAGAGAGAATGCAATCGTGGATCTATTGATCACTAATGACCCAGACATAATCTCGGAGGTAGGAGTCCAGGACAACCTGGGCTCTAGCGATCACAGGATGATCACATTTAGTATAAATAACAATATAAAAAGGCAAGTGGGGAACATAAGAACCCTAAACTTCAGAAGGGCAGACTTTCCAAAATTGTACTCATTGATGGAAAGGGTAAACTGGGACCAAACCCTGGGATCCCTGACCACAGAGGAAAAATGGGAATGCTTTAGAACAATATTAAGCAAAGGCATCTTGCAGTGCATTCCTATGGGGAATAAATTTAGAAGAGACAAAGCCAAACCTGGCTGGCTAAACCGTAGCGTTAAAAAACTTATTAGGGGAAAAAAATTGGCCTTCAAGAAATATAAATCAGAGGGCACAGTATCGGCCTTCCAGCAATACAAGGAGGAAAATAAGAAGTGTAAACACGAAATCAAGATGGCTAAAATCAACTTTGAGAGACAAATAGCGGAGGATAGTAAAAAAAACCCAAAGAAATTCTTTAAATATATCAACAGCAAAAAAACTAGGGCAGAGCATATTGCACACATAATTAATGATGATGGGAGGATGGTTACAGAGGACACTGAAAAAGCAACCGTGCTGAATTCTTTTTTCTCGTCAGTCTTTACGCAGGAAAAGGAAGGGTACACTGACCATGACTGTATGGTTAGTAGTAATACACAGGACTTGCCACTATGGCTAACAGAGGGGGAAATCAGGGAAAGACTGGATAAACTTAACACAAACAAATCACCAGGCCCGGATGGCGTACATCCGAGAGTGCTCAAGGAACTTAGTATGGTTATATCTAGACCACTGTTCCTGATCTTTGCTGACAGTATTAGGACAGGAGATGTACCAGGGGATTGGAGGAAGGCTAACGTGATTCCGATATTCAAAAAGGGCCAGAGACATATCCCGGGAAATTATAGGCCTGTCAGTCTGACATCAATAATATGTAAACTTTTGGAGGGGATGATAAGGGACTATATCGTAGAGTATGCTAAAGACAACAACATCATCAGTAGTAACCAGCACGGGTTTACAAATGGGCGTTCTTGTCAAACCAATCTCTTAGCATTCTACGAGGAAGTGAGCTGTGAGCTAGATAGGGGGAGACCAGTGGATGTGGTGTACTTGGATTTCGCTAAGGCGTTTGATACAGTTCCCCACAAGCGCTTAATTTATAAAATAAGGTCTGCAGGTATCGACAGCAGGGTTTGCTCTTGGATACGGAACTGGCTAAAAGGCCGTGTCCAAAGGGTGGTAATAAACAGCGCATACTCAGACTGGTCTGAGGTAGTAAGCGGGGTGCCCCAGGGCTCAGTCCTGGGACCAACCTTGTACAATTTATTCATAAACAGCATTGAGGACTGGATCAGTAGTTCATTATCAGTTTTTGCAGATGACACAAAATTGGCCAGGGCAATAACTGCACAGCATGAAGCAGATATCCTACAGAATGACCTGGACAAAATTACGGAGTGGGCAACGACATGGCAAATGAGGTTTAATGTGGAGAAGTGTAAGGTTTTGCACTTGGGGACCAAAAACATAAAAACACAATACATGTTAGGAGGGGAACCCTTGGGGGACTCAAAAATGGAGAAAGATCTGGGAGTCTTGGTTGATGATAGATTAGGCAACAGCATGCAATGCCAAGCGGCAGCTTCCAAAGCCAACAGAATATTAGCATGCATAAAGAAAGGGATGTATTCCAGAGATAAGACTATAATCCTTCCACTTTATAAAACTCTGGTCCGACCGCATCTGGAGTATTCTGTCCAGTTCTGGTCGCCAGTCCTCAGGAGGGATGTGTTGGAGCTGGAGAAAGTCCAGAGAAGGGCAACTAAACTGATTAGGGGGTTGGAGGACCTTACCTATGAAGAGCGGCTGCAATCGCTCGATTTATTTTCCCTGGAGAAGAGACGTCTGAGAGGGGACATGATAGCAATTTATAAATATCTTAATGGGGATCTCAGCTTAGAAAAAAAGCTGTTCATTCGAAGGAATTGCATGAGGACTCGAGAACATACAATGCGATTAGAGGAGAAGCGTTTTAACCTCAGGCAACGTGGGGGGTTCTTTACTGTTAGGGCTACAAGATTGTGGAATTGTCTACCACAAGAGGTGGTTTCTGCGGGTAGTATGGTGACTTTCAAAAGACTCTTAGACTTACATCTCAAGGATCAGGAGATTAAGGGCTATGTTAGATGATTACAGTCACACACACCTACACAGGTTGAACTGGATGAACTATTGTCTTTATTCAACCTCACCTACTATGTAACTATGTAACTATGTAACTATGTTACCGTCTACAGTTCTAGCCACACAAGTCTGTTGTTGGTGAGGTTCATCGATGTTCAGCAGAGATGACAATAAGGTTCTATACTCTGATGACTTTTCCTGCTGACTGAATAAAAAGAGATTGTGGAACAAATCTTCTATGTCAGGATGACTTTTCAGTATCCGGATCTTCTTCTGATCACTGCTGTCCTCCACATCATCCATTACTATGATCACATTATCCTTCCCTGTAGACACACAAAGTATTCATAATAAGAGTTACATTCTTCCTTCTGTATGTTCAGGCCATCATCATCATCATTATCACCCACATCATAATTTATTACATTCACACTCTTCTTGAAGATAAAATTGCCATTAATTTACTTCCATCAGTGGCAATGTTAATGGGGAATCTATGGTAGAATCCCAAGTGTCTGTAGTGACTGGTGCTCAAAACAGAGAGTCATAGAGAGGCATAATGAGGTAGTATTGGAATTAATTAGCATTTTTTAACTCTCCCCTAAGTTTTTAGCAATAAGGATCTAGTATTTTTTTAAATTATCTTTTTTCACTTTTATGTGGCTCGTGGGAAGCAGTAGACTGTAGACATCCTTTATATTTCTCCTTGTAAGGTTTCCCAATACAGGGATTGGTATTCCTTTTGTCAAAGGCTGTTTTCTGTGAACAGAGGGTAATTATTTGACAACCCAGCCAATCACTGAGATTTAGGGGGCTAGTAATGCGTACTGGACAGGTGTTAAATATTTTCCCCATTTCTTGGCATCTGGTCTTCCCTCCATGGCTTATGCCATTATATGATGGTGCTGTGAGTTGTGTTTCTTTCTCTCCTAGACTATTAGGATCTATGGATTTACCATTGATGGATTTGTTCCTCCTGGGAGGTCTCTGGAAGATGTTGTCTGTCGGAAGATAATGCGTTAGGTCTTGAGGAAACGGCTACAGTTGTTCCCTACAAGAGAGGTGGTGAGTGACTGGCTGGGTAAGAACTATCACAAGAATCCATATCTCTAGTGAGCAAGTCCTATGTGTGTGTGTGTGTGTATATTCTGGCCAGCTTAATCCATGAATGTAGGAGATGGAAAATAATTGGGTAGAGTTTTGGAGATTTTGTATTCAGGCAAGCAATATTCAGGTATTCTGTGCCCCCCACCACCAACAACACCCTTTAAATTGATCTAATTTCCTCTTGAACATCATTGGTATCAATCCTTTCTTCTACACTGAGGAAAGAACCAACCCTGAGGTGAATGTGCCAGGACTTTATTACCAAGAAAGTATGTATAGGACATTCACAATTTTGTTTATTACTAAGCTGATTGTCAATCTCTATTGAAGTCAGAACCAATAGAATCACACAGTAAATTGTGTAATTTAATGTAAAAAAAAGTACTTACCAAAAAACAAATTGTAAATCTTCTGATGAACAAACTGACAAAATATGTATGGGTGAAAAAAATCTAAACACAAATAGTTAGACTAGGAGAAAAGCAAGGGGTGGAGACTCAGCATGACTTGGGGTGGGGGGGTGGGTTAACCTGTTCGGTTCGCACAGAACATCTCGAACAGGGAAAAATGTTCTAGCGAACATGCAAACTCCATTAAAGTCTATGGGACATGAACATGAAAAATCAAAAGTCCTCATTTTAAAGGCAGGCCAAAAAAGTGTATGGGGACCTGGGTACTGCCCTGGGGGACATGAATCAATGAAAAAAAAAAAAAAAAGTTTTTAATCTATCATTTTTACAGGAGCAGTGATTTTAATAATGCTTAAAGTGAAACAATAAAAATGAAAAATGATTTTAATTATCGTGCCTGGGGGGTGTAATGTTCTGGTACCTTTGGTACCCTAATTCCACTTTCTTTAAGTGTATGCGCCCCACCATTCTCTTTTGGTAAGGTGCGCATACACCTTTAAGACCGATGCTGTCATCATTGAGCGCCGCAGGAGTGGCTATTTCAACAGCCGGCGGTCTCACTAGCATTGTTCGTTCAACGCCGCATAACCTGCCTTGAAGCTCACATGCTTGCAAGCATACCTAGCTGTCGGAACCTCGCTGCTGATCCCTGTATCCCGCTACCGGATCACCCGCTCTTAACGAACCTCTCCTCTGCTACTTGCTACTAGTGATAAGTACCCCACAGGGGAATCCTCCATAACCTTCATACTAAAGCTTACACTATCTAGCTCTGCATACTAAAGACTGTTACTACATCTGCACTATCTAGATTGCTAGCTCTTGAGCCTACTATCATCTGCTCTTGCACTGGGTTAGTCTCTCCTGTATGTCATCTGCTATCCTATCATCTACTACCATACATGATTGCTAACCTATCTGCATCCCACCTGCTACTATCTCATTCTCAAGAACATTCCTCTCAAGTGTCTGTCACCTATCATCTCTACTCAACCCTGTCTCTTCAGCCTATCACCACTATACTACTATATACATAGATCACTCCAGGAACATCTTATTGAGTGTGTATATTTGTATGCTGAATTGAGACTATCCACATATGATGAGTCTTGGGAGTTGGGATTGGTATCTCAGCGTTTCTCTACATGACTACTGAAGTGGAATATTTCTGCAGCTGCAAATCCACATTATACAGAAAACGCAGGAGCGTTACAGATTGAACGAACCTTAAAATGGATTCAGCAAAAATAACCACTCAGGTGACACAATTAAAACAACAAGTAACTGCATTAATACACGCACTTACTGAATTAAAAGAAGACAATCAGGCTCTGACGCAGCAGGTGGCCAGACTGACACAACTTACCGCTGCTCAGTCCCCTGAACCCAAAATAAATCCTCCTCTAGTATTTACAGGCGATCGCAAAAAATTTTGTGAATTCAAAAACGCATGTGAGTTACTTTTCTTGCTAAAACCCCGTACCTACCTTACTGATCATATCAAGGTTTGCACTATTATTTCTTACCTAACAGGCGATCCACGGGCCTGGGCAGACTCTCTCTTTGAGAAAAACGATCAGCTTCTCAACTCCTACGCTTTATTTCTAGCAGAACTTACTAGCCTATATGATGACCCCAACAGGCAGAGTACTTCCGATCTTCAAGTGAGGTCCTTAAAACAAGGTAGGAGACCTGTGGAAGACTTTGTGGCAGAATTCAAGAGATGGACCCTTGATTCAGAGTGGAATGATGCATCTCTGAAAACTCAATTTAGGCTTGGCCTATCAGAGGCCATTAAAGACGAGCTCGCCCGAGCGGATTTGCCAAAAACCCTGGATGCATTGATACAACTCAGTATCACCATAGACAGAAGACTACGAGAAAGAAAGGCTGAAAAAATGGGAATGCCATTATCCAGTTCTTCTCGGATTTCGGCCGTTGACCCCACTCCTATGGAGGTAGGAACCATACGCCCACCTCTATCATCTACGGAAAGAGCCAGGAGACGATCTAGTAATCTCTGCTTATACTGTGCATCCCCGGATCACATGATAAATGTCTGTCCCCTTGTCTACAAAAAAAAAAAAAGGGTGAGTGTTCATATGTCCTCTTAGGGGGATTGACAACTTCAATTACTAACCCTTACCTTTTTGTTTGCTTGACATTACAGTGGGACCAGACCAGGATTACTACTAAGGCCATGATTGATACAGGATCTTGTGGAAATTATATTGACATACGTTTTGCTGCTTTAAATAAAGTCCCTATTATTTCCAAACCTAAACCTGTCTCAGTGAGTTTTATTAACGGTGTTCCTTTATCTTCTGGACCGATCACTGATCAGACACAAGCACTCTTAGTCACCACTAACGAGTCTCATATGGAGACCACCACCTTCGACCTAATACCTTCACCCCACTTTCCCATTATTTTGGGACTTCCCTGGTTACACACACATCAACCAACCATAGATTGGAAGGAACGGACCCTGGCCTTCCTCTCTTGCTATTGCGAGGGTACGTGTAACCTCCCGTCTTATGGGAAGATCCTGTCTGTGGTGACAGATGAGATTGCACCACTATGCTATCAGGATCTGTCTGAGGTTTTTCTTGAGAAAAATGCCCAAGCACTACCTCCCCATCGGGACTATGATTGTACTATTGATCTACTCCCAAATAGCAAATTGCCGTTCGGTCATGTTTATCCTCTTTCGCAGGAGGAACTTTCCCATCTCAAAGAATATTTGGATGAGAATTTGAAAAAAGGTTTTATTAGACCTTCCACTTCTTCCACAGCAGCAGGACTCTTTTTTGTCCGCAATAAGGACTCAAGTCTCAGGCCTATTATCGACTATAGGCAATTGAATGCTATTACAATAAAAGATCGCAATCCTCTACCGCTTATCCCTGAGCTCATTGAACAGGTGCGTGGAGCTACCTATTTTTCAAAATTGGACCTGAAAGGGGCATAGAATCTAATCCGAATCCGTGATGGAGATGAGTGGAAGACTGCATTCAGAACCAGATACGGATTGTTCGAATATCTTGTAATGCCATTCGGGCTATGCAACGCCCCTGCAGCCTTTCAACGATTTATAAACGATATCTTTAGAGACTTACTGGATGTCTGTGTTGTGGTATATCTGGACGATATACTTATATATTCACGACCCTTGTCTGAACATATAAAACATGTAAGACTTGTGTTATAGAGATTACTTGCACACAACCTATACGTAAAACTGAAAAAATGCTTGTTTCATAAAGAAGAGGTACTGTTTCTAGGATACATCATATCCAAAACAGGAATCAAGATGGATATGAGTAAGATATCCTGCATTCAGGATTGGCCTATACCAACCACCCGCAAAGCGCTACAGCGATTCCTTGGATTTTCAAATTTCTATAGGAAGTTCATCAAGAACTTCTCTGCCATTGTGAGACCCCTCACACAACTCACGAGCATTAAGAGACCATTCAAATGGTCAGATGAAGCAAATGAAGCTTTTCACCTGTTAAAGACAAATTTTACTTCTGCTCCCATACTACGCCATCCAGACCCATCCCTCCAATACATTCTGGAAGTAGATGCGTCAAACATGGCAGTAGGAGCAATACTCTCCCAACGACCAACTCACACTTCACCACCTCATCCAGTCGCCTTCTTTTCTAAATCCTTAAGCAGTCCAGAGGTAAATTACCCCGTGGGTGAAAAGGAACTGCTTGCTATAAAACTGGCTCTGGAGAATTGGCGACATCTACTCGAAGGCACCCGATTACCAATACTCATATACACAGATCATAAAAATCTTCAATATCTTCAGACTAACAAAACTCTCTCTCACCGGCAGGTACGATGGTCACTATTCTTCCTAAGGTTTAACTTCCTAGTGACCTACACACCTGCAGATAAGAATAAAAAGGCGGATGCACTATCACGACTAACTGAAGAAAATTACTTCGAAATCCCTTCCGTTCCTATAATACCTTACAAGCGTATTATTGGAGTTGTCCGTTCCTTGAAGGAAGAGGTTCTGCATAGTATAAGTTTGGATTCACCCCCACCACAACTAAATACTGATGCAGAAGGCTTCCTCTACTACAACGACAAACTTTACATACCCCCTACCATGCGCACCAAGATCTTGGAATTGTCGCATGATGTGCCTATGGCAGGACATATGGGTATGACAAAGACTCTTAATTTGCTTACCAGGCAGTTCTGGTGGCCTGACATGAAGACATCTATACAGAAATTCGTCTCTTCATGCAAAGTCTGTGCCAGGTCCAAAATTGACACTACGAGACCATCCGGTCTACTATGCAGTCTACCAATACCCCAGACTCCATGGGAAGTTATGTCCTTGGACTTTATAGTAGAACTATCTCCTTCCAAAGGATTTAATACCATCTTGGTGTCAGTGGACCATCTGACAAAAATGGCACATTTCATTGCTATTCGCAGACTACCTTCGTCCAAACAAACAGCGGAACTACTGATGAAACATGTCTTTAAGTTACATGGTATCCTGAAAACTCTTTTGTCTGACCGTGGATCACAATTCATCTCCAAGTTCTGGCAAGAACTATGTCACATACTACGAATTGAGCGAAAGCTCACTTCTCCCTACCATCCTCAGACCAACGGACAGACTGAAAGAGTCAACCAGTGCATCGAGCAATATTTACGTTGTTACACTTCATACCAACAGGATGATTGGGTGGATCTTCTCCCTCTGGCAGAATTTGCCTACAACAACGCAACCCACAGTACGACCAAGCAGAGTCCGTTCTACTTGAACTATGGGTTTCATCCCACTATTCCTCCACCACGCATCCTTCCTTCAAATAACCCAGTAGCCTCAGACTATCTTACCCAAATAAAGGACTCTCTGGGTTTAATACTACCATCGCACACGCTCATAGTCAACAAAAGAAGTACTATGATCTTCGTAGAAGACCTTCTCCTCAGTATGCTATTGGGGACCTCGTTTGGCTCTCAACAAAAAACTTAAGATTAAGGATCCCTAGCAAAAAGCTTGGGCCTCTGTTCTTGGGACCTTTCCCAATCAGGAAACTTATTGGAAAAGCTGCAATACAGCTCACATTACCAACAGACCTCAAAATACATCCCATCTTCCATGTGTCGCTACTGAAGCCCCATGTTCCTGACCAAGGAATAAGGCCTACTATCCCACCTCCACCTCCTGTACAAGTTGAAGGTGGAGAAGAATATGAGATAAAAGAGATTCTGGATTCTCGTATCCACAGAAGAAGACTTCAATATCTAGTCCGATGGAAGAACTATGAGCCCCAAGACGACACCTGGCTAAATACCTCTGACATACATGCCCCTAGACTAATTCGCAATTTTCACGCGAAATACCCGGAAAAACCAGCTCCAGAGGCCTTCAGGAGCCGGCCTTAAGGGGGGGGGGTACTGTAATGTTCTGGTACCTTTGGTACCCTAATTCCACTTTCTTTAAGTGTATGCGCCCCACCATTCTCATTTGGCAAGGTGCGCATACACCTTTAAGACCGATGCTGTCATCATTGAGCGCCGCAGGAGTGGCTATTTCAACAGCCGGCGGTCTCACTAGCATTGTTCGTTCAACGCCGCATAACCTGCCTTGAAGCTCACATGCTTGCAAGCATACCTCGCTGTCGGAACCTCGCTGCTGATCCCTGTATCCCGCTACCGGATCACCCGCTCTTACCGAACCTCTCCTCTGCTACTTGCTACTAGTGATAAGTACCCCACAGGGGAATCCTCCATAACCTTCATACTAAAGCTTACACTATCTAGCTCTGCATACTAAAGACTGTTACTACATCTGCACTATCTAGATTGCTAGCTCTTGAGCCTACTATCATCTGCTCTTGCACTGGGTTAGTCTCTCCTGTATGTCATCTGCTATCCTATCATCTACTACCATACATGATTGCTAACCTATCTGCATCCCACCTGCTACTATCTCATTCTCAAGAACATTCCTCTCAAGTGTCTGTCACCTATCATCTCTACTCAAACCTGTCTCTTCAGCCTATCACCACTATACTACTATATACATAGATCACTCCAGGAACATCTTATTGAGTGTGTATATTTGTATGCTGAATTGAGACTATCCACATATGATGAGTCTTGGGAGTTGGGATTGGTATCTCAGCGTTTCTCTACATGACTACTGAAGTGGAATATTTCTGCAGCTGCAAATCCACATTATACAGAAAACGCAGGAGCGTTACAGGGGGACCCCTTAATGTGCCTGTAAAGTGGCACATTTGTACGATGTATGGAGCCTGCTGCAGCAATGCTGACATTTGTAAAGGAAAAAATATCATTTAAACTTGCTCGCAGCTGTAATGTATTGTCGGCTCCCGGAAATACAGATAAAAAATGGTGTGGGGTCCCCCCTAAAATCCATACCAGACCCTTATCCGAGCACACAGCCTGGCTGGAATGGATGGGGGTGGGGGACGAGTGAGTGCCCCCTCCTGAACCATACCAGGCCACATGCCCTCAACATGGTGGGTTGGGTGCTTTGGGGCGGGGGGGCTCTGCCCCCCCACCCCAAAGCACCTTGCCCCCATCTTGATGGGGACAGGGGTCTCTTCCCAACAATCGTGGGCTGTACTTGTGGGGGTCTGCGGGGGGAGGATTATCGGAATCTGGAAGCCCTCTTTAACAAGGGGGCCCCCAGACCCCGCCCCCCCGTGTGAATGAATATCGGGTATATCGTACCTCTACCCATCGACCCATTCACCAAAAAAGTGTACAGAAAAATAAAGACAAAAGCCAGTTTTTGACAAGTCCTTTATTAAAAAATAAAAAAATAGTGCCCCCCCCCCATGTAAATCCATCATCAATCACGTCACCCGCCGCCACACACCCGAAAAACAGAAAAAAAAAGAAGCTCTTGCCTCTTCAGACGCTTCTCACATAATGAGCTGTTTGAGTTTGACAGCTCTTTTATAGGGATCTGAAGTCACGGGCACCCCATAATGCACTGCTTAGGTGCAGTGATTAAATTACTGACGTCACGTCAGAAGGGGACACCACTTGGTGGCACCGCCCCTTCTGACTTAACATCAGTCATCTGCCTTTGACCAATCATGGCACAGATTATTTGATTGGCCAAAGCATGGAGGTCAGAGTCCATGCTTTGGCCAATCACACAATGCACTGCCAACGTGCAGTGCATTATGGATGTGGGAATTCGAAGTTCCCACGAAGGAGCCCATTTGTTCACCATTCGGGGAACGGGCGAACGGGCAATGTACGAGTCGAACTAACGTTTGACTTGAACACGAAGCTCAACCCTAAAAGAATAGTGTGGGCATGTCAACATCCTTGTGAACAGCAACTAAATATCTAAAAACATGTATTATAAATGAAAAAAAGACTGTTTCAAAAAAACTTTTTGTTATAAAACATTTTCAATAAAATTACATGTCTTCATAAATTTAGGCCAAAATGCATTCTGTTGCATGTCTTTGGTAAAAAAAAATAAACCCAAGAAGTGTATTGGTTTGTGTAAAAGTTATAGAGTTTGCAAACTATTTAACCACTTTACCCCCACTCACTGTGCCTCTACTGCGGCACAGTGGCTCGTTCCCGTCCAGCGACGTAGACCTACGTTGCTGGACTCCTCCCCTTGTGGGCGGCGCGCGCCCGCCGCCGGAGATTCGCTCCCGCTGTATTCAGTCACAGCGGGAGTTGGGCCAGGGGAGGAGCGGCGGCGATCGCCGCTGCTCTTCCCCGATTGTCTGGGAATCGAGTCTGGAGATCCGCCCGCTTGTGTAAACAAAGCTGGCGGATCTCCTAAGTGACAGACAGTGACAGATTGCAGGGTTCAGCATAGCTGAACCTGTGATCTGTCCCTGTGTCACTCAGTCACCTCCCCCCACACACGTTAGTAAGCACCAGGCATACATTAACCCCTCCCTCTCCAATAAAATTAACCCCTTCCCTGCCAGTGTCATTTTTACAGTAACAGTGCATATGTATAGCACTGATTACTGTAGTTATGTCACTGGTACCCCCAAAAGTGTCAAAAATGTCAGTCAAGGGTCCGATCTGTCCGCTGCAATGTCGCAGTCCCGCAAAAAAAAATCGCAGATCGCCGCCATTACTCGTTAAAAAAAAAAAAACACCAAAAATTACAGAAATCTTTCCCTTAGTTAGTAAACGCGATAACTTTTGCGCAAACCAATCAAAATACGCTTATTGTGATTTTTTTTACCAAACATATGTAGCAGAAAACAAATTGGCCAAAAATTCAAAAAAAATTGGATTTTTACATTTTGGGGGGGGGGGGGAATTTCATATAAAAAATTTGAAAAATATTGTTATTTTTTCAAAATGTACGCTGTTTTTTTGTTTATAGCGCAAAAAGTAAAAATCGCACAGGTGATCAAATACCACCAAAAGAAAGCTCTGTTTATGGGAAAAAAAGGACGTAAATTTCGTTTGGGTACGGCGTCGCAGGACTGCGCAATTGTCAGTTAAATTCGCACAGCGCCGAATTGCAAAAAGTGGCCTGGACGTAAGACAGCAAAATCCTCCGGTGGTAAAGTGGTTGAACATGTATTGATCCTGATGTACTGATGACCTATCTCATTTATTGAGGTTCTGAAAATGCCAGGACAGTACAAATACCCCTGAAAAAAAAACCTTTTTAGAAACTAGACAGTCTATGGTAAAAGGCATGGTAAGTTTTTCAAAATTTTCATTTTTGGTTACAACTTCTTGAAAAAATAAGAAATTAATTATTTTTCACACTTTTTTTTTTTAACATACTGTCACCAGTGCAGTACAACATCCTCATATGACTGGTGTAGCAGTGATCAGGAATACTGACTGATGGCAGTATGTAAAAAAAATAAAAAATAAAATAATAAATTTTGTATTTAAATTTAAAAAATATATATATTTTTTATATATATATATTTTTTTTTAGTTACATCCTGTCATCAGAGTAGTTTGGTGTCACCATACTACTTGTGGGATTGATCAGGGATTTTTTTTTCTCTTTGATGGCTGTTGCAATGGTGATCATTGTAGCAGCAATGTTTTGAACTTTCATTAATGATGTTCTTAGTATTGTGATCACATGGTACATACAGGTAGCAATGATTGGCCCAGGTACCATGTGATGGCTGTGGGCCAATCACAGCATTACAATAATAAGCACTGTTATGAATGTGACATAACAATTGTGCTGAATTTTAAAGTCTATAACAGTGAGGTTACGTCAGCACAAATATGTATGCCACTATTGGTCTTATTGTTAAAAATATGTGCTGCAGACACTAAAACAAGTATACGCACTTGTGCAGTATATACCAAAGTGCTATAAAAAAATAAAGTGACAGCGCAATTAAATATTATATATTGTAAACTTGTAACTGCAGCACTAAAAAATGCATAAAGTGATCAAAATTATATATGAACATACAGTATCTAACAAAAGTGAGTACGTCCCCCACATTTTTGTGAAAATTTTATTCTATCTTTTCATGTGACAACACTGAAGAAATGACACTTTGCTACAATGTAAAGTAGTGAGTGTACAGCTTGTATAACAGTGTACATTTGCTGTCCCCCTCAAAATAACTCAACACACAGCCATTAATGTCTAAACCACTGGCAACAAAAGTGAGTACACCCCTAAGTGAAAATGTCCAAATTGGGCCCAATTAGCCATTTTCCCTCCCCGGTGTCATGTGACTTGTTAGTGTTGCAAGGTCTCAGGTATGAATGGAGAGCAGGTGTGTTATCATTGTCACTCTCTCATACTGGTCACTGGAAGTTCAACATGGCACCTCATGGCAAAGAACTTTCTGAGGATCTGAAAAAAAAAAAGAATTGTTGCTCTTCATAAAGATGGCCTAGGCTATAAGAAGATTGCCAGGATCCGAAAACTGATCTGCAGCACGGTGGCCAAGACCATACAGCAGTTTAACAGGACAGGTTCCACATGCTCAGCGTCATATCCAGAGGTTGTCTTTGGGAAATAGATGTATGAGTGCTGCCAGCATTGCTGCAGAGGTTGAAGGGGTGGGGGGGGGTCAGCCTGTCAGTGCTTAGACCATACCCCACACACTGCATCAAATTGGTCTGCATGACTGTCGACACAGAAGGAAGCCTCTTCTAAAGATAATGCACAAGAAAGCAAAAACACGGTTTGCTGAAGACAAGCAGACTAAGGGCATGGATTACTGGAACCATGTCCTGTGGTTTAATGAGACCAAGATAAACTTATTTGGTTCAGATGGTGTCAAGCGTGTGTGGCAGCAACCAGGTGAGGAGTACAAAGACAAGTGTGTCTTGCCTACAGTCAACCATGGTGGTGGGAGTGTCATGGTCTGGGGCTGCATGAGTTCTGCCAGCACTGGGGAGCTACAGTTCATTGAGGGAACCATGAATACCAACATGTACTATGACATACTGAAGCAGAGAAAGATCCCCTCCCTTCAGGAACTGGGTATTCCAACATGACATACACACCTCAAATATGACCACAGCCTTGCTAAAGAAGCTGAGGGTAAAGGTGATGGACTGGCCAAGCATGTCTCCAGACCTAAACCCTATTGAGCATCTGTGGGGCTTCCTATAATGGAAGGTGGAGGAGTGCAAGATGTTAATGGCTGTGTGTTGAGATATTTTGAGGAGACAGCAAATTTACATTGTTATACAAGCTGTGCACTCACTACTTTACATTGTAGCAAAGTGTAATTTCTTCAGTGTTGTCACATGAAAAGGTATAATAAATTAATATATATAAAATAGATATGGTGTAGCGCTTGTAACTGTAAAATGAACTGCACAGTCCAGAAAAATGTTCACATATAACAAACAGTTGGAATAAACAAAGTCCTTCCGAAAATGTGATCCCAGAATTAAAATATCAGACACTCCAAGCTCCAAAAGCCCAGTGTAGAGAAACCGCCACCAAAAGATGAGATTGGCCCCTTACCACAATACGATGATCCCCATTACAGGGATCGCATCCAGCCTGTGTGTCGGATCAGAAGACTCATACAGGTTCTATACCGGCTCCTTGTATCTCTCACATCAGCTCCACTCGAAATACATGTATGTATAAAGAAAGGGGAACAACTCCCATAGTGAAGTTTAGTCACTGACTTTTAATGTAGTAAAAAAACAAAGAGTGGCAACTCACATTTAAACAGAGACAAAAACAGCGTGTGTGTCTCAGAGCATTCCCGGGACTTAGTTTCCAACCAAGAAAATGGCCGCCGCGTCCCCTCGTTGGTCACAGCGTGACGTGCCGCAGGCTCCTCCTACGCGTTTCGTCAGTAGATGACGTTGCCACTCTTTGTTCTTTTACTACATTAAAAGTCAGTGACTATACTTCACTATGGGAGTTGTTCCCCTTTCTTTATACATACATGTATTTCGAGTGGAGCTGATGTGAGAGATACAAGGAGCCAGTATAGAACCTGCATGAGTCTTCTGATCCGACACCCAGGCTGGATACGATCCCTGTAATGGGGATCATCGTATTGTGGTAAGGGGCCAATCTCATCTTTTGGTGGCGGTTTCTCTACACTGGGCTTTTGGAGCTTGGAGTGTCTGATATTTTCATTCTGGAATTACATTTTCGGAAGGACTTTGTTTATTCCAACTGTTTGTTATATGTGAACATTTTTCTGGACTGTGCAGTTCATTTTACCGTTACAAGCGCTACACCATATCTATTTTATGTCATTTTTGCGATCTGGTGTTTCTAATTCAGGGTCAGGTGTTGGCAGCTGTATTAAGTCTTTTAGACTTATTTTATTTAATGATTTTAACTAATGTATTTATTTGATGCTTTGAGCGCAGCAATACCCCCATTTTATAATAAATTAATATTCAAAAATGTGAGGGGTGTGCTCACTTTTGTGAGATACTGTATCTTTAATACATATGGATATTAAAAATGTATTTACCATGACGATTTCTGTACTGTTGTATCATCTGGACATCTTTAGCATCTATCTCATTGATTTGCCCTCTCTTCTTTGTGAAGTACAAAATAACAAAGGTGCACTTCCCGATGTTGATTGGGTCATCACTAATAACATAATGCCCGACATCTGAAACATGATTCCCGAATTGATCTGAATTAAGCAGTTCCGTTATCCAGTAAGAATCACTTATTGCTGATCTGGAGAAGATCCCAAGTGTGTACTTTGACTGAAATAAAGAAATGAACAAATATTTCTATGTATGCAAAACATTTTGTAGTCTTTTATTCCATACAAAATAATAATTAAAACCCAGTTAAACTTACAGGTTCAGGTCCATTCTGTCAGGAAGTGTGAATGATTAATCAAGTCAGCAATATTGATAATTTAATTTGTCAATATACAACAGTGCCTCCAGCCTTCAAGAATATTAAATTAACATTAAATAAAATGAATAGATACAACCGCACTGACTTAATATCCTGAGTCCATTTGCTCAGTGTAGAGATTTTTTTAGCACAATAAAATTGCATAAAAATATGATCTACCATCTCCAATGTCTCAGAATGCAAACAATTGGACTATTCGGGCAGACAACAAGGTCCGCCCAATCAGACCCTCCCCTCAGAATCTTTTGCAGCAGAAAACCAGGCTCAAGTCTATGCTAATAGTTATGATGACAACAGCTTGACATTTGACTTAACTACCTAAATCCTGAGATGGTGAATATACACTATATATATATACATACTGTATGTGTGTGTGTGTAAAGGCAGGAGTCCCAATACTTTTGGTAATTTAGTGTACCTGTCAATAGGGTAAAATGCCGAAGCCCTATCACACAGAATAATGCAATACACGTTCAGTTAGATTCAGAAGTGTGAGGAACATTTTGCAAAGTAATTACTAAATTATACTTTACTAATAAACATATTAATGCTGGGGTTATAGAAACACTCCGGGGATTTGCAAGGCTGCTTATCTGACCACCTGTAGTGAAGATGAGGACAGGTTAAAGGAGAATAATCAGCAGAACCTTAGATCATGATAGTATGATGTTCAAGAGAGAGAGAGAGTGTCTTGTTGGAAGCCTTGGTGATCACGATGGGATGAGATGGTAATGAAAATTGATGGAGTGTGTGAGTGATGATCTGTGGAATTGTTTTTTTTCCTCTCTGAACTTTTTATTTTTATTTCCAAAATCCCCTTATCTAAGGATTAGCGTAGAATGTCTAATTCAGAATATTTATCCACATCTGATTGGAAGGTACTTCTATATATTAATTTAATGTTTGTTTAAGTGTTGACTGTACCTGCCCACCAGATGGCACTCCAAGACTAGGAATTCCTATTTTAGGTCTTCGGGTGACAAAATTGGATTTATTCAATTCAACACTGGGATAATAATGTCGTTTTTATCCCTGGGTTAAATCCATATACAGTATATTACTTCATAATAGGATGTGTCTCTGGTATGGATTATATTAGTTGTTATGTTACCCACTTTACCTCCTGTCTAGATTTTACCCCCTTCGTGACCAGTGCGTTTTTTGCGGTTCATAATTGAGCTATTTTAACTGACAATCACTCACTGCACCCAAATAATATTTTGATTATTTTTTTCACACAAATAGAGTGTTCCTTTGGTGGTATTTGATCGCTACTGGGTTTCTTACTTTTTATTATATAAAATAATCCAATAAAAAATTTAAAAAAAATAATTTCTTCATCAATATAGGTTAAAATGCATTCTGCTACGTCTTTGGTATAAAAAAAAAATCCTAATAGATGTATAATAATTGATTTGTGTGAAGGTATAGCATCTACAAATGATATATATACTGGAATGTATGCAGCTATGATGCTATACTGGTAATGTTATTGATCAGCGACTTATAGTGGGACTGTGATCTTATGGTGGGCAATCTAGTGCTAACAGAGCCTCACTGGGAGGTACACTGTCTGACTAACTAACATTGACATGACTAGTGATACTAATACAGTAATCAGATTTAATACTATACACTGTCACTGTACTAATGGCACTGGTTTGGTAGAGGTAAATGACAAGGGTCAATCAAGGGTTAACTCCCTGTGTGCCTAACAAGTGTAAGGTATAATGTGCGCTGCTTTTACTAACAGATCTAGCTATTTATTTCCCCCAAACCAATTTTTTTTTTTTAAAAATGGCGTAGGGTCCCCCCCCCTAAAATCCATACCAGACCCTTACCCAGGTATGCAGCCTGGCAGGTCAGGAAAGGGGTGAGGGGGGAGTGAGAGCCCCTACCCCCAGACCATACCAGGCCACATGCCCTCAACATGCCCACCCCAAAGCACCTTGTCCCCATGTTGATGGGGACCAGGGTCTCTTCCGCCTCACAACTCTGGGCTCTGGTTGTGGGGATCTGCAGGCAGGGGGCTTATCAGAATCTGGAAGACCCCTTCATCCTTCATCAATCACGCTGCCCACTGGACCCGAAAAAAATAAAATAAAAATTCTCCTTCCTCCTGGGAGGCCCCCTGCGGAATGCCTCCTCTGTGCTTTGATGTTTCTTATATAGGCAAGGGGCGGGCCACCTGACTACATCACCAGTGACACCACCCCCTTCTTACCAATATAAGAAATGTCAAAGCCCAGAGAAGGCATTAGGCGGGGGGCCTCCCAGGAGGCGAGAGTGTTTTTAATTCTTTTATTTTTCGGGTCTGGCGGACGGCGCGATTGATGATGGATTTACATCGAGGGGTGCCATTTTTTATTTTATTAATAAAGTATTTGTCAAAAACTGTCTCTTGTGTTTATTACTTTTTGACACTTTTTGATGAATGGGTAGGGGTACCCGTTCACATGGGGGGGGGCAGATCTGGGGGCCCTCTTGTTAAAGGGGGCTTCCAGATTCTGATAAGCCTCATGTCTGCAGACCCTGACAACCACAGCCCAGGGTTGTTGGGAAGAAACCCTTTTCCCCACCAACATGGGGATAAGCACTCATGGTATGGTTTGGGGGGCATTCCCCAAGACCCCCCCCCCCCCCCCGTTTTCTATATTGTCAGGCTGCATGCACATATAAGGGTCTGGTATGGGTTTTAGGGGGGCCCCGTGCAATTTAAAAAAATATTTCAATAGCTGGGTTCCGGCAATTGTAGCCACAAGTCATTTTAAAATGAGATTTGACTTTTTTTTTTTTCTTTAGAAATTTCATTTTTGCTGCAGCATGTTTTATGCATGCTACAGATGTGCCACTTTACAAGCACAGTAAGGGGACCCCCCAGGCATGATATTTAAAGGATTTTTTCATTTTTATTGTTGCACTTTAAGGCATAATTAAAATCACTGCTCCTGAAAAAAATATTGTTTTTATTTTTTATTTTTTTTATTGATACATGTTCCCCAGGGCAGTACCCGGACCACCATACCCCTTTTATGGCCAAGTACTTGCATATAAGCATTCTAAATGGACACTTGATTTTTTTTCTGTTCAGCTCCCATAGATTTCAATGGGGTTTGCTGTTCGGGTTAGAACATTTCCCCTGTTTGGGAGTTCTGCTGCAAACTAAACAAGGGGTTTGGCCCATCCCTAGTCAGCAGTAGAGATGGAGAGGTGAATACAGACATAAATAAAAATTGGACTGTATTCTATTAGTCTAACCCTTCCCTTTTGGCATCCAAAACAAAACAAAAAAATACCTTTCCACATTTTAAGGCATGGAATGAAATCATCATTCAGTACACTGTGACTGATGACAGCATAAGTATCACTACGAGAAAGTATTTAGCACTAGTGATGAGGTTCGAGTCGAACCTAATGGCGAACAAATGGGCTTCTTCATGGGAACTTTGAATCACCGCATCCATAATTAATTTAATAGGTTTTATTTAATATCCATAATTAATATTAATCATCTGCTGCCAAGGGAATCTAACCCACATCCTCTCACTTGCAAGCCACTGAGGCAGCTGAGTAACCTAAGATTCTCTCTGCCTAACAATTCTCTATCTTAGTTTGACAGCTCTTTTGTAGGGCTCTGACATCACCAGAGCCCAATAATTCCACTGCTCAGGTGCAGTGAATAAATTACTGACGTCACTTCAGAAGGGGCGGGACAATTAATAGGTTTTAATTAAAATCCATAATTAATATTATTCACCCACTGGCTTTGGAATTTGAACTCTCAGCCTCTCGTACGCAAGCCTTTTATTCTACCAGCTATGCCAAGGAGCTAGCTGATTAACCTTAGACTGGATTATGGGTGCTGGTGATGTCAGAGCCCTTTAAAAGAGCTGTCAAAACCATATAGAAGTTAGTTATTCAGAGAGAGTCTGTAGTTAATCAGCTAGCTCCGTGGCGTAGCTGGTAGAATCACGGACGGCAAACATGAGTTTGAATCCTCAGGCCAGGGGGTGATTAATATTAATTATGAATTTTAATTAAATTTAATTAAAACCTATTAATTGTCCCTGCCCCTTCTGAAGTGACGTCAGTTATCTATTCACTGCAGCTGAGCAGTGGATTATGGGGAGCTGGTGATGTCAGAACCCTATAAAAGAGGTGTCAAACTCAGATAGAGAATAACGGGCATGCAAATGAGAGGCTGTGGGTTTGAATCCCTGGCCAGTGGGGGGATTAGTAGTCACTTTCATTCAAGCCTATAAAATGAGGACTTGTGATTTTTCATGTTCGTATGTTCACTAGAACATTTCCCCTGTTCGAGATGTTCTGGTGCGAACCGAACAGGGGGGTGTTCGGCTCATCACTATTTAGCACCAGTGTACATTTAAAAGAATACAAGTGCAACAATTTAGATTTATGGAGCATTCTGAATATTTCCATACAACTATCTAAATATCTCTCTGCAGCATATGTGGATGCAGCCTTGGGATTGTGTTGGTGAGATCAGTTTGAGGTGTTTCAGAGATCATCCAGAATTCATTAACCATTACACGCAGCCTGCAGTTGACTTGCTTCAAGCAGGTCATGCATATAGAGCTATATAGAGGCAAACAAATTCATCACAGGCCTAACAATTTTAAATGATAATAAAATTTGAGCAAATAGGGCAGAATGAGATATAGATAGGAAGTATAAAGAGCCTTACTTACTCGGGCTGTAAAATTCCCAGTGGCCTGTTGAAAAAAAAAAACTGAATTGGTAATCAGGCACAGTACTTTCCTATAAAAGAGCTGTCACAGCTCAAACAGCTCATTACACGGGAGGGGTATAAAGAGGCAGGAGCATTTTTTTTCTATTTTTCGGGTGCGGCGGGCGTACTTCCCGCCGAGCGCCCCATTTGCTCGTGTGATAAGCGAACACACGAACAGCTGATGTTCGAGTCGAACTTACGTTCAACGCGAACATCAAGCCCATCCCTAATAACTATGTGGTTGCTGCGTGAGACTGAAAGGATTCCACAATGGACAAATGTGAGTTAATGTGACAATTATTGGCCCCTGAAAAATAAGAGTGAGAGAGAGAAAAGGCTCCTGTGTGTAGACAGGACCTCAGACAAAGTACCCAACACAAAGGAACCACACACAGTCTTATGGAGCACTGATATAACTTGTATTAATTGTAAACAGGTTAGCAGAAACACCACAGGCAATGCATTGACACTGATATAAGGCAATCCAGGAATAAAGCTATCACTGTGTTTTGTGTCTCACAATCTGTGTTACCAGAGGGTGGCGGTATACTGTGTGCCAAATTGCACTGCTTCTGTGAAGGAGACTTCACACTCCTTTACCAGACACCCGATGGTATACCAAACAGAATACCTCCCTGATTTATCCCAACTCAATCCTACCCTACACATTTTACTTGTCCACTTGTTTCAGCCATGCCGGAATGATGTGGGACATCTTATTTATCAGGTCCCCCATCAAGATGGCCGCCTGAGATCTATTGGAATTTAGGCATCCAATCGAAAAATTGTCCTCCCCAAGATGGCCACTGGAACCTAGAAGAGGAGACAATTACTCTTTTCAAGATTAATTCTACCTGTAACAGCAGTGTACTGCCATCTACAGAGCTGAAAGAGGGCTGTCAGGACCTGGGTCTGAACCAGCAACCTCTGCTGTGTCCAGTGATGTCTCTTCTTGCTGAGCTACCTGGAATGCTGGACAGCTCCTGAGACAATTCCTTTGATGATCCTGCTTTGAACCTTGTGTCTTGAATTTTGAACACTTTGCTCCTCCCATGAACTTCCTGATTTAAGTCATGTCTTTGCATATCCTTTTTGCCAGATAATTGTGTTCTCTCTGCCAATATCTTGTGACTCATGCTGTCATCAGTGTAGCAAGATTTCCAGGCCTGTGGTCTGATGTGGGTCTGCCATTAGTACCGGAATCCTTTCCAGCCCATGTGAGCTGAGTCCCTGGGTGTGTCAACTGAGGAAGCGACAACTCCGGCATCTTTGTTTGTAGTTTTATTGGTTTTATAGGGGTTTGGAGAAGGGAATGAGTGGGATACTCCTTGAGGCTTAACTAATTACAATTGGGACTTCTTATCCAGAAAAATTCCCGTTGGCGCTTCCTTGACGCCAGCCGATGCCAGCCGACGCCAGCCGACGCCAGCCAATGCTCACTAACTCTGAGAACACTCTCTATAGCAGAGAAAGTGTTGAATTCCCAACATATAGTCCAGTAAATCCAAGACTGTAGAACTGTAGCACTCCTGATACTGTAGTACTTGCAAAATACACTAGATACTTTCCCCCGCTTGGCACAGCTTGAGGTAGTATGCTGCAGAACTCCTTGTAACTGTCACTGTAACTAACACACTTGTACACTTCAGGGCCCAGACTATAGGCACCCCCTTTAACCTTCAACTCTTCAGGGTCACTGACACTGTACCCCCTTTAACCTTCAGGGTCCTCAACCTAGGTACCCCCTTTCCTGCAAGCTGGCACCGGATCCCAGAACCTCTACTGGAGTGGGCCCCTTTAACTTCAGGCAGACCCCCAGGGGCAATCCTCAGTACTCACGACCTGTGTAGGCTTTGCTGGGACTTGACCCCTCCGACTCCCCGCAGGTTCTCAGCACACTGGATCCCCTCAGCTCTGCACTCTCTAGATCCTCAGGCGACCTCCTGAGATCCTCTTCCTCAGACAGGAGGAGAGACAGCTGTTCTCTCCCTCCTGGGACTCTGCTCCCGCCAAAGACCTCGTGCCATGCACTTCCCCTAAACAAATACCCACTCCCAGAATCCCGTGCGGCATATTCTGCCTTCTCAGGTAGTTACAAGCCTGGATGTGTCCTCTGATTGGGTGTCCCTCACTGCCCTATAAGAAGCCTCTCACAGGAGCCAGTGGGGAGACTCCCCCTTCAGCAGGCACACTTGGAAACATGACACACTGACTAAATAAATCACAGCCCTGCTGTTAGGCAGACAAGGCCCGCTATACATTTACCTAGTGCCTACCTGTAGGGGGGCTACATCAGTATCTTCACTTACACTTACCAACATTTAGCTTGTTCCTTGATTACACTTCTGCTTGATTTCAAGCTGCAACTACTTGTTACGGACCTTTGGCTTTTCTGCTGACTATGCCTCTGTTTGATCCTTACCTGCTATATCTGCTACCGGACCCTGGCTTGCTCACCTTCTAGTGGGGCCATCCTAAGGACCATGACCTTGTACTAACACACAGCAAAACTCATCTCCACCATCAGGAGCTCTGGGCAATACTGGTTAGTACTTAGACCACGCACCTTGGGTGAGCCTGCATCTCCTGCCAGGGTGACCTACTTGTATATCTATCCTGCAGGTCAGTGGCAGCCTCTCTACTCCTATAACTTCTGGCCTCTGAGACTGGCCCCTGATGGTGACAGCTACTGAACCTACCTACATGTGATGCTGAAACTGAAATACACAACATAAAAAGGAGCTGTTTACATGCTATAAGATTCAGCCAGTCCATCCAGTCCTGATGGCCTGACTTCTGTCTGCTGCATTTTAGCATCTCTTACAAATCTCCAATTTGTGTTTGAACAGGGAAAGGAGAAGCAACACATTGATCAAATCTCTCAGTCACTCTGCTCTCACTTCTATCCACCTAATACTTGTTTGTCATGAGCACTGCAGCACACCTGATTTGCTCTTTCTGCTCTTTCTACTGTTTCCCCCCTACCCCAGTCTGAGCTCTGCTATACAGGGATTGCAAGAGGGTAAAACAAGGTCAGATTCAGGAAGTTATACTGCATGTTTTTTCCTCTATAGTGGTGGTCCTCACCCTTACTCAGCATTGCAGATATGGTAAGTTCTTTATGACAGCTGATATAATATGATATGAACTTTGTGACAATCTGGGCATTTGTGCGGCTATGTAATTATCTTCATTTTTGTTGAACTGCACAGATGCATCCCATAAAATTAGAATATCATCAAAAAAGTTTATTTATTTCAGTAATTCAATTCAAAAAGTGAAACTCATATATTTTATATTGATGTGTTACACACAGAGTGATAGATTTCAAGAATTTATTTCTTTTAATTTTCATGATTATGGTTTACAGCTAGTGATACCCCAAAATTAACTGTCTCAGAAAATTAGAATATTACATAGGACCATTAAAAGAAAATTATTTTTAATGCAGAAATGTTGGCTTACTGAAAAGTCTGTCCATGTACAGTAAAGTATGCGCTACTTTCGGGGCTCCTTTTTTGCATGAATTACTGCACCAATGTGGCGTGGCATGAAGGGGACCAGCTTGTGGCACTGCTGAGGTGTTATGGAAGCTCAGGTTTCTTTAATAGTGGATTTTAGCTCATCTGCATTGTTGTAGAAGGCTGCGCTGACTTTGGACTTAGTGGACCAACACCAGCAGATGACACGGCTCCTCAAATCATCACTGACTGTGGAAACTTCACACCGGACCTCATGCAACTTGGATTCTGTGCCTCTCCACTCCTCTTCCAGACTCTGGAATTTTGATTTCCAAATGAAATGCAAAATTTTCCACAGCCAGTGATGATTTGGGGAGCCGTGTCATCTGCTGGTGTTGGTCCACTGTGTTTTATCAAGTCCAAACTCAGCGCAGCCCTCTACCATTAAACTCTAGAGCACTTCATGCTTCCCTCTGCTGACCAGCTTTATAGAGATGCTGATTTCATTTTCCAGCAGGACTTGGCACCGCCCACACTGCCAAAATTACCAATACCTGGTCACATGATCATGGTATCACTGTGCTTGATTGGTCAGCAGCAAACTCGCCTGACCAAAACACCTTAGAGAATCTGTGGGGTATTGTCAAGAGGAAGATGGGAGCCACCAGACCCAACAATAAAGATGAGCTGAAGCCCGCTATTAAAGCAACCTGGGCTTCCATAACACCTCAGCAGTGCAGCAGGCTGATCGCCTCCATGCCACGCCGCATTGACGCAGTAATTCATGCGAAAGGAGCCCCGACCAAGCATTGAGTCCATACTATACTGTACATGGACAGACTTTTCAGTAAGCCAACATTTCTGTAAAAATCCTTTTTATTGGTCCTATATAATATTCAAATTTTCTGAGATACTGAATTTTGAGTTTTCACTACCTGTAAGCCATAATCATCAAAATGAAAAGAAAGAACTGCTTGAATATTATCACTCTGTGTGTAACGCATCTATATAAAATATACGAGTTTCACTTTTTGAATTGAATTACTGAAATAAAAACTTTTTGATGATTTTCTCATTTTATGAGATGCACCTGTATATGGATTTTTTACTTCTTCCCACAGATGTGCCTTTATATAGAGTTACAATCATCTACTGTATCTGATGCACTAGTCATAATGATACATGCCACTATTTGCCCCACCTTTACTCCACCGTCTGTCCCACCCCCATTCCCCTGTTGGCTGATTTACAAATGTCCCCAGGTATGCCATTATTTATTTAAAAGAAAATTAAATATCTGCGCTTAGTTGGAGAATAATAAAGTTGGAAGCCAGCACCAACACGTTTGGTCGCACACCCACAATACAAATATACGATGCCTGGCCAAAAAAAAAAAAAAGTTGCCACCTGGAATTAACTAAGCCACTAACTAAACTAATCATGCAGTAAATCTCCTATTGGATAATTACTGCATGTGCCCGAAGAATGAGGTCAGCTGACTACCTGAATATACTGAATGAGCAGGTTATTCCATCAATGGATTTTCTCTTCCCTGATGGCACGGGCATATTCCAAGATGGCAATGCCAGGATTCATCGGGATCAAATTGTGAAAGAGTGGTTCAGGGAGGATGAGACATCATTGTCACACATGGATTGGCCACCACAGAGTCCAGAACTTACCCCCATTGAGAATCTTTGGGATGTGCGGGAGAAGGCTTTGCGCAGTGCTCCGACTCTCCCATCATCAATACAAGATCTTGGTGAAAAATGAATGCAACACCGGAGAGAAATAAATCTTTTGACATTGCAGAAGCTTATCGAAACAATTCCACAGCGAATGTGTGCTGTAATCAAAGCCAACTAAATATTAGAGTGTGTGAACTTTTCTTTTGGTGGCAACTTTTTTTTTTGGCCAGGAAGTATATAACAAAGGGTGCAGCACAACTAGACAAACAAAGTCCTGATAAGGCACTGTATAAAGTCAATGCATTAAAGAAGGCACAGATGATAAAGATCCCCGCAACAACTGTTGTGAAAAAGTACACACGTCACCACTGTGGAAAGAGGGGCAAACCTGCTTACCAGATGATGTTGACCATCAAATAATAGAGAGGTCAATGACTGCATGTATAAAGACTTTATACAGTGCTTTATCAGGACTTTGTTTATCTAGTTGGTGCTGCACCCGTTGTTATGTATGCCATTATTCATAAATGTCTATACAGAACCATATCCATTTATCTATGTTGATATTAAAGAGGAAGTAAACCCTCCTCTGTAACTTTTACCTATAGGTGATCCTAGGATAAGGCTTCCCTATAGGTACTGTAAATATCTCCTAAACCTGTACCGTTTAGGAGATATTTACCTTAGATGCATCCAGTGACGTCACTGGCGCATGCGCTCTGAAGGAACGGCCGCTGGTGCCGTTCCTTCAGAGCCCCGTGCCGTGCGCGGGAGTGACGCCCCCTGCGGCTCTGGCCAATTTAGATGGCCGGATGCCGCGATCCCGGAACACAGGTAAGCGGGCGGCACGGCGGGGGCTCGTTCTAAGGTAAGTATTTCATAATGAGCTAGTATGCGATGCATACTATGCTCATTATGTGTTTATCTTTCAGGTTGCAAAAAGAAAAAAAATTTTTTTTGGGGGTTTACAACCTTTAAACTGGATGAAGAAGAGAGGGGGTATCCTTACTTACCCAAAATGGATACATTACAGAAACCTAATTAAAAAAAGAACAAAAAAAAAAACAGATGTGAATGGGTGAGAAGGCACGGTGCTGATATAAAAAAAAGCTACATACTGAGAATGTGTAACAAGCACTAGTATAGATTTCTTTTAAGTGTAAATATTGGCACATTTAAAGTAAAGATGTACATGATGATGCAGTCTATTGAGATTGGAACGAGGTGGGATCGCATTGGGTTTTGACTCCTTTGGTTCAAGGCAGACATTATGTTTTCTTTTTGCATGGGACTATCCAAAATTCCCACTTCCCTCAGGGTGAAACGGCAAAACATCACTCCCAAGGCCCAGCCTGACCTCAGCAAAATACAGCACAGTTGGCTCCAGGTCGGTGTTAGTCCCTCTGTCCCTGCACACAGATTTATAATCAAGAGAACTCTCTCCTTCCCTAAGAGGATAATGTCAATCCAGGTTGGAATTCCATATTAATCACTTCTGGAACGGAAGGATTTACTCCCTTAACCGCTTTAAGGAGGATGTGGCTGCTCAATGACCAGGCCCTATTTTGCGATTCGGCACTGCGTTACTTTCACTGACAATTGCGCGGTCGTGCGACGCTGTACCCGAACAAAATTTACATCCTTTTTTTTCCCACAGGTCGGCGGTCTGCCGATGTGAATGGCAGATGGCCGTTCTGTCACAGACAAACACAGGGATCCTGTGTTCCTGCTATTCAGAAACACAGATCTCTATGTTCATCTAGTAAGTCCACCCCCACACAGTTAGAAAGCATCCCCTAGGGACACACTTAACCCTTTGATCGTGTTAACCCCTTCCCTGCAAGTGTCGGTATAGTAACAGTGCATATTTTTAGCACTGATTACTGTAGTAATGTCACTGGTCCCCCCAAAAGTGTCAGTTAGGTGTCCGATGTGTCCACCGCAATGTCGCAGTCCCGCTAAAAATCACTGATCGCTGCCATTACTACTAAGAAAAAAAAAAAATGACACAAATCTTTCCCCTAGTTTGTAGACGTGATAACTTTTGCGCAAACCAATCAATATACCCTTATGCTGAAGAAAGGAAAACGCTGCTCCAGGTGTATAGTGTGTGGTAATTGCCAGGAGATAGGATATCCAAAAGAGTGCTGGCCCCGGCCCGCCTCCGTGGGAACACTTGCAGAAAAGGAAATAGCCGCACATCCAGGGATTCCAATAAGTTGCAAATACCTTTAATTCCAAAATGTTGCAAGTGATGACACCAAAGACACCAACATGAAGTCTCGGAGATGCGTTTCACACATACATCTTGTGCTTAATCATTAATGATTAAGCACAAGATGTATGTGTGAAACGCATCTACGAGACTTCATGTTGGTGTCTTTGGTGTCATCACTTGCAACATTTTGGAATTAAAGGTATTTGCAACTTATTGGAATCCCTGGATGTGCGGCTATTTCTTTTTCTACAAATCAATATACCCTTACTGGGATTTTACCAAAAATAGGTGGCACAATACAAATTGGCCTAAAATGTTACATTTCTTTTTTTTTCTTTTTTTTTTTTGAGAATGTTATATAGCAGAATGTGAAAAATATATATATATATATATATATATATTTTTTCAAAATAGTCGCTCTTTTTTTGTTTAAAGATAAATAAAAAAATAAAAATCTCACAGGTGATCAAATACCACCAAAAGAAAGCTCCATCTGTGGGAAAAAAGGGACGTCAATTTTATTTGGGTACAGCGTCACACGAATTGTCAGTGAAAGTAACGCAGTGCCGAATCGCAAAATAAGGCCTGGCCATTAAGGGGGGGCAAATCCTCCCGGTCTTAAAGTGGTTAATATTGATTTACACATGCACTCATAGCACTTATCCACTTTTGAGTAAAAATACTGAGGCAAGCGCTGAGGCTGGCTTCTCTTTCAGAGGTCAATTTATCAATTCATTAATCCACTCTTCAGCTGCTGCAACTCTCATAAACAATATAAATATTAATACAGTAATTTCTAGGCCCATCACAACTAGGGATGGTCGAACTTTTGAAAAATTTGGTTCAACCAGAACACCCGAATTTACCGAAAGTTTGGTTCGGATTCCAGAACCCCATTGAAATCAATGGGACCCGAACTTCAGGAATCAAAAAACACCATTTTGAAGCCCTAAAACCTAATAAATGCCCCTAAAAAGTTCCTAGGGTTCTGGGTCATGCCCCAGGGACTATGAATCGGGCAAAATAAAAGTTCTTAAAAATTATCGTTTTTGATAGAGAGCCAATTATTGAAAAAAAAAAAAGAGATTTCTTTGGGTTTAGTGTCTGAGGGGGGGGGGGGGGTCTAAAAAGTGTACCTGTGAAGTTTCAGCTCTGTAGCATGTCCAGAACCAGAAAAAAAAAAAACAGAACAGATTATTTTTCTTAGAATTTCAGTAGCGCAGGGATGGTGTTACCCTCCTTTCATAAAGTGCAAATAAATAAAGTGCATAAATTGCATAAATAATCCAAAACATCCAACTAAGCAAGAACAGAGTCATTCAAAAGTCTTTATTTATGTAGTGCCAGAGCAATACACAGTGCCTTTAATGCAGGGTCATTGGTGTCAGTTATAGGAACCACCGTACAATGTCACTCACCACCACCACCAGCTCTGGCACTACATAAATAAAGACTTTTGAAGGACTCTGTTCTTGCTTAGTTGGATGTTTTGGATTATTTATGCAATTTATTCACTTTATTTATTTGCACTTTATGAAAGGAGGGTAACACCATCCCTGCACTACTGAAATTCTAAGAAAGATAATCTGTTTTTTTTTGTGATGAATTTTAAATTTTGCATAGTTGTCACTGTGGCTTTATCAGAGCCAGGTCACCCTAAACTCCGGTCACCCTGACATGACAGAGCGGGGTCACCCTGGCATGGCAGAATCAGGTCACCCTAAACTACGGTCACCCTGACATGGCAGAGTGGGGTCACCTTGGCATGGCAGAGTCAGGTCACCCTAAACTCCGGTCACCCTGACATGACAGAGTGGGGTCACCCTGGCATGACAGAGTCAGGTCACCCTTACATGGCAGAGTGGGGTCACCATGTGCTTCCTGTAAGGGGGTGTGGTATTTTGCACAATAGCTGACTAGCAAGCACGTATACCTGCTGTAGATATATCAGCAGTGCAACGTGCTCACTAGATGGAAACCTGACACTTAAAACTATCCCTACAAAAACTAGATTATTAAATCTAACTATAGTGGTATATAGTACCTTAACTACACTGCATATCCCTTTCCTCACACTAAAAGAACAGCTCCATACAGCAGAAGATAATTGCAAAATGACATTGGAGCTTTGCAAGCTATGCAGCAAATGTTGTAACAAAGCAGGAGAAACACAAATGCTTCCACTCTCTTCAAAAGCCTCTGTATTACAGTGCTAGAGGTTAGGCGGGGCTATGTTATATACTGGGGGGCGTATTCACTCCTGATTGGCCTCTGGACCTCGTAGTCACTCCAATCACGTTCCTAGCAGACTCCTGCCCCCTCATTGGCTTTTACTGACGTTTCTGGGCCAGTCACGGGCTTTTAAAGCCCACTTCCTGTCCCATTGCATTCTGGGAGGTTCTGGTGACCGAATTCCGAACTTTTACCACAAAAAGTTCGTAATTCGGCCGAATTTCAAACACCCAATGTTCGGGTCGAACCGATGGTGGACACAAACCGTTCGATCATCCCTAATCACAACCAGTAGCGCGAGGGTTATACCCCTAACAAGGTATAATATTGACATACTTTTGTTTTGGTCTGAGGAGCAGACCTAAGGCCTAGGTGTGAGGCCTGAAGCAGCCGTGTGGCAAGCGAGTAAGCCAGGAGGCTGAAGTTGCAAGTTACAGCAATGGTGGGACCCCTTGCGAAGGAAAATTGCTGTTTTTTTGAACTTTCCATTCCTTTAAATAAAAGTGGGCTGCCATGCCCTTAAACATGCAGTCTGTAATGGTGCTACTTTTGAAATCGCATGCACCATTTGAATTTAATAACCCCAGATCTTTACACCCTGTATGTTGCGGCCGTTAAGATGCCCATCTAATAGTTTTTTTTAAACTATCAACATTCCCTGCTGATACCACTGCTTGTGGAAGGGAATTCCACATCCTTACCGCTCTGACAGTAAAGAACCCTCTACGCAGTTTAAGGTTAAACCGCTTCTCTTCCAATTTTAGTAAATGCCCGCATGTCTTTTTAAGTACTTGTAAAGCCAGAAGGTGCATTCTATGCATTAAGATAAAAAGCGTTTTGTGTGTAGCAGCCTCCCTCAGCCCCCCTAATACTTACCTAAGCCCCATCTCTGTGCAGCAATGTCCACGAGTCCCTCGGTCGTCCGGGACTCTCCCTCCTGATTGGCTGAGATACAGCCGCGGTGCGACCGGCTCCCGTAGATGTCAATTAAAGTCAGTGAGCTAACAAGTAGAGAGAGGGTGCGGGGCCAAATGGCAGCTCCGTGTCTGAATGGATACACGGAGCTGCAGCTCACCTCAGGTGCCCCCCATAGCAAGCTGATTGCTGTGGGGGCACTCTTCCCCTTTCCCCCCTGCCCTTTTGGTGGACGTTTCCTCTGCACATCGGCGCCACGCCTTGCGCCGTATACGTGACGTCACTTATAGGGTGCCAAAATGCCAGCTGCGCTGTTCCATCCACAGCATGTTACAAGCGTCCCCTTGGGCGGTGTCTGCCACTGGTGTCCACCGCCCAATGAGAGATGCCTCTCCTTCCAGCACGCTAGCGTGACACTGGGAGCGCAATTTGGGTGGCTTGTTGGTATGTATGCAGCATCATCGTTGGAGTTTTGAGTTTGTTTTTTTTTTTTAATGAATGATATATACACATATGATAATAAGCATGATAATTAATGTGAACTACAAATATAACAAAAGTAACAATGTATCAAAAAGTCTGTGATGAAAATGTCTTTAACGGTGCAGATCCGGTTGATAAATTATTTGTAGTATAGGAAAAGCGTGAATAGATCAGCCACCACCAACATCTAGGGGGCTTACCAGAAATGGTGGACCCAGTTTGACGTATGCTTTTACTATGTGTTTATAGCATTCACATTTTTTAGCCCTGCACTTTTTTGTATTTTTATGGCTACAGATTGTCTTCTGTTGTGCTAGCTGCTTCTACTTATCCAAACTACTAGACCAATAAGCGCTGTACTTTTAGAATTTGCAGGTTCTATATAAGTACCTGGAAAAAAAACAAGCATCTATTTCTTACCTTCTTTAATGTCTGTTTAAAGTATTCCTCTGTAAAGAAAAAAAATACACATATGAGACATTGTGGAGGGGTAATGAGGGGAAACACATTTTCAGAAGCAAAGGCCACCAATGACAGTCTCTCTACTTCTCTGATAGGTTTCCTTTAAGTGATTAAAACCACACCTAATACTGTTTCAGTTGTAATAGTTATAAAAAAACAAACCCAATGTATTTATAGGATTATAATAGAGAAATAGAATAGTAGAAAGTCTCTGTTACCTGCAGCCTCCTGTAAGATCTGGTGGATGTGTCGGAGTTTATTGGCCATTCTTCTCTCCGCTGATAGAGGGTTTATTTTATGTTCAGTCAGTAATCTCATTTCTGCTTTGCTGAGAGTCAGGAGTTCCCAGTCCCAGTTTTTTCCTGCCACCCACCTTTTTGTAATTTTCTTCTTGGAAATGATATCCTCCACATCACTTATCACAACTTTTATGTTTTCTGGACCTACAGAGTAGACAAGAATAGAGATTACACAATACAAGTGTAAACACCAGCAATATAATGTAGGGATAGACCGATTATCGGCAAGGCTGATATATCGGTGGCCGATATGCACTTTCCCCGATATATCGGTATCGGCCGATATTTTTGTGACGTCATTCTGTCTTCTTAGGCTGCCTCCCTCGCCTTGGACAGCCTCATCTGGAGTTGGGACTAGTCTCGCGGGAGTGTATCACAGCCACCCACAGCAGCCCGGTGCCAGCCAGCCACCCACATCCACAGGCCCTGTACCAGCCAGCCAGCCACAGGCACTGTACCAGCCAGCCAGCCACAGGCACTGTACCAGCGAGCCAGTCAGCCACCCACAGGCCCTGTACCAGCCAGCCACCCACAGCCCCTGTGCCAGCCAGCCACCCATCCACCACAGGGTGCCAGACAACCAGCTACCGTCCACAGGGTGCCAGACAGCCAGCCACCCACCACAGGGTGCCAGACAGCCACCCACCATAGGGTGCCTGAGAGTCAGCCACCCACCACAGGGTGCCAGACAGCCAGCCACCCACAGACAGGGTGACAGACAGCCAGCCACCCACAGGCCCTGTACCAGCCAGCCACAGGCACTGTACCAGCCAGCTGCCCACAGGCCCTGTACCAGCCAGCCACTCACAGCCCCTGTGCCAGCCACCCACCTACCACAGGGTGCCAGCCAGCCACCCACCACAGGGTGCCAGCCACCCACCACAATGTGCCAGCCAGCCAGCCATCCACCACAGGGTGCCAGCCAGCCACCCACTACAGGGTGCCAGCCAGCCAGCCACCCACCCACCACAGGGTGCCAGCCAGCCAGCCATCCACCACAGGGTGCAAGCAAGCCAGCCACCCACCACAGGGAGCCAGCCAGCCCCCCAATACAGGTTGCCAGCCAACCAGCCAGCCACCCACCACCGGGTGCCAGCCAGCCACCCACCACTGGGTGCCAGCAAGCCAGCCATTAAGCATTAAACAAAAAATAACATGTTCAGTACCAGATTTGTGTCAATAATTGTCTTTATTTTTCAAAACTTTAAAAGTACAAAATATCGGCCCATATCGGCCGATACAGATATGTTGTGATCGAAATATCGGTATCGGCCCTGAAAAAACCATATCGGTCTATCCCTAATACAATGTATAGATCTAAATAGATGGTAAAGCTGACACTATAGTGTGTGGCTGGCTCTACTTTCCATTTGCAAATGTTTTGCAGCATTCCACCTTCTTCCTACCTACAATCTGTTTATTACAAAACCCATCACAATGCTCCGTGCTATGGATACATTATTAGATGTTCTCCCCTGTGAGAACCAGCAGATGATACTTTATATAGCCTTGGCAGTCAGTCTTGCCATTGACAGTTGGGAGCAAATAAAAGTGTTTCCTGAACTTGTGACCACTAGGTCACCTATCATTTTGTTCAATGTATTACGCACACAGTTATGCCAATTAGGACTCCATTGACACTGTGGGCAGGGTTTTCCACCATCAGTAAATTTGCAGATTTTTACAACTGTCTGTAAATATCAGGGGCTCATAATTTGTCACCCTGTGTTGACTTTTTAGATGTCCAATTAAGCAGGAAAATTACTTGTTATGGGTATTGTCAATGTTTCCATATTGTGCGTATAATGTTTAAATATCGATAGCTCCATCAGTAAATTTTCAATGTTTTGTCAGCAAAAAATGCTGCAGGGGGTTGGCTGTAGGACCTCAACCTGATACTTTCTGTTTTGCATAAATCTCCATTTGGACCCATCCAAGATCTTCCCTTAGTCCTCCCTACTCAGAAGGTTATTATTCTGGTCACCTGTACCTTCTACGTCATTTCGTACAATAGCCACTAGGGGCAAGCGTGCGCCGCCGGAGGCATGATCGCACGCTGATTGGACAGAGGGGGAGCCAATCAGTGGGTCCAGCGGATTTTTTCATTTCCAAGAAAGGTAGAATGGCAGTTTGTCTATGTAAACAAGGCAGATCACAGTTCTGACAGGGGAAAAGTCTTCCCCTAGTCAGAGCACCTCCCCCACAGTTTGTAAGCATGCCCATGGGGCTCTTTGTTTTGTTTCTTGTTTTGTCTTTTCATTCAATTTTAATTGCACATCATTGATACTTTTTTGCTTTGTTTCTCACTTTTAGCATTTAATCTGAGCATCAGATACATACTTTTTGAACTCAGGCTCACTCCTAGTGTTACCAGTTGATATCCCCACCTACTGCACAGTATTATACTCCTTGTACTGATTGCTGATATTACTATTCATATACACTTTAGAAATGAGTCCTATAGCCATCACCGTGGATGCCACACTATCTTGGTTTGTGTTTGCGTTTGGCCCTGTTTGTCCTGCCGGGCCCTCGTGGATCCAAGGCCCACAGCTCCCAGGATAGACATTCCCAGCAGCAGCCAATGGAACATGAGTATGCAATTTCTTTTTAACATATTTGTAAGTGTGGGCCCCTTGGTGGCTCCTTAGTGTTTTGCATTAGTATAACATGATCTACTATCTTTATTACATGCCACAAACTGTTTTATTTCATAGAAATTAGGTATTGCATCAATCCCTGAGGAAGTGAACGGTTGTTTACGAAACGCGCCGGGTTACCAAGATGAATTTTCATATCTACCGTGGATTGTTCTATGGAATACTGAACTTGACCATGAATATATAATATACTAGGTATTAGGAATCTACCGATTATTGGCAATGCCGATATATCGGGGCCCGATATGCACTTTCCCCGATATATCGGGTTACCAATATTGCTGATATTTTGGGAAAGTGCTTGTACCAGAGTGATGCTGCAGCTAGAGGCATCACCCCGGTAACGGCATCCATTGTCGACGGTCAGCTGTCTTGTAATGACAACCGATGCGGCTGAGAAGCCGCTCGGCTGTCAATACAAGGAGCGGTAGGGGACATCCCCCCCCTCCTGTGGTGGGACGGGAGACTTGGGCAACTAGCCTGCACGGCCGCCGAAGGCCCGTTCAAAGCCGCATTTGGCTCTGATCGGGTCTCCATGTAAAGCCTGGAAGTGATGCCATGACATCACTTCCGGGTACTCAGCACCAGATTTAAAAAAAAAATAACAGCATTCATTTGAATGCTTTTAAGTGCAGAGGAGGGGTTTGGGGTCTTTTAGACCCCCAGATCCCTCCACAAAAGTACCTGTAAAAAAAAAAAAAAGAAATGTTTTTAAATGTACAAAAATATCCGCCAATATCGGTCAATACCGATATGCATTCCCCAAAATATCGGTATCGGCAACGAAAAACCGATATCGGTCAATCACTACAATGTATAACATCACAAATCTGTTTCATAATACGGTACTTGTCTGTGTTTACTTGCTGACATTGTATGTTCCAATAAACTTTCATTTTATATTTCATCATTGGGCGCGTCGCACCTGATTTAAAAATTTAAAAATTAAAAAATTTTTGCAACTTTGTAAACACCCCCTAGGGACACATTTAACCCTTTGATCGCCCCTGATGTTAACCCCTCCCCTGCCAGTGTCATTAGTACAGTGACAGTGCATATGTTTAGCACTGATCACTCTATCGGTGTCAATGGTCCCCAAAAAAGTGTCATAAGTGTCAGTTAGGTGTCTGATGTGTCCGCCGCAATGTCGCAGTCCAGCTAAAAATCGATGATCGCTGCCAATACCAGTTAAAAAATTGTAAAAAAATAAAAATGGCATAAAAATATCCCATAGTTTGCAGACGCGATAACTTTTCCACAAACCAATCTATATATACGCTTTTTGGGATTTCTTTATACCAAAAATATGTGGCACAAAAAATATTGGCCTAAATTGATGAAGAAATTAGATTTTTTTTATATTTTTTATTGGATGTGTTTTATAGCAGAAAGTAAAACATATTATTATTATTATTATTATTTTTAATTGTTGCTCTTTTTTTGTTTATAGCACAAAAACTAAAAACCGCAGAGGTGATCAAATACCACAAAAAGAAATCTCTATTTATGGGAGAAAAAGGATACCATTTGTATTTGGGTACAGTGTCACACGGCCGTGTAATTGTCAGTTAAAGTAACGCAGTGCCGAATTGAAAAAAGTGGCCCGGTCTTTAAGGGGGTAAATCCTTCTAGGGCTGAAGTGGGTAAATAATCCAGGATCTCTGATGTGTAATGAGTTTGTAAATCATGATGTTTATATTTAGCTGAAAATGGAGAGTGGTGGGAACTCTCTATATACTGTACAATGTGATCTGATCTGTGGTCTACAGCAGTGGTCCTCAACTCCGGTCCTCAGGGCCCACTAAAAGGCCAGATTTTAAGTATTACCTTGGGGAGATGCAGATTAGAGTACTGCAATCACTGAGCAGCAAATTATATCACCTGGGATGTATTTCAGTTATCTTGCAAACCTGGCCTGTTAGTGGGCCCTGAGGACCAGGTTGAGGACCACTGGTCTACAGAACAGAACCCTTAGAGTGGATCCAGAATCCAGGAGATCACTTTCTCATCTGGAACTCAGTATGAATCTTACCAAGTTTTTCTCTGCTGTAATCCAGGAATTTCTTCAGACAAGACAGATCAAGCAGAGGGGTCTCCGGAGAGTGTGCGTGATACAGGAAAATGATGGAGGATTCATCAACATAAGACTTCCATTTATCTTCTGCAAGATGAGAAATGCAGCCACACACAGTCCAATATTTAAAAACTGAAAGTTCTGACAAAAGCTTCAATAGCTGCATTACATCTGTTTTGGGGTCCCAGGTGAAGACGGCCAGGCGCTCTGTAGACTCCTTCCTAATTATTGTATCACTGAAATAACACAGAGCACACATAATAAGAAGTTAGTTTATTCTTGTTAATAGAAATATAAAAGTGATATAAAGAAATGGTGTATACAGATTCTGGGGGACTTTCAGGACTGACAACTGTTTGTGACCTTCATGATATTTGTTAAAGAGAGTAAAGATGGCCAGTACTGTATGTACCATAAAATATTAAAATAATTCGAAGAACTGATACATTGCAATATATTATATATTTTTTTTTTTTGTGCTTGAGTTTAGACCCACCTTAGAATCATTTGGAGGAACAAAAGAAAAATCATATGGTAGCCACATACACATTGGCGATCATACAATCAGACTTTCCATCTCATTTTTAAAATGTAAAGACATAATGAATAGGAGGAGTAATGGGATTTGTTTAGTAGCTGGTAGTTTGGTAGCTGTGAACCTGAACTCTATCATCAGTTGAAATGAATGTCAAATGAAACCAAAATAATATCTGCGCTCGGCTAAAAAATGTTTGGCTGGCAGCCAGCACCAATAGGTTTGATCATACGCCCATAAACAGAAAGAATACAGAGAGGGTGCAGCGCCAACTATGTGTTAACGAAAGTCCTAGAACACTTCACACATAGTCCATCAACTGAAGATAGCAAAGATGATAGGAAGATCCCCCGCACCAACTGTTGTGAGGAGGACTACAGATACACTCATCACCATTGTTTGATTGCATTGGCCCTCACATTATAGAGAGGTCTATAATCACATGTGTAGACACCAGGGCAAGATGAATGGAGAACTTGTACCAGGCACCCGGTGTAACCCTCACTGTGGCTCCTTGGGAAAAATGTATCCCCCAATCCTGAGACAGGAAGCTCATACTCCAATTGATATATGCATAAACAATAGCCTTTTTCATCATATTGTTCTGTTCCGACTTACACGTTTCTTCATTTTCTGACGTCTTCACACCTCTAAAGATGTCAGAATATGACGAAACACGTAAGTGGGGCAGGGTGATATGACGTAAAGGGCTATTGTTTATGCATATATTGTTTAGAGTATGAACTTCCTGTCTCAGAATTGCGGGATACATCTTTCCCAAGGCGAAATATGGCAAAACATGTAAGTGGGGCAGGGTGATATGACGTAAAGGGCTATTGTTTATGCATATATTGTTTAGAGTATGAGCTTCCTGTCTCAGAATTGCGGAATACATCTTTCCCAAGGAACCACAGTGAGGGTTACAGCGGGTGCCTGGTACAAGTTCATTTTGCCCCGGTGTCTACACATGTGTTTATCGACTTCTCTGTAATTTGAGGGTGAACGCAATGTGGTAAGTAGGATTGCACCTTCCCTTACAGTGGTGACGAGTGCATCTTTAGTCCTCCTCACAACAGTTGGTGCGGGGATCTTCCTTTCATCTTTACCATCTTCAGTTGGTGGACTATACAGTATGTCAAGTGTTTTCTAGGACTTTCGTTAACACATAGTTGGCGCTGCACCCTCTGTGTATTGAAATTAATGTCAAGCAATACAACATCACTACTAGTGATAGGGAGACTTAACGACATTCGCTAAATTAGTTATCTAAATTCTAGGGAGCAGAGAATCATGCAAAGGTGGATTAACCCTTTCCAAGGTAGCAGTCAGATCTTCCTATATGTAACCAGTGAGTTGCTGTATAGTTTAGTAACAATTATCACCAGTATTTTAGGATACCTAAAATAAAAGGAATTTCTGATATATGTCTTTATTTGTCATATATCACATGCAATTTACAAAAAGATGTGTCATGAAATGAAAAAAAAATAAAAATACCTGGGTAAAATAGAATGGTCTTTCAGATCTGGAGTGCTCTGCAAGCAATTAGTGTTCCTTAGAATTTCAGAAGTTTGAGAACTGGCCTTACCATACTGCAGTGAACATGGAACTGTGGACTCTTGTACGTTTGTGACTACGCCTATCTCCAAGTATTCTGATTTGGTAGTATTAACTTTCATATCAACAGGTTGACTGTTTGACTCATTAGAGATTTTGGTTAACTTATCAGATGTTTGTTTTTTTTCAGAAGAGTTGGGGTCATCATCAGAGGCTGGAATGGTTGGTGCAGAACTTTCAGTTGCTTTGTAGAATGCTGATTTTATCTTGGATTTCCCATTTTCAATCATGTTACTATTCCAGCCGTCACTTTCAGATAATATGGATGACCTGCCATTTTCTGTATTCAATTCAGCATATGTTTGAGCCTCAGCTTCAGATGAAACAGTTGTCTTCATATGTTCTGGCTTTGGTCTTTTAGGATGGTGTAAAACAAATACAGTGTTTCCTATCTGTATTTTATCTTCATGCCACAGCTGGGTCTCATTTTTAGATAAGCAGCCATTGACATAGGTTTTTGAGTTGTTGACTGGAATTAGAAAAACGTCTTCTTCTGTTTTCCGGATCTCACAGTGTTCACACTCAGCCTCAGTATCAGAGATGTGGATGTCTTGAGAAGGTCCAGAGCCAATCTTGGTGACATCACTTATATTATGGATAATTAATGACATACCATGTTGGATAAGATAGAATTGGTTATTAAATGTGACATTCTGTTTTTTTAGAATGACGCCCATGTTCTCTAAATTCTTCTGCCATTCCTGTGTGGCAATCTCGGTCCTTTTCAGCTTTTCTTCCCACGAGGTTTCCAGATCTCTGAGAAGATTTTCCTTTTCCTCCATCTGGGACTTCAGTTTTTCTACTTCTGCCTCCACTTGTTCTGTTGTTGTTATCTGATCTCTGAGTCTTTTTATTTCCTCTTGTAGCTCCTCTATGGCTTTGGATTTCACATCCTTATTCACCACGGCTTGGTTGACTATTCGCTTGGCGCTGTCTGCGTATCTTAGGGTAGAGAGGGTTTCCTGATAATTATCTGCTGCAGGACTGACTGTGGCCAACATAATCGTCTTACTGTTTCCTCCAAGATTGTTCTTTAGCAGCCATGTGAGCACAGAGTCTCTATAGTTTATATGTTGATTCTTCCTTTTAGCCAATGAATTCATGACTAGGCCAAGAGTTAAAAGGGATGTGTTGATATTACAACATTCCTTAAGCTGACTGCCTTGTGCACCAGATTTGGAGGACCTCTCACTTCCTGCCAAATCTACCAGGCTGACCTTACTGACCAACTCTCTGGAGGCTCCAGACTTATGATCAATGCATATTTGTGTAACAGTCAGTGTTAGTATAGAATGGGATCGACTGCTCTGCTCATTCATCTTGGTTTCTGCAATGGCCCTCTGTTTATTACCTTGGTCCAGCAGCAATTTAATCTCTCCATAGCTTCGAACAGCATGACAAGATAACCCCTCAACATATGGACCGAGTAGTGGGTCTTCTCTAACTCTTAGTTTCTTTTGCTTCTTTTCCAAACTTAGGAGATCTCTCACCTCCTCATTATATATCTCAAAATAAGAGGCCTCAATCCTGATGGTTTCCAAGTCATTTGACTCTTTAAGAAATAAAGCTGAGCAGATTCTTGGCACAATACCAGGTTGGTCATCTGTCCCCATCATTGAAAATGTTTTTCCTGATCCTGTTTGGCCATAAGCAAAGATACACACATTGTAACCATCCCATATGTTCTCAAGAACTCCATTTCCCAGATGTCCATAAACATCTTCCTGCCCAGTATCATGGCCATCCTCTGTCCAGAAACAGTTGTCATATGTGAAGATATGAGGTTCTTTTTTGTCTTTTTCCTTGCAGGAAATGGGTGGCAGAAGGGTAATCTGGTTTCCGCTGACCCGAACAACACACTCTGAGTTTAATCCTTCCTCCCTCTGATTCAGAGGACGGACCCTCACAGCCACTTTTACTTTGCTGTTATTCATTTTGCAGCTTTTAGATAACCTGTGGGGAGAAAATATAAGAAAAGGTGAAAACAGTCTTTGGATCTAAATCTCCTTATAATAATGACCTGCTGACTCACATGTGTTATACAAAAATAAATCTGTGTCAATGGGATATGCTTGACATCCCTAGGATATTACAATCAGTTGTTTCTGTTGGTTAACCACTTCCGGACCTCCCCACGCACATATACTGTGGCAGAGCTTCCCTTTAGCACAAAATCACATAGCTGTACATCAATTTTTGCTCCAGGTCTGGTGCACAAATGAGTGCCCCAAGTGACCCGCTCCCACTGTGATTGGACACAGCAGGAGCCAATCAGTGGGTCTTGAGAGAGGCAGAACGGTGGTCAGCCTATGTGAACAAGGCTGATCGTCGTTCTGTCAGAGGGGAAGATGGAGGTCCTGTGTTTCTCCTAAGCAGGAACAGGGATCTCTGTCTTCCCCCAGTCAAAGAATTCCCCACACTGTTAGCAAGCACTCCCAGGGAACACATTTAACCCTTCCCAGCCAGTGTCGCTAGTACAGTGACAGTGCATTTTTTTTAGCACTGATCAGTTGATTGGTGTCACTGGTCCCCAAAAATTGTCACTGTGTTATATTTGTCTGCCACAATGTTGCAGTCCTGCTAAAAATCGCTAATTGCTACTATTACTAGTAACAAAAATAAATAAATTCATCCCATAGTTTGTAGATGCTGCTTATCCATTTGTAGAGGCCCCTGATGTTAACAACTTCCCTGCCAGTGTCATTAGTACAGTAACAGTGCATATTTTTGTCATAAGTGTCAGTTATTTGTCCGAACTGTCCTCCCCATTGCCACAGTGCTGCTAAAAATCGCTGATCCCTGCCATTACTAGTAAAAAAAAAAAAGCCATACAAAAATATCCCATAGTTTGTAGACGCGATAACTTTTGCACATACCAAGCAATATATACGTCTTGGGATTTGTTTTTCCATTTTTATACATGTTTTAGAGTAGAAAGTAAAAAATATTTAAGGGATAGACCTATGCGCTACAAGTAGGTATAAGACGTAAGAAAATGAAGGAAATGTGTAAAGATATAGTGGAACACCAAGGATCAAGCAGCTAATTCAGTAGTGTCACCACATACCACAATAATTTATAAGATAGAGAGAATCAGCGCTCTAATCCTTAAAAGCGATGGACCACCCAATGATAAAAAACTTAAGAAGTTGAAGTTCAAAATATGAAAAGTTGATCATGAAGTGATGTAATAAAAACAATGTCCACAATGTGATATAAATATAAAAGAAGTAAAAATACTTATAAATCGCAGTGAATCTCCAACATGTGATAAAAACACATACAAATGATCATATATATATATATAGGTCTCAGCAATAATAAACTGTATGCTCCTTTCCTTATAGGGCGATATCCTCTCTTCACCACAGTATATCATTCATCCATCCCGGGTTAAAATATAAGAGGGAAACTCTCATGCTGAGACCTATATATATATATACTGTATATCCTGAAGTATTACATATAATTGGGAGGTATCATACCCATTGGAGAAGATCAGGAGGTGAAAGATTGTACCCAAACGCTCTTTTGAGTGTGAATGGAGGTGAGCGGCCATTACACTTAATGCTGGATTGTTAGCTCACCTACCACTGCACCTGGCTGTCACTGGAATCTTCACTTCATCTTTTAAATCACTTGATCTATCTAATGGACAACTGAGCACTTTATTCACTTATTACAACCTATGTATGGACTGTTCAGCACTTTATTTATTCACATATAATATTTATTGAATATCTCTTGGACTTATATTATTCACTTTTATATCATTATTTCCGCCATACTGTTTATTTTTGGATTTTGGTAAATATTTTAAGTAGTTGGATCACTGTCACACCTTTTAGCTATTGGTGTTTTTACCATATCACCACTTCTGCACTCATCACTTTATTCACATATTAATGCATTGTTTTTGATGAATTTTCATATTTTGTGTGAGACTATTTGATTGATCATTTGTATGTGTTTTTATCACATGTTAGAGATTCACTGCGATTTATAAGTATTTTTATATCCACACTTCTTTTATATTGATATCACATTGTGGACATTGTTTTTATTACATCACCTCATGATCAACTTTTCATATTTTGAACTTCAAACTTTTTTATCATTGGGTGGTCCATCGCTTTTAAAGGTTTGGAGCGCTGTTTTTTTTTTTTTTTTTTTCAAAATTATCAGTCTTTTTTTGTTTATAGCACAAAACATGAAAACCTCAGTGGTGATCAAATACCACCAAAAGAAAGCTCTATTTGTGTGGAGAAAAGGACATCAATCTTATTGGGGTACAGCGTTGCATGACTGCTCAAATGTCAGTTAAAATAACGCAGAGCCGTATAACAAAAAAATGGCCTGGTCATAAAGCGGGTAAACCTTCTGGGGCTAAAGTGGTTAAAAAAATAATTTTGCGCTAACATATGAGAAAAGCATGAACAAAATGGTTGCCAAACAACATGAATTTACCAAAGACCAGGGTTTGTTCTTGTGGTCATACCTTGTAGTATATATAAGTAAGGTACATTGGGGGGCATAGCAACAACTCTTGTAGATGGCCGCTCTTCACTGAAGCTCCGCCAGGCCGCCGGGACATTTACCGCCATCCAAGCCTTCTCAAACCCCAGAAAACACCTTGCTGGCACCATCAGATAGCGGGAAGCTAAGGGATGCTGTGCCACCATAAAGACCTGCTGATACCAAGCTGTCTAGGTTTTTCCAAATTCTAGGCTGAGGTCCACAACAAAATGGTGGTGGGTGAGGGCCACGAACGAAGCATGTAGCGGTGCCCATCGGAGCTCTGGGACCTAACAGCATTCCACATACCTTCCAATATGGCTTCCCAGATGGTGATCTATTCTTGAAGGGCTTCTCACCCTCCACCCGCAGCCCTGCTAAGTCCAGGCCCCGCAGGGAGTCACCTCACAGGCCTCTCCAGGACCCCAACATAGGAGTAAGTGCTACACAGACACCAGGGGTTGGGGCCTCTACAGCCAGCACAGATCACATAGCAGCCTTTCCAACTCAGGGCCAACCTGTCTCTGACACTACACTAAAGGAAATTCTCCTTTCCCTGCACTCATCTCTGCAATCTGATCTGTTGTCCTGTGTTCACCAGTTTAAAGCAGAATTACATGTTCTGGGTGACAGGGTGGACAGAGTGGAAGTATCCCTTGAAGTGTATACTTCTTCCTTCAACACCATGGTCGATGCTCATGCTGCTTACTCTGACAAAATCACATGTCTAACGGACAAAGTTTCTGACCTAGAAGACAGGTCCAGGAGAAATAACATCAAGATCAGAGGTGTCCCCGAATCAGTTTCTGTCAGTCAATTACAACAATACACTCAAGATCTGTTCTCTACCCTGGTGCTGTCCTTGTCAGGGCCAGACCTTGCTATTGACAGAATTCATAGACTCCCAAAACCATCCTTTCTTCCAGCTGAAGTTCCTAGGGATGTCCTGCTTAGGGTACACTTCTATCAAGCGAAAGAAAAAATGAAAAAATGTCTGCCTTCCACCAGACTGACCACCTCCCAGATTGATACTTCACAATACACCTGCTTCCAGACTTCTCCCACCACACTCTCCAGCACCATGAAAACCTGATGTCAGTCACTAAAATGCTACACATTCACAACATTTCACACAAGTGGAAGTACCCAGCCACCCTGCCCATTAGTCACAATAGGGTGACAACTATGGTGACTACCCTGGATGAAGGTCTACAACTTCTGCAGCAGAGGGAGATACTCACTGATTCTCATCTATCAAGCTTCTGTCATGCGCAACCCAAACCTCTTACAGCAGAATGCCAAGTGTTCTCTCACAAATGTTCCTCTAAAAAAATCTATGTCTGGAGGCTTCGGAAAATACAATTGCATCATCCTTTAATTTAAGTCCCTAGCCGATGGAAGACTTCTTCCCTTTCTCTGTGTCCCTTGGAATTTTTTGGGGATTTTTACCTTGGGTCTAAAAATAGGGATAAAGGAATCTCACTATTCTGTAATATGCTCCAGGACAAACTTACCTTCTGCAAAACCATGCTTAAATGGGAACATGATCTCCATATGGCCTACTCTCCCTCCCAGTGGCAAGCTATCTTTAGATCAATCTTCCACGCTACCCACTGCACTAGCCATGTGGAACTGATGTCAAAAATCACTAATAGGTGGTATTATATTCTTTACAAATTGGCAAAGTTTTCTTCCTCCCTTTCCTCACTATGCTGGCACAATTGCGGTCAAGTAAGTAATCTTCTGCATTCCTTCTGGGTTTTCCCCAATCTCACAAGCTTCTGAAACCAAACTCCAACTAATCTCTACGTGTATAGGGATTATCAACAAACCTACTCTAGCCCTAGCGCTTCTGAACATTGGGATAGGCCTTTCTCCCCCTATACACTTTCAGCTTGTCTCCCACATACTGCTTGCAGCCCACTTAATGATTCTTAGAAACTGGAAGTCAACCCATAATATCCCTGATGTAGAAAGAATGATTGATCATAATCATGCCTTTGAGCACAATTTGGCATTAAACGGCATGAAACTTGAAACCTTCTCCAAGTCATGGACTGTTTGGAAGAGCAGGAGGAAAGCACCCTCAGGTCTGTCCTATCTGTAACTGGTAATGTGTAATTCACTGCTTTTGAGCATTGTTTCGCATTGTACTGTCCCTTGTTCTGTGCCTTGTTTACATTTTGTCTGTGTGTAAACCTCTTTATAATTCAATAAAAATGTATTGAAACAAAAAATGTATAGCACCCTACAGGTAGGTGCTAGGTAAATGTATAGTAGGCCTTGTCTGCCTAACAGCAGGGCTGTGATTTATTTAGTCAGGGTGTCATGGTTTCCAGGTGTGCCTGCTGAAGGGGGAGTCTCCCCACTGGCTCCGGTGAGAAGGTTCATATAGGGCGGTGGAGGAAACCCAATCAGGGGACACATCTAGGCTTGTAACTACCTCAGAAGGCAGATTGTGCTGCAAGGGATTCTGGGAGTGGGTATAAGTTTGGGGGTGGCACATGACACGATGACTTTGGCGGGAGCAGAGTCCCAGGATGGAGAGTGCGGCTGTCTCTCCTCCTGTCTGAGGGAAGAGGATGTCTCAAGGTGTCGCCTGAGAATCCAGAGAGTGCTGAGTTGAGCTGAGGGGGATCCGGTGTGCTGAGAACCTGTGGAAAGAGAGAGGGGTTCAGTCCCAGGAAAGCCTACATAGGTCGTGAGCACTGAGGATTGCCCCTGGGGGTCTGCCAGATTTAAAGGGGACAACCCTGGAAGAGGTTCTGGGATCCAGTGCCAGCTAGCAGAAAGGGGGTACCTAGGTTAAGGACCCTAAAGTTTCAGAAGGGGCTGCATACACAGTAAACCCCCGAAGAATTCAGGGTTAAAGGGGGGCACCTACTATTGGGATTGCTATTACTATTACTGAATTGTACAGAGTGAACCAGTTGGGATTTACAGTTCTACAACATACTACCTCAAGCCAGAGCAAGGCAGGAGGGAAGTATTCAGTGACTTGTTGCAGTGTAACAGTATTCTCAGAGTTAGTGAGCGTTAGCTGGCACCGGCTGGCGTCGAGGAAGCGCCAACGGGCATTTTTCAGGAACCAAGTCCCAAGTGTACATATCCGAAGCCTAAAGGAGTATCCCACTCATTCCCTTCTCCCATCCCCTTATCTACAATAAAACAACAAAACCAAGATGCCAGAGTTGTCCATGTCTCAGTCTCTACATCCAGGGCTGCAGCTCACATGGGCTGGAGAGGTAACCGGTGACAATGGCAGACCCACATCAGGCCACAGGCCTGGAAAACCTGCTACAAAAGTAAGGTACATTGAATCCAAAACTTTTTTATGATTAGTAGCCCAGCTGCCCTTTTCCAATGCTATCCCAGCAAACTCAACATTCTGTGATCCAGCACTAGTCTTCTTCTGGGTTGAAGAACACCCAGATTCATTCACATTCTTGCATCCACTTCACTGTCATCCTGACCTCTGCATCATTGAGCACTTCCCAGCTCTATAGAAGAGGCAAAGAAGAAGACCTGGTGAGGTTGATTTACGAAAACTGGAGAGTGCACAAGGTAGGCACATACAGTATAGTAAAAGAAAGAGCGATAGAAGATACTGTATACACCCCCCCCTTCTTTTAGAAGCTCCATGAGCAGGGCACTCCTATTCCTTCAGTACTGAACTGTATTGTAAGTGTATTGTCCCCATTTATATTGTAAAGCGCTGCGCAAACTGTTGGCAATATATAAATCCTGTATGATAATATACAATATGTTCCATGGTTCAGAGTTACGGGAACATTGTGGGACTTTATTTAATAGAAAATAATGAACTCACCATTAAGGAATTATCATTTCACTCGTCACTCCTATGTTATAGGTTCTTGGGTTTTGGTTGTCCCCTCATGCACTCCTTGTATGCTGAGGATATGTAGATATAACAGAGACGATTGGGATGTCTGTATTCTACATTTCTTCCACTTCTTTAAATTCCCCAGAATGTGAGACCCGATTCCACTCTGACCTGGTTATTTGCTCTCCTGTGGGTAGCAAATTCACTTTCATTATGACTAGAGAAGAGTTAATCATTACAAATCTTCCGTACTTTGTTTCCTTAGTTTGGCTATCATACAGGTTTATGGTTGCTGGCCGGCTGATAATCCACTTTTTTTTTTTTTGTTAAGATATTTTAAAGCTTCAATAAATAATAAATAAATAAATAAAAAATGATGTCTTCCTGAAATCCATGTTTGTCTGATACTGAAATATCTAGAGGTGATTTTCCCAGATTTAATATATTTATTAGAATTTGTGAAAGATGTTCGGGTCTAGTGGTTTAAGATGGGTATTGCCAACATCCCTAAGATTGCAGAACTGGAAAAAAAAATTCCCCTTGGATTTGGGACTTTTTAGGCAATAACCGATCACTGAGTAGACTTAGTAAAGCATAAATATAATTTTATTAGTCTACTAAGTCTACTCAGTGATGGGTTATTGCCTAAAAAGTCCCAAATCCAAGGGGAATTTTTTTTCCAGTAATATATTTATTATGTTTTTGCCTGTTCCCGAAGTTATGCTATTTCATTATAAATCTAATAATATTAGCAGAGACAATAATAACAATAATAATAATAATACTCTCAGCCCCCGTTCACACTAGGGCAACCTGTGAGGCGACCTGGTCGCCTCACAGGTCGCTGCAGGTCGCCTTCCATAGGGAAGCCGCGGACCCGTTCTAATAGGAGCGACACAAGTCGCTCCGACCTAGAAAAAGGGTCCAGAGCTTCTTTGGGGCGACCCGGAGGCGACCGCCATAGACTTCAATGTTATGAAGTCCGTGGCGGCCGCTCCGAGGTCGAGGCGCGCTGATCGCACCGCGACCTCGGAGGTCGCCACCCGAAGTCGGATCGCCCCAGTGTGAACGGGGGCTCAGTGTTAAAAGAGGCAAAAATTATATTTTATTACAAAGAAAGGAAAATCATGA